>NC_059388.1:2278228-2586978 GCF_019703515.2 Myxocyprinus asiaticus
AATTTTAAATTTTTTGCTAACTGAATAATTTAAAATGTTTGCTATAATTGAATATAATTATTTATTGAAAAAACTATGTAGATCTAAAGATTATATTGCAATGAAATATTTTACCATTTTTATTTATCCATAAACTGGCTTTTTAAGATTAACATTTTTATTTGAGTCATAGAAATGACAAAGAAAAACAAAACATATATACAATGAATCAACATTTAACTCCCACTACTACCCCCTCCCCAATCAACAACCACACCTGACCCCCTACGAACATCCTCGTGGTCTCACATAAGTACAAACACACAGAAAAATTATAATAAAATAAAATAAAAAATATATAATAATCATACACATCTCAAACTATGCCACTCTCTCCACAGTCCCTCCATGAGAGTCCCCCAAAAATGTCAAATAACTGCCCCATTTCCCATCAAATGAATCCCAGATCCCCAGTCTTCTACACGACACCTCCTCGAAAGCTGCCACCCTGCCCATCTCCTTGCACCACTCTCGAAACGATGGGGCTCCAGCTGACTTCCATCCTCTAAGGATAACCTGTCTGCCCACCATAACACCGGCCAGGATCCAATTCTTCATGTACTTATCTCCTACATCAATGACCGCCGCCCCGTCACCCAAAATACAGAGCCTGGGGCAATAGGAGATTCGATTACCCAATACGTCGGCCATAAAATTCTGGACCCTCAACCAGAACTCCTGTATCTTAAGACACCCCCAAAAAACATGGGTGGTGTCTCCATCTTCTAAATGGCATCGCCAGCAGGTGGGTGTGTCCTTAAGACCAAGCCTATACAATTTAGAAGGGGTCCAATAAAATCTATGTAGAATCTTAAATTGCATAAGGCGCACCCTTGCATCTCTAGATGCAGACTTGAAATTTTTTAAGAATCCTAGCCCACACTCCCTCCTCCAAAAACAAATTTAAATCTTCCTCCCATAATCTTTTGAGGGAATTTAAAGCTCTGTCCCCCAGACTCTGAATTAACAGGGAGTAATACACTGATGCCTCATGACCTTTTCCAAAAGCAGTAATCACCACTCCCAGAGTATCTGCTGCTCTAGGGGGGTGCATGCCACTCCCAAAAACAGTGCAGATTAAGTGGCGCAGCTGTAAATACTTATAAAATTGAGATCTAGGACTCCCAAAAGTTTGAACCAAATTTTCAAAAGGTCTCAATACTCCACTCTCATATATGTCACTGAGTGTATTAACCCCCCTCACAATCCAATCTGACCAACAGAAAGGGGACTTATTAATGCATAGTTTAGGGTTCTGCCATATGCTCGAGGCTACGTTTAAATAAATATAGGAATTAAACACTCTGGACACTTTTGTCCATATCGAGTGTAAATGCAAAATAACGGGGTGTGACTTTACTTATCCGATTAATTTGATCGAAAGGCTATGCAGAGGCGAGATAGGGGCAAGAGCTTCCTTTTCAATACAAAACCAGGGAGGGGCTCTCTCAGGTGGAAGCGACCAATGAGCCAAATGTCTGAGACCGAATGCATAATAATAAAACAAAATCTTGTGTAGGCCTAACCCACCTTTGTCAATTGGCCTATGTAACTTATTGAAGTTTAATCTGGCATGCTTACCATTCCAAATGAAGGACTTCGCTATGCTATCAAATTGCTTGAAATAAGAGAGGGGGACATCTATAGGGAGAGATTGTAACAGGTAGTTGAATTTTGGAATACAATTCATTTTAATTACATTAACCTTCCCAATCATCGATAAGTGTAATGAAACCCACCTGTCCACATAATTCGAAAACCTTTTTATTAAGGGATCAAAATTAACTCTGACTAAATCAGACAAATTTGCTGGGAATAAAATTCCCAAATACTTAATGCCCCGTTTGGGCCACTGGAAGGCTGGAAGGCTGTTACTGGACAGTACGCTCTCAAAGCCAAAGCTTTGGATTTAGACCAACTGACTTTGTATCCTGAGAACTTGGAAAAGGAATTAATAATTCTGTGGAGGCAAGGCATAAATGTAGTGGAATAATAAAATATCATCTGCGTAAAGCAGAAGCTTATGCGCCACACCTCCCGCAATCACCCCTGGAAAATCATCCTCCTTTCTTATCACGGCCGCTAATGGTTCCAGGGCAAGACAGAACAATAATGGGGAAAAAGGACAACCCTGCTGAGTGCCCCTATTCAGAGTAAAATAATCTGAAATTAATCCATTTGTTTGTATCGCTGCTACCGGGTGTATATTAAGTAACTTAATCCAACCAATAAATGTACTCCCGAACCCATACATCTCCAAAATCTTAAAAAGATAATCCCATTCTACCATATCAAAAGCTTTTTCGCCGTCAAGTGAGATGGCAGAGACCGGAGACTGATCATTCGCTACTGACCACATGATATTGATGAGACGTCTAATGTTATCAGAAGAGCTGCGGCCCCGAATAAACCCCACCTGATCTATATGTGTAAGAGATGTCATAACTTTACTTAATCGGTTGGCCAAAATTTTTTACAACATTTTTACATCTAGTTGGATCAGGGAGATTGGATGGTAACTTTTACACTCGCTTGGATCTTTGTCCTTTTTAAGAATCAGACTGATCCGGGCTTGTGTCATGGTTGGGGGAAGCTTTCCATTCTTTAATGATTCAGTATAAACTTCTAACAAAAGTGGAGCCAGTTCTGTAGCATAGGATCTAAAAAATTCTGCTGCAAAACCATCTGGCCCCGGAGCCTTGCCAGTAGGTAGGGACTTAATTACCTCGTCAAGCTCCTCCAAGGTTATCTCAGAATCAAGAGCGTTTTTTTGCTCAGTCTTCAGTTTAGGAAGACCTAATTGTTCCACAAAGTTTCTAATGTCTTCATCAGTAGACGAAGACGTGGAACTATAAAGATCAAGATAGAATTCTTTAAAGGCATTATTAATCTCAATGGCTGAGGTAAAAATTTCACCACCAGCAGATTTCACTGAGGGAATGGTTAAAAAAAGACTCTCTCTGCTTTATATATCTAGACAAAAGCTTTCCTGCTTTGTCCCCCGACTCAAAGTATGACTGTCTTGCCCTGAATAACCAAAACTCCACTTTCTGCGACAAAATAGTATTATATCTATATTTCAATCGGGTCAATTCTCTGAGGCCATCAGATGACATACGGCGCTTTAGCTCTGCCTCTGCACTTTTAAAATTTCCTTCCTACTCCACGAGTTCTCGTGCTTTGGATTTTTTGGTGAATGAGGCATACTGTATGATCTGACCTCTAAGAACCGCTTTAAGTGCCTCCCAAGCCATGCTCACAGAGGATACCGAGGACCAGTTGGTCTCCATATAAACACTGATTTCAGTCTTTAACATTTGCTGGAAATCAGGATTTTGCAAAAGGGATACATTAAGGCGCCAGCTATATGATTTCTTTTTCTCCGTATGTGGCAACACCTCTAAACTCACCAGGGCATGATCTGAGACAAAAATATTTCCAATTGAGCAATCAACAACAGATGAAATGAGGGATTTGGATATAAAAAAAAATCTATTCTAGAATAAGTCTTATGGACTGATGAAAAAAATGTATAGTCTCTACCAGATGGGTTAAAAAGTCTCCAAATATCTGTGAGACCGAGATTTTTACACATCCTGTGAAGCGTCAATGTTGCTCTAGGGGGCTTACACACTTTTGCTTCACTATGATCAAGGACTGAGTCCATCAAAAGATTAAAGTCTCCTCCCAAAATTATATCATGAGGGGTGCCAGCGGCTTGCAACATCCCTTCAAGATCTATAAAAAAGCCCTGATCATCAGCGTTAGGTGCGTAAATATTAGCCAAAATCAGACTTTGCCCCTGAATTTCTGCTAAAACAATAATGACTCATCCTACTGTATCATTAAACTGTTTGAGAAATTTGAATTGTAAATGTTTATTTACCAATATAATGACTCCCTTGCTCTTACTTGAGCCAACACTAAAGAAAACATGTCCACCCTGTATCTTCCCAAATGTTTCAGCTTCCTGCGGGGAAAGATGTGTTTCTTGAAGAAACACTATATCATATTTCTTACGTTTAAGAAAATAAATAATCTTCCTTCTTTTTATGGGGTACCCCAACCCATTCACATTCCATGTGGAGAGAGATAGTACTCTCATATTAACATTTGACATTCTGATATAATAGAAAAAGTAAATTGTGTGCCAAAAACAAAATTATGAAGACCACATTTCAACATCAATGCAACAATAAAACCCTGAACTTCCCCCTGAACAAAACAAAAATAAAAAATAAAAATGTGCGCATTAATCCCACGCACGAAAGCGCCAACTGCCGTCAATCCCTTTAAACTCAAAGAGTCCATGTACGCCTACGAGAGCCCCCACGACAACTTTGCCATCGAATTGCTCAATTCTGCCTCACAAATTTGTAAGGCAAAATTACACAACATCAAATATTTTGTAAAACAAACCCCAGCCAATAGGCAGAATAAACACAAAGAATGTGTAGACTCATTCACAGAACTGTCTCAAAGGTGTGTTCCTTCACAAACAAATTCCAGCCGATATAAAGCTGTTCAGTTTCCTCGGTCAGACAAACGAATCTTCAGTGAGCCAGCTGATGAGTGCAGCAGATGACATAATAATTCCAATGTCCCACGAAAATACTCCACAAATCATACTCGAGCCAACAGGAGGCATAAGCACAAGGAACTGACAGATTCATCCATAACTGTCCCCAAGTAATGTTATTTAACAAAACAAGCTCCAACCGCTAGGCGGAACCAGCACAAAGGAAACGAAACACGAATCCTGGTTCCTCGGATGGTCAAGAGTCAATTCATTCGGAGGCCGTATAAAAGTATATCCCATGATTTACACAGTGCAAACTTTATAAAAGACATCCTTTGTGTGGGCATGTAGATATTTTGCAGTCATCCATTCATTGTAAAAGTGATCTTCCATCAATGCAAAAGTTTCTTTAAGGAAAAGTGTTAATCCACAAAACAAAATAAACTCCTGCAGCTCGGCGGAGCCAACGCAAAAGGAAACAAAAATGGTGCCCAGCTTCCTTCGAGAGCCAGAGTATGTACAGTGAGTCAATCCACTCACAAGAGAAACACCCAATGGTTACTCACCCATTGTTTCAATAAAAGACATTGCCTGATTGGGACATGTAAATACTTTGCTGCCGTCCTTGGTGTTTATTCTCAGTCTGGCCGGAAACTTCAGAGCAAAAGTGATCTTCCGCTGATGTAAGAGTTTCTTGCGTTACTTAAACCGATCGCGTTTCTCTCTTGTCGAGTTCGCAAAGTCCGGGAACAAGAAAATATTGTAATTTTTCCAAGAAAGCTTTCCTTTGCTCCTCGCCTGGTGCAACACGAGATCTTTATTGGATGATTTCAAAAATTTGCCCAGAATCGATCGGGGCCTTCCTCCCTCAGCAGATCTGTGAGCTGGGACTCTGTGAACTTGGGAAAAGCTAGTCTAGGAATTTCACCATATCTCTGCCCTCCTCATGCTCAGGAATTCCAACAATTTGAATGTTATTCCTGAGGCTTCTATTCTCAAGATCTTCAAGCTTTTCAAGAACACGTTCCAAATCAACTTTGGTCGCAGGCGGATTAGCGGCTAATTCCCTCTCTGATAACTCCAAATAATCGATTCGTTTTTCAACATCTGTCACTCTTGTGACTAGCTCAGATAATTTTTTCCCATCGCCTTAATCGATCGACATATTACAGCGAGATCCTCCAAGTCCGCAAGTACCTTCTTCAACATCACCGATATGTTGGACAGTTGTCGATGGATTCCTTCTCCCGCCGCGCAATCCAAATCGAGTCCCCGGTCCACAGGCTTGTCTGGGCTTTCATCTTGAACCCATAAGGGTCTTTTAATGTCTCCAGAGCCCGAGGATTTTGACTTCTTTGCCATGTTTACCTCAAACAGTAAATGTGTAACTGGGTGTATCGAATTTCACCGGATTATATCATGAAAATAATACAAAAAAATTAGCAAAGTGTGCAGAGCTGTCTCTCACATGTTTGCCCTTCGCATGGCGTCACCCGACTCCCCATAAACCGGCTTTAAATTAAATTAACAAATGTAATTCATGGCATTAGGTGTTAAGGTAGTCTAAGTAGATTTTAATATGAGCACAGAAGTCATTTAGGCTTGTAATTTCATTGCAATTCTGTTGTTGCATTTTTTTCTCTGTGCACTGTCAAAATAAATGAAGTACATTAAATTTGAGTCTGCATTCGTTATTCATACGCACACAACTGTTTAAATAGCCTCTAATTTATGTCCTCATTTGCCCTACTTTAATTTAGTTTAGAATACCGCATGTTCACACAGACCACACCCACAAGAACAAATAAATCAATCTGACTGGCTGATGAATCTGACAATCTGACTTTAGATGCCTATTCACGTGCACTGTTGAGGGATTCTGAAGGCATGACGGGGTGGAGCTCAAACTCACGCGCTGCTTCAGCTAACAAGCATGGCTTCAGGCAAGCGATTTGTTAAACAGTTGTCACACTTTGCTTGTAAGCATCAAGGAATAAATTCTGATTGGATAAATTTTTTTTTTTTGCTATTCATATGTAGTGGAAAGCAACTGAAAATACATTTGACATTTGGTCAAAAAACCAAATACATAGGCAAAAAACCAAAGTCATATTTCTAACCCAGTGCTGAGTGGCAATTACAAGAAATGTCCAATAGAGGGCATCCAAGCTCCATTGTTGAATGATTCCCAACACAAGACTTCTCAGTCAAGAATGGGTGGGGACTGAGTTCATGAGTTTGAGATCTTTTCCAGTCGAATCCCATAGAAAAATGCAAACAAATGTGTCCCCACTCAATATATACATCCACTGAGGTGCGGATGCAATCTTTGTTAATTAAACCATATAGTTTTATATGGATGGATTAGAACCTTGAACCTCTTATGCAATGGGCAAATTAATTACTACTAGACCACTCAGTTGGACTCTTTTTACCAGCGCTGATTTATGTACTTCTCCACTGACATACAATATTTCATGACCGACAATAGCACACATAGAGATGAAGTTATCAAATTTATTATGTTATTATGGGAATCCCATCCCTTTCCTTTATGTTTGACTGTGGCAAAACAAATGCTTGAAAAGTCTGAAGCAGTCGCAACATTTCCAAATATACAGCAGCTGTTTGTATAATCTACATATTAACGGCACACGAGGGTGGGTTATTTTTTAACAATAGGTAGTACTGTCTCCAAACAGTTCAGGTATCCTCAGGACATGATGTTGATAATGTATAACAATTTTCTTTTAAATTCAACAATGCATTCAAAAGATAAATACAGTTTTTTAACTAAACATACACTGATCAACCACAACATTAAAACCACCTGCCTAATATCATGTAGGTCTCCACAAGACCTCTGAAGGTGTCTTGTGGTATCTGGCACCAAGACGTTAGCAGCAGATCCTTTAAGTCCTATAAGTTGCAAGGTGGGGTCTCCATGGATCAGACTTGTTGGTCCAGCACATCCCATAGATGCTCAATCGGATTGAGATCTGGGGGATTTGGAGGCCAAGTCAACACCTTGAACTTTGTTCAGGGATGGTTTGAGGAACCTGACAACATTTTTGCAGTGTGGCAGGGCACATTATCCTGCTAAAAGAGCCCACTGCCATCAGGGAACACAATTGCCATGAAGGGGTGTACGTGGTCTGCTACAATCATTAGGTAGGTGGTATGTGTCAAAGTAACACCCACATGAATGCCAGGACCCAAGGTTTCCCAGCAGAAGATTGCCCAGAGCATCACACTGCCTCCGTCGGCCTGCCTTCCTCCCATAGTGCATCCCGCTGCCATCTCTTCCCCAGGTAAGCGACGCACATGCACCTGGTCATCCTCACGTAATTCATCAAACCAGGCCACCTTCTTCATTGCTCCATTGTCCAGTTCTGATGCTCATATACCCACTGTAGGTGCTTTTGGCGGTGGACAGCGGTCAGCATGGGCACTCTGACTGGTTTGTGGCTATGCAGCCTCATACGCAGCAAGCTGAAATGCACTGTGTTTTCTGACACCTTTCTATCATGGCCAGCATTAACTTTTTCAGCAATTTGTGCTACAGTAGCTATTCTGTGGGATCGGATCAGACGGGCTAGACTTCGCTCCCCACACGCATCAGTGAGACGTGGGCGCCCGTGACCCTGGCGCTGGTTCACTGGTTGTCCTTCCTTGGACCACATTTGGTAGGTACTAACACCCCACAAGACCTGCCGTTTTGGAGATGCTCTGACCCAGTCGTCTAGCCATCACAATTTGGCTTTTCCAAAAATCCGACTTTTTAAAAGTCGCTCAGATTCCAACACATGAAATTCAAGAACTGACTGTTCACTTGCTGCCTAATATATCCCACCCTTTGACAGGTGCCATTGTAACGAGATAATAAATGTTCACTTCACCTGTCAGTGGTTTTAATGTTGTGGCTGATCAGTGTATATATCAGGGAAAAAAAAGAACAATAAAAAGAACAAAAATGTCTGCAAGCAGAAATTATCAGGGATAAGCCCTGAAACCATTCAGTAAGCAAAATACAAAAACCTCCAGTACAACAAAAATCTATCCAAATGACATACTAAAGTGGAGATTTGAACCCAGGAACTTTTGAACTACAGTCTGGTGAATTAACACACTGTGCCACTCACTTGATATGCTTAATGAGTGGCTAAGAGACAAGCTGTGTTTTGAGTCAGCACACAAGTGTGGGTTATCTTTTTAACTATAGTGCTGTCTCCAAACTATTTAAGACATGATGACATTATCTTCAGGACATGATGATGATGATGTATACAGATCTTTTATAAAATTCAATATGCTGGAGAGACAGAATGGCTGATATGGGGAAAATCCACATGATCCACAGAATCCATAGACACCAATCTCATGATTTTAGGACATATGGTTTGAAAGTTATAGGCAAAAATAGCAATTTTTCATTTTCTTTTGACCCATAGGTGTTGCTGTCTCAAAACTGTGCATGTATCCTCAGATCATGGCCCTGATGAAGCATACCAAGTTTAATTTCAATATGACAAACTGTCCTGAGATACAGTCTCAAATCCGTTTTCATGGCAACTTCGTTAACTCTGTGTTTGCGTAACGTTTCAACAAAGTTAAAAATCCAAATTCTGTATAATTAATTCTGTGTGGCTCAGTCTGGAGATTATTCTGAGCCATTGTTTAGGCAAATCAGACAAAATTTTAAGGAAGAGTAGCACAAAATGATAAACAACATAATTAAAGATGGCGGCCACAGTAATGGGTGGAGTTTTAATATTAGGGGTCCATTTGAATCATCTGGAGGAGAGTAATCAGATGCAAAAAAAAATATTCTTTTGTGCGTATATTTTTAACCGTATGTTGTAGAAATAACAGTGACTTTTTGATTTGATGGCGCTAAATTTAGTATGGGGGCTATTCAAGACCACCCCTATCAGTATGCCAAATTTCATTATTTTCCTATATACAGTTCATAGGGCTGTCATAGACTCTCAGCCTGAATAATAATAATAATACTAACAGATAAAATAGGTGCTATTGCACCTTTGCTGCTTGCCCCTAATAATAATACTAATGGATACAATAGGTGCCTATGCACCTTTGGTGCTTGGCCCCTAATAATAAATATAGCTGCAAACAGCAATTATGTGGGCAAGCACCAGCATGGCAACCACTGCACAACACTAAGCACACATGACACTCACACCAAAGTAACACCAACATGCATCTTGCCTCAGAGCAGGATTGAACCAAGAACTTCCCATTTGACATTTCATGGCTCTAACCACTGCTCCACTCAGCTGCTGGCCTAATAGCTTAGTATGGTCCTTTTGGTGGCTAAAAAGTTTTTTTTTTTTTTAAAGACAAGCACTGCAGTCACCTTTATAAATGTCATGTTCATGTGACTTTTCATCAAAGATCAAAATAAAATTTGATTTGAGGAAAAGCCCAGCAACTGTTCATTAAGCACAATACAAAGACCTCCAGTACATTATAACATCAACTCTAATACTGATCCAAGTGGGATTCAAACCCATGTCCCTTGAAACTATAAACCAGTGCTTTAAGACACTGAGCCACTCAGGTGATGTGCCCACTCAGTGGCAAAGAGACTTCCTGTGGTTAGAATCAGCACACAAGTGTAGGCTATCTTTTGTACTATAGGTGGCGCTATCTCCAAAATGCTTAACCCTCATGCACTATTCGGTCATTTTTTACCAAAATCAATTTTGTTTCTTCAATAAAATAGGTCTCCTTTATCTGACTGTATGAAACTTGGTGACTTTTCATCCATTTGATATCTGAACACACACAGACTGAGTGGTAGAAAAAAAATTACACTTTAACTGGTCCCTGTCAAAAGTGTCCACCATAGGAAATGAGTGGGAAACACTAAAAGTCACAGATATATTTCATTATTTATTATATAAAATCTATAAAACAGCCACAATGCAGAAAAAACACACACAGACATGAAGGGGTGAGACTACCAAACATCAAGAGTGCAAAACACAAACACACACAAAACTGAACTGGTCAGACTATAAAACAGTTTTTTTTTTTTTTTTTTTTTTTACATTTTCCACAATGCAGAACACACACACACACCAAAATGAATTGGTGAGACTATAACACATCTACAATGCTGAACACACACACATACACACACACGTTGGTGCGGCTATCCTTATGAGGACTCTCCATAGAAAGAATTATTTTTATACTGTACAAACTATAGATTCTATCTCCTAACCCTACCCCTAAACCAAACCCTCACAAAAAACTTTCTGCATTTTTACATTTTCAATAAAACATCGTTTAGTATGTTTTTTTTAAGTGATTTGAATTATAGGGACACTAGAAATGTCCTCATAAACCACATTTATAGCATAATACCCTTGTAATTACCAGTTTGTAACCTAAAAAAATGTCCTCGTAAACCACCCAAACCCACCCACACATGCACACATGTTGGTATTTGTGGTTTACGAGGACACTCCATAGCCATAATGTATACTGTATAAATTATATATTCTATCCCCTAACCCTACCCCTAAACCTAACCCTCACAGTAAACGTTCTGCAATTTTACATTTAGGTTATTACTTGTTATTCTACTCATTTCAGGTATTCAAAAACTGACAAAAATAACCTCAAACAAATCAAACAAAATGCTAAACTTTTACAAAAGTAGTCTTTGAAAATGTTTAAATATATATCTAAATGTAGAACTTGTGACAAAATCTAGAAATCATCTTCTCTTCAACCAGGGATGAATAAGTAGCTCTCTGCAGCCATCTAGTGTTTATACTGGTAATTTCATCTTTTTTTTTTTCTTTTTTTTTTTTTTTTAAATGGACCGCACAGTTCCCTATCTGTCACTCACTCGACGTTGGTGTCGATGTAGTGACACTAGGGGTCACTCTTGGGAGCCCGAGACACCTCTGGTCTTTGATAAAAGGCCAATGAAAATTGGCGAGTGGTATTTGCATGCCACTCCCCCGAACATACGGGTATAAAAGGAGCTGGTATGCAACCACTCATTCAGATTTTCTCTTCGGAGCCGAACGGTCGATGCTCATTGAGCTGAATACTACTGTTCATTCACCTGCTGGATCTGACGGCGCATTTCAGCGGCTTCTCCCTCCTCTGCACTGGTGCACTGCAGAGAACGCCCCTGGGCGCTTCGGCAGAAAAACTAGAGAGTATATTTTCTGAAAGAGCATTTTTCCCCTCTAAAAGAGTATATATTTCTCTAAAAGAGCGCACACACGGAACGTCTTTTTAAAGACGCGTCTTTTTAAAGATGCTTTTCCGATTGTGTGTTATTCCTGGTTGTGCTCGTTATCTCTCGCCTTCTAACGGTCACGATCACTGTCTTTCGTGTCTGGGCACTGCTCACGCGGAGACAGCGTTCGTGGATGGTCACATTCTCATTGCGAGAATGTGTCCATGGCAACGTTGCGGTCGCGGCTCGCCTTCGTAAGGAAGCGAGCCACCCCAGAGGCTCCCGCCTCGGTCCTTTTACCCACGGGTTTGAGGCCAGCGCGGCTAGCACTGGGGTCGATTTGGGGACCCCAATGGGACCGCCTCCGCCGGGTATCCCCCCGCGGAACTCCCATTCCCCAGCACGCTCGTCTGCCCCGATCGGGCTTCCGGGTGAGTCCGCCGGCTCGTCTCACGGCGAGTTCGACCTCTTATTCGGAGCCCGCGAAAGTGATGAGCTCTCGAGCGCAGCATCGGAGAGCGGGCTCGTCCAGTCGGAAGCCTCGGCTGGGCTCCTCCCTTCAGGGTCGATCGCCCAGTCACAGGCTGACGCGGAGATGACGACATGCTTTCCCGGACAGCCGCGAGCGTCGGTTAGAGTGGATTTCACCGCTCTTCCCTGAACCCTCGCGGCTCTGTGATTGGTTCCTGGGCTCGCGGCGCCGCTCAAAGCCACGCCCCGCCCCGTTCCTTTCTTCCCGGAAGTGCATGAAGAGCTGACAAGATCGCGGGAGGCACCTTTTACTGCCCGGTCCCGATCTTTTCAGCTTCCCCGCTCTCACTACCCTCGATGGTGGGGCGGCCAAGGGTTATTCGGCAATCCCCCGGTGGATAAAGGTGCTCGCGGTGCACCTATGCCCGCAGAGCGCCGCCACCTGGCGTGGGTGCCCAAAGCCCCCGTCCAAGGCCTGTAGGTTTACGTCGTCTCTGACGGCCAAAGCCTACGGCGCTGCTGGACAAGCCGCCTCCACCCTGCACGCCATGGCTCTCCTGCAAGTCTGCCAAGGCGCTAAAGGAACTGCACGAGGGTAGTTCCGCCCCGGGATTGATGCAGGAACTGCGCTCGACGACCGACCTCGCTCTCCGAGAGACGGAGGTCACGGCACGGTCTCCCGGGCGGACGATGGCCACACTAGTGGTCCAGGAGCGCCACCTTTGGCTCAACCTGGTCGAGATGGGTGAGGCCGACAGGACACGATTCCTTGCTGCCCCCATTTTCCAGGCGGGCCTATTCGGCGACACTGTCGAGGACTTTGCCCAGCAGTTCTCGATGGTAGAGCAGTAGATGGATGCTAGCCAGCTTGTCCTGCCCCGGCGTGGCTCAAGATCCCCCCATCTACTCATCGCCGAGGGCGTCCCCCTGCGGTGACTGCACCGGCTCCGCCGCAGCCCGCCCCTCCGGCCCGGCCCCGGCGTGGAGCCCACCGCAGGAAGCCGACGCCACCCATCTCACAGCCGGCACCGAAGAACCCACGGAGGTCTTTGAAGCGCCCCTGAGATGGGCGACCCAGGGACAACGAAACCCGCTGCTCTGGAGCTGGTAAGCAGATCTTCTTTTTGTTACCTTTTGCATTTAATTGCGCTGCATGCCCAAGTGGCTGCAGTACTCAAGAGCTCCGCAAGAGTGGTTTCCTTGTTCCCTGGGTCACATATTCGGTGTGTACGGCTGGCATCACGACCACCGTCCACCACTCCATTTGGCAGGTTGGCGCTCCAGCGGCGGTCTCCCGCCCTGAGCGCCCAGCTGTGGCACAAATCCGCCCCCGATGTGACAGTCTCCACGGGTCATGAGGACAGGCCTCTTCCTCCCCCGTCCCAGGCTGTTCCGGGGGTGGTCACAAGGAGCCAGGTAAGTGCTTCGATGTCCTCGGACTCAGCACGGCCACGATGGGGTGTGGCACCTCAAGCTCCGCCCCGCCGCGAGGCCCCACCCGCCGGTACATCAGATGACGTTGTCCCTTTGGTCCCCCTTGCGCGGAACTCGGGTGCATGGCTTGCGCTTTCCAGTCCGTCGCGAGGGCTGGTCCGGACCGTCCGACTCGGCTGCACGATTCACTTCGCTGGGCATCCGCCCAGGTCCAGCGGTGTCCACTTCACCTTGGTGAAAGATGGAAACGCTGCTACCTTGCGCGGAGATCGCTACCCACCTACGGAAGGACGCGATAGAACCTGTCCCTCCAGCCGAGATGAAGAGGGGGTTTTACAGCCCCTACTTCATTGTACCGAAAAAAGGCGGTGGGTTGCGGCCAATCTTGGACCTGCAAGTACTGAACCGGGCCTTACACAGACTCCCGTTCAAGATGCTGACGCAAAGACGCATTCTAGCGAGCGTCCGGCATCAAGATTGGTTCGCGGCGGTAGACCCGAAGGATGCGTACTTTCACGTCTCGATCCTTCCTCGACACAGACCCTTCCTGCGGTTTGCGTTCGAGGGTCAGGCGTATCGGTACAAGTCCTCCCTTTCGGCCTGTCCCTGTCTCCTCGCGTCTTTACGAAGATCGCAGAGGCTGCCCTTGCCCCGTTAAGGGAGGTGGGCATTCGCATTCTCAACTATCTCGACGACTGGCTAATCCTAGCTCACTCTCGAGACGGGTTATGCGCACACAGGGACCTGGTGCTCTCACACCTCAGCCGACTAGGGCTTCGGGTCAGCTGGGAAAAGAGCAAGCTCCTCCCGGTTCAGAGCATCTCTTTTCTCGGTTTGGAGTTGGACTCAGTCTCCTTGACGGCGCACCTTATGAACGAGCGCGCCCAGTCGGTGCTGGCCTGTTTGAAGGCGTTCAAACAGAAAACAGCGGTTCCACTGAAACATTTTCAGAGGCTCCTGGGGCATATGGCGTCCTCGGCGGTGGCCACCCCGCTCGGGTTGATGCATATGAGGCCGCTTCAGCACTGGCTCCAGACTTGAGTCCCGAGACGGGCATGGCGCCACGGGACACACCGCGTGGCCATTACGTCGGTCTGTCACCGTCTTTTCAGCCCTTGGACCGACCTCTCGTTTCCACGAGCAGGTGTTCCGCTAGAACTGGTCTCCAGGCACGTCGTGGTCACGACAGACGCCTCCAAAATGGGCTGGGGCGCTGTTGGCAACGGGCACGCAGCTGCCGGCCTCTAGACGGGTCCGCAGCTGCGTTGGCACATCAACTGCCTCGAGTTACTGGCAATTCTGCTCGCCCTGCGGAGGTTCCGGCCGTTGATCCAGGGCAAGCACGTGCTAGTTCGGACAGACAGCACGGCAGCGGTAGCATATGTCAACCGCCAAGGCGGTCTGCGCTCCCGCTGTATGTCATAACTCGCCCGCCGTCTCCTCCAACGGAGTTAGCAGCACCAAGTCGCTGCAAGCCACTCACATCCCGGGCAACCTCAACACTTCGGCGGACGCGCCGTAACAACAGGTTACCCTCAAGGGAGAGTGGAGACTCCACCTTCAGGTGGTCCAGCTGATTTGGAGTCGATTCAGTCAGGCACAGGTGCACCTGTTCGCCTCCCAAGAATCCTCCCACTGCCCGCTCTGGTACGCCCTCACCGAGGCCTTCCTCGGCATAGACGCGCTGGCACAGCTGGTCCCCTGGCATTCGCAAATATGCGTTTTCCCCAGTGAGCCTGCTCGCACAGACCCTGTGCAAGGTCAGGGAGGACGAGGAGAAGGTCGTCCTGGTAAGCACCCTACTGGCCCGCCCAGACGTGGTGCTCGGACCTCACGCTCCTCGTGACAGCTCCCCCGGGCAAATTCCCCTGAGAAAGGCCCTTCTTTCTCAGGGAAGGGGCACCATCCGGCACCCGCGCCCAGACCTCTGGAATCTCCATGTCTGGCCCCTGGACGGGACGCGGAAGACCTAAGCCGTCTCCCACCTGCGGTGGTAGACACATTCACTCAGGCTAGGGCTCCCTCTACGAGGCGCCTGTATGCCTTTAAGTGGTGTCTGTTCGCTAAGTGGTGTTCCTCCCATCAGGAAGACCCCCAGAGGTGCGCAGTCAGATCAGTGCTTTCCTTCCTGCAAGAGAGGTTGGAAAGGAGGCTGTCCCCTTCCACCTTGAAGGTGTACGTTGCTGCCATAGCAGCACACCATGACGCAGTCGACGGTGAGTCCTTAGGGAAGCATGATCTGATCATCAGGTTCCTAAGAGGCGCCAGGAGGCTGAATCCCTCCAGGCCACGCCTTGTTCCCTCATCGGACCTCTGTAGTTTTTCAGGGTCTACAGAGA
Organism: Myxocyprinus asiaticus; assembly: GCF_019703515.2. Taxonomy (NCBI): domain Eukaryota; kingdom Metazoa; phylum Chordata; class Actinopteri; order Cypriniformes; family Catostomidae; genus Myxocyprinus; species Myxocyprinus asiaticus. The sequence goes on from NC_059388.1 coordinate 2,294,256, forward strand.
GCCCCCTTTGAGTTTTGCAGTCAGCCGGGCTTAAGGCACTCTCCTTGAAGACTGCCCTCCTGACTGCGCTCACTTCCATCAAGAGGGTAGGTGACCTGCAAGCGTTCTCTGTCAGCGAAACGTGCCTGGAGTTCGGTCCGGGCTATTCTCACGTGATCCTGAGACCCCCGACCGGGCAATGTGCCCAAGGTTCCCACCACTCCTTTTAGAGACCAGGTGGTGAACCTGCAAGCGCTGCCCCAGGAGGAGGCAGACCCAGCCCTGGCGTTGCTGTGTCCGGTGCGCACTTTGCGCATCTATTTGGATCGCACGCAGAGCTTTAGACTCTCCGGGCAGCTCTTTGTCTGCTTCGGTGCACAGCGGAAAGGAAGCGCTGTGTCCAAGCAGAGGATCGCCCACTGGCTCATTGACGCCATAACTATGGCATGTCTCGCCCAAAACATGCCGCCCCCGGTAGGGCTACGAGCCCATTCTACTCGTGGTGTAGCGGCTTCTTGGGCCCTGGCCAGAGGTGCCTCTCTAACAGACATTGCAGAGCAGCGGGCTGGGCAACACCCAACACCTTTGCAAGGTTCTACAACCTCCGGGTGGAACCGGTTTCGTCCCAGGTAGTGGCACGCAACACAAGCGGATAAGCCCGGGATAGCCGGCCGGGTGTATCGCTTGCACATAGCGCCTTCCACCTCCTTTTGAGCTGAAGACGTGCGCTGTTAATTCCCAGTAGTGTTCACAAAGGTTGTTCCCTGGTTGACTTCCTCCGAGCCCTGTGGCAGTCGAGTTTTCGGAGAGACTCGCTGCCGGCCCAGTACACGCGCTAACTAAGAGCCCGGTTCTGGGGTAGGTGCTCCGCATGTGGCGGTTCCCTGTAAGGCTAACCCCATGCGATCTATATCTTCCGCTAGTTCGTTTCCCTACTGGCAAACTGCGTCTTCCTTGGGCAGAGCCCCTCAGTCTCCATGTTGTAGTAACTCCTCCCCCATTGGGTAGGATCTACCTTGAAGGCTCTCCACATGGTTGGAAAGACCATGTGATGTATTCTTCCACTTAAATATCCCCCCTCTCTTGGGGCGAGGTGTGGTCTCCGCGGTGTCCTCCCCTTGGGAGGGACACCCCCCGACTAGACCTGGCGGCCCAGTCGGATAATCCCCCTTCTTTTTAGGGAGTGGAAAAAGAGAAGGGGAAAGAGGCCATGACTGGGTTAAGCCTGTTTCTATCTCTGGGTAGTCGACTTGTCCCCAAAAAGGGCCGTTCGACACTCATAACTGTGTTGGGGGAGGTTACGTGTCGACCTGGTGTGCTGGCTATGAGGCACACAGCAAGTCTGCCCACCACACACCGCCAGTTCACGTAACACAGTTCAGCCTTGTGGCGTTTTGTATAGGGACCCCTAGTGTCACTACATCGACACCAACGTCGAGTGAGTGACAGATAGGGAACGTCATGGTTACTGGTGTAACCTCCGTTCCCTGATGGAGGGAACGAGACGTTGGTCCCTCCTGCCACAACGCTGAACTACCCGCTGAAATGGCCGGACCTTATATCGGCTCCTCAGCGTAAAACCTGAATGAGTGGTTGCATACCAGCTCCTTTTATACCCGTATGTTCGGGGGAGTGGCATGCAAATACCACTCGCCAATTTTCATTGGCCTTTTATCAAAGACCAGAGGTGTCTCGGGCTCCCAAGAGTGACCCCTAGTGTCACTACATCGACACCAACGTCTCGTTCCCTCCATCAGGGAACGGAGGTTACACCAGTAACCATGACGTTTGATTCTTGGGACTTTGACTTTTCTTAAAGTAAATTTTTAAGCTCAAGATCATATAGGTAAATAAATTAGTAAATAAAATAAAAAAGGTCTAAATACCCCCCCAAAAAACACCCAAAATGCACAACTTTAGTGCTTTTACATTATTTAATTTAGGATTGTTACATTATCTTCGTAACAATTAAAAGAATTACATGTTTATTTTTTCCAGTTGACCAGGAACAACTGGAACGTAATTTAATGAACAGTGCATAAGTGTTATGTATCATCAGGACACGATATTGATGATGCATACCTATTTTCTTTGAAATTTGACAATCCTTTCAATAGACATATTACTTCAATATATATCAGAAGTTCAATGTTAAGATGATGAAGAAGAAAAAGTCTGCCTGCAAGAAGAAATTATCTGTGATAATCTCTGCAACTATTCAGTAAGCACAATACAAAGAACTCCAGTACAATATAACATCAACTCTAATACTGGTCCAAGTGGGAAGTGAACCCACGACACTACAAACCAGTGCTTTAACACACTGAGCAACTCAGTTGACATTCCCAGTGAGTGGCAAAGAGACTTCCTGAGGTTATAATCAGCACAAAAGTGTAGGTTATATTTTAAACTATAGGTGGCACTGTCTCCAAACTGCTTTAGTAGTATCATGACATGATGTTGATGAGGCATACCAATATTCTTTGAAATCCGACAATGTATTAAAAGATATATAATTTTTTAATAAATTTAAATATGGTGGAGAGGCAATATGGCCGATATGGGAAAAACTGATTTTGTTGAAATCTTCATGACCCAAGGAATCCACAGATACAAACCCCATGATTTTAGGACATAGGGTTAAAAAGTTATGAGCAAAAACAGACATTTTTTTCTATTTCCTGGTCCCATAGGTGTCGCTGCAACCAAACTTTGCATGTACCCTCAGATCATAGTCCTCATAAAGCACACACATTTCGTTTTGATACGACAAATCATTGCCAAGATATAGCCTCATATTCGGTTTTACATGGAACTTTTTGATGCCGTAACTTTTAATGAAAGGCAAAATCTAAAATCTGTCATATTCAATCTGCGGCTCAGACTGGAGATTATTTTGAGACCTTGCTTGGCAGAATTGGGTACTGTTGGAAGGAATAGTATTGAAAAAATGATAAACATTATAATCCAACTGTAATGGGCGGAGTTTTAATATTCAAGAGGAGAATAAATAGATGCAAAAATAATTATGTTTCTAGACCAAATGGTTCAAAAGATATGCACAAAAAAGTTTTTGACATTTAATTTTTAACATGGTGGTGGCGCTATAGAGTATGTCCTAGAGACCCCAAATTTGGTATGGGGGCTATTCATGACCACCCGTATCAGTGTGCTAAATGTAATAATTTTCCTATATACGGTTCATAGGGCTGCCACAGACTCCCAGCCAGAATAATAATAATAATACTAACGGATACAATAGGTTCCACTGCACCTTTGGTGCTTGGCCCCTAATAATACTAACGGATATAATAGGGGCTACAGCACCTTCTGTGCTTGTCCCCTAATAACAACAATAAGAATACCTGCAAGCACAAATGATTTGGGACACGCCTTGCATTTATTCAGTAAGCACAATACAAAAAACTCTAGCAAAAAATATAAAATCAAGTGTAATACTGGTCTAGGTGGGATTTGAACCCACAACCTTTGGAATTATAGTCCAGTGCTGAACACAATGTGTCCAAAGAGTCGTCATGGTTACTTGTGTAACCTCTGTTCCCTGATGGAGGGAATGAGAAGTTGTATCGATGTAGTGACACTAGGGGTCACTCTTGGGAGCCTGAGACACCTCTGGTCTTTGACAAAAGGCCAATGAAAATTGGCGAGTGGTATTTGCATGCCACTCCCCCGGACATACATGTATAAAAGGAGCTGGTATGCAACCACTCATTCAGGTTTTATGCTGAGGAGCCGATATAAGGTCCGGCCATTTCAGCGGGTAGTTCAGCGCTGTGGCAGGGAGGGACACAACGTCTCGTTCCCTCCATCAGGGAACGGAGGTTACACAAGTAACCATGACGTTCCCTATCTGTCACTCACTCAACGTTGTGTCAATGTAGTGACATTAGGGGTCCCTATACGAAACGCCACAACTGGCTGAACTGTGTTACGTGAACTGGCGGTGTGTGGTGGGCAGACTACTGTGTGCCTCATAGCCAGCACACCAGGTCGACACGTAACATCCCCCAACATAGTTATGAGTGTCGAACGGCCCTTTGGGGACAAGTCGACTACCCAAAAGATAGAGACAGGCTAACCCAGTCGTGGCCTCTTTTTCCCCTTGTAGAATGGGCTCGTAGCCCTACCGGGGGCGGCATGTCCTGGGCGTGATATGCCAGTGGGCGATCCTCTGCGTGGAGACAGTGCTTCCTTTCCGCTGTGCACCAAAGCAGACAAAGAGCTGCTCAGAGATTCTAAAGCTCTGCGTGCGATCCAAATAGATACGTAAAGTGCGCACCAAACACAGCAACAACAGGGCTGGGTCTGCCTCTTCCTGGGGCAGCACTTGCAGGTTCACCACCTGGTCCCTAAAAGGGATCGTGGGAACCTTGGGCACATAGCCCGGTCAGGGTCTCAGGATCACGTGAGAGTAGCCAGGACCGAACTCCAGGCACGTTTCGCTGACAGAGAACGCTTGCAGGTCTCCTACCCTCTTGATGTAAGTGAGCACAGTCAGGAGGGCAGTCTTCAGGGAGAGTGCCTTAAGCTCAGCTGACTGCAAAGGCTCAAAGGGGGCTCTCTGTAGACCCTGAAGAACTACAGAGAGGTCCGATGAGGGAACGAAGTGTGGTCTGTGGGGATTCAGCCTCCTGGCGCCTCTCAGGAACCTGATGATCAGGTCGTGCTTCCCTAAGGACTTACCGTCGACTGTGTCGTGGTGTGCTGCTATGGCAGCAACGTACACCTTCAAGGTGGAAGGGGACAGCCTCCCTTCCAACTTCTCTTGCAGGAAGGAAAGCACTGATCCAACTGCTCATCTCTGGGGGTCTTCCTGTTGGGAAGAACACCACTTAGTGAACAGACAGCACTTAAAGGCATACAGGCACCTCGTAGAGGGGGCCCTAGCCAGAGTGATCATGTCTACCACCGCAGGCCAGACATGGAGATTCCAGAGGTCTGGTCGTGGGTGCCAGATGGTGCCCCGTCCCTGAGAAAGAAGGTCCTTCCTCAGGGGAATTTGCCAGGGGGGAGCTGTCGCGAGGAGCGTGAGGTCCGAGAACCATGTCTGGGTGGGCCAGTAGGGTGCTGCTAGGACGACCTGCTCCTCATCCTCCCTGACCTTGCACAGAGTCTGTGCAAGTAGGCTCACTGGGGGAGTCTGGAGCCAGTGCTGAAGCGGCCTCATATGCATCAACCCAAGCGGGGTGGCCACCGCCGAGGATGCCATATGCCCCAGGAGCCTCTGAAAAAGTTTCAGTGTTTTCTGTTTGAACGCCTTCAAACAGGCCAGCACCGACTGGGCATGCTCGTTTGTAAGGCGCGCCGTCAGGGAGACTGAGTCCAACTCCAAACCGAGAAAAGAGATACTCTGAACCGGGAGGAGCTTGCTCTTTTCCCAGTTGACCCGAAGCCCTAGTCGGCTGAGGTGCGAGAGCACAAGGTCCCTGTGTGCGCATAACACGTCTCGAGAGTGAGCTAAGATTAGCTAGTCGTCGAGAATGCGAATGCCCACCTCCCTTAACGGGGCAAGGGCAGCCTCTGCGATCTTCGTAAAGACGCGAGGAGACAGGGACAGGCCGAAAGGGAGGACTTTGTACTGATACGCCCGACCCTCGAACGCGAACCGCAGGAAGGGTCTGTGTCGAGGAAGGATCAAAAGCCCGGTTCAGTACTCGCAGGTCCAAGATTGGCCACAACCCACCGCCTTTCTTTGATACGATGAAGTAGGGGCTGTAAAACCCTTTCTTCATCTCGGGTGGAGGGACAGGTTCTATCGCGCCCTTCCGTAGGAGGGTAGCGATTTCTGCGCGCAGGGTAACAGCATTTTCGCCCTTGACGAAGGTGAAGTGAATACCGCTGAACCTGGGCGGGCGCCTGGCGAACTGAATCGCGTAGCAGAGTCGGACGGTCCGGATCAACCACCGCGATGGATTGGGAAGCGCAAGCCATGCGTCCAAATTCCGTGCGAGGGGGACCAAGGGGACAACGTCGTCGGACGTACCGGCAGGTGGGGCCTCGCGGCGGGGCGGAGCGCGAGGTGCCACAGCACGTCGTGGCTGTGCTGAGTCTAAGGACATCGAAGCACTTACCTAGCTCCTTGTGACCACCCCCGGAACAGCCTGGGACAGGGGAAGAAGAGGCCTGTCCTCGCGACCCGTGGAGGCTGTCACATCGGGGGTGGATTTGTGCCACAGCTGGGCGCTCAGGGAAGGAAAGGGCACCGCTGGAGCGCCAATCCTGCAAGATAAAGCCCGTGGACGGTAGTCGTGGTGACGACCGTACACACCAGGTATGTGACCCAGGGAGGAAGGAAGCCGCTCTTTTGTTGAACTGTTGGGTACTGCAGCCACTTGGGCGTGCGGCAAAATCAAACAAAAAGGCAACAAAAGATTTTCCACCCGGCCCTCCACCGGGGGATGGAGTGGTCTTTCTACCAGCTCCAGGTGAGTGGGTTCCCTCGTCCCTGGGTTGCCCGTCTCAGGGGCGCTTCGCAGACCTCCGTGGGTTCTTCGGTGCCGGCTGTGAGACGGGTGGCGTCGGCTTCCTGCGGTGGGCTCCACGCCGGGGCCGGGCCGGAGGGGCGGGCTGCGGCGGAGCCGGTGCAGTCACCGCAGGGGGATGCCCTTGGCGAAAATTTTAAGTCACTGAAATAAGGCCATATAACACATACTAAACATTTGTTCACAAGACTTTTGAGAACTGGATCTTGTAGCCTAGAGTTTTTGCTACAAAATGATGTGAAAACCATCCTGATCACTCATTCATACAAAACAATATAGTCATTTAACTTTTGTAAGACACTTTTAGTGTTAGAAAGGCCATATGCGAGGCGTGAATAATCATGAATATTGATGTGATTCACACCTGAGGAGACAAAGACCCCTTCCCTGGGAACACAATATATAAAAAAATTTTCAGGATTCTCTGATGAATAGAAAGTTCAAAATAACAGCATTTATCTTAAATAGAAAGCTTTTGTAACATTATAAATGTCTTTACTGTCAGTTTTGATCAATATAATGCATCCTTGCTGAATAAAAGTATTAATTTCTTTCCAAAAAAACAAAAACAAAACAAAATTACTTACTGACCCAAACTTTTGAACAGTAGTGTATAATGTTACAAAAGCTTTCTATTTCACATAAATGCTGTTATTTTGAACTTTCTATTCATCAAAGAATCCTGAAAAAAAAATGTACACAACTGTTTTCAACAATTATTATAATAATAAATGTTTCTTGAGCAGCAAATCAGCATATTAGAATGATTTCTGAAGGATCATGTGACACTGAAGACTGGAGTAATGATTCTGAAAATTCAGCTTTACATCACAGGAATAATATATATATATATATAAATTTTAAGGCATTGTTGGGGGCGTTTACCATTTGCGTTGATCGCCTCAGCACATTACCGTATGAATAGCGCACTCTGCTGGTGGGTGTGATCACTTTAGGGATAATTAGCTGAGCCAGGAGAAACTGTACATCGCTTTGTTTCATACAGATTACATTGCAGGAGAATATTTGTTTTAAATTTGAATTATTTTATTTAAAAGTAGATATTTTCAGCATTCTTTAGACATATGTTTCATGTTTGTCTGATAAGTATTCGCTGCGTTTCAGTTCATTTTTGTGACGTGTTTCAGAAAGATGCTGCGGAGACGGCTGAAAGCGCACCCTGTTTATTTTCTTTATTTTACAAAAGCACAAGGTTTTGTTGTTATTGTGAGTGTACACAAATAAAAGTAGACCCTTTATAGTTTCTAATGATGTCTTACACTTATCTGTATGCCCAAAAATGACAGAGTATTTTAAGTTGTTTCTGCTGTTATGAGGAAAAAATCCAGCAGGACGCGCCGGCACCTGAGGGTTAATCTTAAAGTTCATACAAATTATTTTTGCGCAAACATTGGCCCCTAACACTTACTTGGTTTACACATTTTTAAACCATGACTTGTACTACACATAAATAACTAATATTGGCATTATATTCATGATGTTAGTCAGAGGGGAACTGGCCCCCACAGTGAGTCTGGTTTCTCCCAAGGTTATTTTTCTACATTAACCAACATCTTATAGAGTTTTGTGTTCCTTGCCAAATTTGCATTTAGCTTGCTCACTGGGGGTCTAAACACAAATATTATTTATTTATTTATTTATTAAAGGCACAATTTATTACCGCACAATGATGACTCTAAGATATTATGGATATTACAGTTTCATTTTCTGTTAAAGCGTAATTTTTAGTAAAGCTGCTTTGAAACGTTGTGTGTTGTGAAAAGCGCTATACAAATAAAATGACGACTATTATGGTGTTCTTTCTGGAGCTCGACAGTTGTGGTCATTATGAACTGTTGTTGTATGGCAAGAGCAGCATGAAATTGTTAAAAATTCTACCTTTGTGTTCCACGAAACACAATAACAGTATACATGGTTGGAAGTAAATAATGACAGAATTTTCTTTTTTGGATGAACTCTCTATTTAAGCTTTTAATTAAAATGCAAATAGTGTTAATGAATGTAAGTCCTCAGTAAATAAAAGCATATTATGGTTGTGCTACCTGTGCGTCCAGCTCCATGATGTGAGCGACTTTATTCCATCCAAACCCCACAAAGCGGCGGTCGTACTCTGGACTCTTCCGTCTCACCATCACATACGGCTCAAAGTCAGCCTCCCACTGCACTCGATACGGTGTTGTCGCTGTCCTCCATTTAGCAAAGTCTGTTGGGGCGTGACCTTTTGTCCAGACGTGGTATCTGTAAACAAACATATGAATATTAACAGCCTTTAAGTCATTGTAAAATTGTCAAGAGTTTGCAAACTCGCATCCGACTGGAGTCAAGTGAACATGAAACCAGCCAGGTAATATAAAGCTAAGGTTTCCTGAAGTCCAATTAAACTAGTAGGGCAACCCACTTACTAGTCAATGTTGAAAATATGTAGTTTTACCAATCCCTAGTATGGGATTACTGAATAGGAGTTTTTTAAAATAATTTGGTTGCAGACTGATTCACTATCATTCACACCAATTTCTGATTGGTCGGTTTGACCGATTCATTGAAAAGAACTGACTCACAATAATTATTCTCTCAAATCAAGCATCACTATGAACTGCGAGCAAGCTTTACTCAACAAGAGCAATATCTATCTGATGGATATTCTTGAGCAGAGCAAAACTAGAAAAAATTGCATCCATTTTAGAAATTTCAATAACTTTTAAGATTTTACAAATTTTCATCTTACAACACAATTTAAAACCCTTTAAAACACAATAAATAAATAAATAAAAATACTTGATGTTTTCAGGTTTACCATGACAGTAGCTTTTATTTGGATGATGTTATATTTAGAGTCTTTGTTTATCTTCATCTCTAACACATGTTGACAATGACATGCAGAAGATGATTTGATGATGTCTATGATTTGGTTTGATATATGGTTTATTAGATGTTTGTACAACTACTTTGATTAATGATGATTAATGAACAGAGTGCTAGCAGATGAACTCTTTCACAGACATCTTAATACGTGGTCATAGCTCTAGTAGATAACATTAGTACTGAAAAAACACTAAACATCACGAGACAACTTCATGAGAGGATGTGGTACCATCATCTAAAAATCTAATTTTAAAACATTTGCAAATATATGCTGTTATTTTACCTGAATGTGAACAGTGAACCCATGTCGAGTTGTGACAGTAGTTCTGCTTTAGATTTGGGGAAGGACAGCCGATAGCGCAGTGTTTCAAATGCCGGCACCACAAGAGCCTTTTTACTGTTTGCCATATCAAGCTGCACAACTGATTTCCTGAGACACAACCAACAAGGATTACATGTAGAATATATATAATGTATATATAAACAGACGCCCACACATTACATATTATTGTACATACACAGTACATAATATTTATTTTAAATTCACTCAAAAATAACTTCATTTGATAGGATCCTGTTTGATAGGACTTAAATGTACTTTCAATGATAGAACATTCATAATCTTAACTAAAGCCTGATGAGTGTGAATCCAGTTGTTGAAACAAAAATATTATAAACACTTATTTGTGTTTCTAAACATTATTTTCTTTTGGCAAAATCTACACAAGTGTCCATTTAGGTGTCAATTCAAGTGTATTCTTTGTTCATGGGTCACTTTCAGGAGACACACTTTCTTGTGTGCCCAAGACTTACCGCTGTTTGAACTATGCTACTAAATACAGCGTGTTGTTAATTATATCAGTAGTAAGTAAATGTACATTTATCAGTAAATGTAATGCTCATGGCGTGAGATGCATGGAAAAGCCAAGCATGTCTGTCTAGTGCATGTTTACATAGAAAAATAATAAAAAATAATAAAAAAGTGCAGATGGGCACAATATTGTGTCCTGTGTAAATTGCCTTTTCTGCAGCTTTTCAATAAATGCACTTTTTGCACCAGGGAGGAAGTTTTGAGATTTGAAACTTACAGATGTTTTTATAGTACAATAAAATCATATATGTCAAAAGATCAAGTAAAATTTGATTCATCGTGCCATGACCCTGTTAAAAGGAAGTTTTAAAAAGATAATCTACAAACATTTTCTAACTATAGGTTTTGTGAATTAGATACTTACCTGAGGTACTCATAGAGTCCATACATGGGCAGGAAGTCAATATCTGACAGAAACATGAAGGGCGTGTTGACCTGTCCCATTGCAACATTACGCAGCAGGTTAACAGGGTAGAACTGCCCTTCTTTATAGACAATGTGATATCCCACATTACTCCTGCTCATCAGAACCTCAGAGCCCTGAGCATAACGCAGGAACTGCTGCGCTTCAGCATCTGACAGATAGAGGACCAGACTGATAGGCCCCTCCCAGTGCTTACAAATAGCCTCTAACATCTGCAGCCTACAACAAACAAACATGACCATTAACATCATATAAACGTGATATATACGATATGATAAAACATGCAATATCATATTTTTGTCTTTAGTCAGTGTTGCTGCCATTGTTTTTTAAAAAAATCAAATTTAAAACTTTTTAAGACCTGAAACAATAAAATGAATACCGTACTATTCAATGCTACTGTGAAAATGTTTTGTGGCCCGATGAAACTAATGTTTAATAGTTTGGGAAGAACACGCAGCACTACGTATGATGTGAAAAGGGCACTGCATACCAACATGAAAACATCATCCCAACGGTGAAGTACGGTAGAGGAAGCATCATGATTTGGAGCTGCTTTGGTGCTTTGGGGCCTGGACCGATTGTCATCATTGAGGGAAAAAATTAATTCCTATGTTTACCAAGATATCCTACAGGATAATGTCAGGGTGGCTGTGCGCCAGCTGAAGCTCAGTAGAAGCTGGCCGATGCAGCAGGACAATGACACTAAACATTGAAGTAAATCCACTACAGAATGGCTTAAAAAAAAAGAAAGTCCACCTTTTAAAATGGCACAGTCAGAGCCCAGACCTTAACCCAATAGATATGCTGTGGCATGACCTCAAGAGAGCTGTTCACACCAGACATCCTAAGAATATGGCTAAAGCAGTTCTGTAAGGAAGAATGGTTCAAAATTCCTTCTGAACGTTGTGCGGGTCTAATCCGCAGCTACCGGAAATGCTTAGTTGAGGCTATTACTGCCAAAGGAGTATCGACCAGTTATTAAATCCAAGGATTCACTTACTTTTTCCACAGCACTGTGAATGTTTAATGGGATATGTTCAATAACAATTTTTTTTTATTTATTCATTTTTTTATATATATTTTTAATTACACTGTAAGGCTGGCACCGGGGTGTCTACACCCCAAAAGGCTCTGTGAGAGCCAACGTCATAAAACTCTCACACAGAAGAGCATCTCCACCTGAGACAACACACCCTACTTTTTAAGGACCATAAAATGCAAATCTCAAATCTGCCCTCTCTCTCTCACCTCAGGTCACTTTAAGGACACCAAAAACTAAGTTATGACTTATCCTGTTGTGTAATGTAAAAGGTTTTCTGATCATACATGTTTGGTATCATTCAAGAGGTCTCAGTGCAACTGGTACAATGGTCTCATTCCCTTTCAGCAAAGTCAAATCACAAGTAAGATATAAGAACTTAGTAAAATACTGTATTCTATCCGGGGCATGACCCTCCCAAGTCTCTCACAGGGACCAGATGCTGTATGCAGATTAGGTGTATTCTTTGTTAACATCAACAACCTACTCAATCAAAGGTCGATTTACAACTCCCTAAATTGTAAACCAAATCCTAAATAACATCAAACATACACATCTGAAACAACAATAGAATCGTTTGGTACTTAAGGAAGGATGGCAGAGGAGCTCAGGGAGTCTGTATTCAGATCTCCCATCATGTCGCTGTATGTAGTTTCTATTTGCCAAGTATGTTTCTCTGACTTATATTTTATTTTTAGAAATGTTTGTTTATTCTGATCACATGTGTGTAGAGCCGAGGAGGGCGGGGTCGGGCTGGAATGACGCACGCCCAGTCCCCAATCAGCCTGATGGGGCGTGCGAGGGATAAAGGCGGCCGGGTACGACAGTTCGAGAGAGAGAGAATTACAGGCAGCTGTACTGTGTGTGTTTATGGTTGTGTGTTTTTGTTTAAGTTTATTATTAAACTATTATTTATATTCTCAAGCCAGTTCTCGCCTCCTCCTTTCCACCGAACCCCCTTACAATGTGAAATTGGGATTGATTGAATTCTTGCAACAATGTTTTATATCCTACATGGCAAATAAATTGTTATTATTTTATTTATTCTGAATTTCTCTGGAATCATTGTGAGAAACCACCCAGGACAACCAGGTAGGAGAAACCACCTGGGACAACCTGGTAGGATTTGAATTCATTAGACCAGGGTAGACCATACTGGAGCTTTAATATAGGAGAAACCACCCAGGCCAACCGGGTAGGAGAAAGCCATATAAAGACTCTCAGTCACTGCTCACCGCCCGTCTTAGCAAGTTGTATGTACGTGACTAAGCGGCAATATTGTCTGGTTATGAGACAAGTCAAACCAGACGATATTAGTTAACCCTACAACCGCTGACAAAGAACAGAACTGGCTATCTTTTCGGGAGGTTTATGTAATTTAATAACGGCCGGCGTAAGATTCCAAAGCTCGAAAGGACAATGAATAGAAGAGGATTTAGAGTAATCAATAACTTAAAAAGATCAAATTAAAAGAATTTGAGCTGTAATCTAAATTAGAGGTCAACTTAAATTGGAGTCAGATTACTATAAAATTGGAGTCAGATAAAATTAATAACAGAATCAATTTGTAAAGTGTAAATTAACAATAATTGCTTTACTTCAGCGCTCTGAAAAGACAGAACAACGCAGAGACCTTCAAAGGGCCATTTATTGAAGTTTCACTCCGAACCGATAAGTGTGTGGCCTTTTTACACACATATATCTTGTCTATAAAAGTTACAACATTGCTAAACTTACATACATTTTTCAGTGTTGTGCCTCATGTTTTGTCAATAATTGTACTTTGTCTTTTTATATTAAATATGTTTACTACACGCAGTTTGCTTATTTACATTTTTTTATGTTTAAGTTGCAAATTTTCATATTTAAGTTAAGGAAACTAAAAAAAAAGTTTTCTACTAGCACATTTCAAGTCACCTAAAATAATATAGTTTAATTATTAAGTTAACATGGCTTAAAAAAATAAGTTAATACAAAACATATTCATGATTTCAAAAACAGTAATTAAGTTGGCAAAACTTAAAAAAGAGTTGTAGTTAATTAAAATAAACATTAGTAACTGCAAATTTTAATTTATGTTTTCTGAGAAAACAATTTATGCATACTTGAGACTTAAATTTTGGAACTTGTAAAAGTAAAGGCAATCCGTTGCCTCAAATTTAAGTTAGTAGAACTTATACAGGTTTACAGTGTTTTTAAACCCTCCAAAAATGGGCCCCATTTACTTCCATTGTAAGTGCCTCACTTAAAGAAAAGGAAGGATGAGTCAAAATAGTTTTGTGGTAATCAACACTGACACATGCTTTCGACTGAGCTTAACTTGTATTGAACCTTTATTCCCTTAAGCTTTGAATGTGGTATGTACAACAGACTTCAGAACTTTTTTCCAATAAATGGATAACATAACTGATTCAAGTTAAATGAAAACCATTCATTAATATTAAACGAACACACCATTCATTCAAGTTAAACGAACACCATTCATTTAAGGTAAACGAACACCATTCATTCAAGTAAAACAAACACCATTCATTCAAGTAAAACAAACACCATTCATTCATGTTAAACTAACACCATTCAAGTTAAACAAACACCATTCATTCAAGTTAAACGAACACCATTCATTTAAGGTAAACGAACACCATTCATTCAAGTAAAACAAACACCATTCATTCAAGTAAAACAAACACCATTCATTCATGTTAAACTAACACCATTCAAGTTAAACAAACACCATTCATTCAAGTTAAATGAACACCATTCAAGTTAAAGGAACACCATTCATTCAAGTTAAAGGAACACCATTCAAGTTAAATGAACACCATCCATTCAAGTTAAAGGAACACCATTCAAGTTAAATGAACACCATTCATTCAAGTTAAACGAACATCATCCATTCAAGTTAAATGAACACCATTCAAGTTAAATGAACACCATTCAAGTTAAATGAACACCATTCATTCAAGTTAAACTAACACCATTCATTCAAGTTAAACAAACACCATTCATTCATGTTAAACTAACAACATTTATTCAAGTTAAACGAACACCATTCATTCATGTTAAACTAACACCATTCAAGTTAAACAAACACCATTCATTCAAGTTAAATGTACACCAAAAGTTAGTTTTACATGGTCCGTTTTTATTGGGTTTAAATTGATTTAAGAGAACTTGTTTCAATCACGTGGAACCACTGTCCATGACTGAATCATGTTCAGCCAAAGTGCATGAGTATGACCGTTATGAATGTGTCATATATTGTATCTATCCAGTCATCTAATGTGGGTGGTTCAGGCCATTTCTGTGTGATAATGTTTTTGCTGGCAGCTAAAAGAATCAAAATAAAAATTTTCTGACTTTCGCAACTTTTCCAACAGGTATATTCTGTCACATGTAAAAGGCATATCCACCCCAAAAATAGCTACTAAGTTCTTATGAATCTCTTCCAATAGGGAATAATGACAGGACAACCCCAAAAAATGTAATGGTGATTGGCTTCCTTAGCCCCACAAAATCTCCAGCATCCTTTGCCCTTCCCCTGGTAGTGCTTTTGTGAAGGTGTAATGAAAAACCTAATCATATTCTTCCAGCAAAACTCTCCATGTTGATGAACCAGTAGATTTCCATTTTAGTTGGCAAATTCTTCACCACTCCACCCCTGTTATAATAAAATATAATTCCCTCTCCCATTTATCTTTAACATATAAAGTGCTATCATTTCTGGTCTGGAGAAAGGTGGTATATATTTTTGAAATCACCTTGTTGAAATCACCCTTTTCCCATTTTCTTCACAATATTCTGAACAAAGTAATGCCGAACGTGGAGATATCTAAAGAAATTGTTTCGTTCCAAACCGTATTCTTCCTTTAGGTCTTCAAAATTTTGGAAAATCCCTTCCTTCATAAAGATACTCTGATTTAACAGGCCTTTTCTTACCTAAATACGAAATCTCATCTGTTATGTTTGGAGCAAAGTCTGTATGGAATGCACACCACCTTAGAATTTTGGATACATCTTCTACACCACATATTTTCACAGTCTCTTGCCAGACATCAAGTGAGACTTTAATCAATGGATTTGTTCTGTCAATTGTCTTATTCTATTATTTTTCTCCCCTTTTCTCCCCAATTTGGAATGCCCAATTCCCAATGCACTCTAAGTCCTCGTGGTGGTGTTGTGACTCACCTCAATCCGGGTGGAGGAGGACAAATCTCAGTTGCCTCCACATCTGAGACTGTCAATCTGTGCATCTTATCACGTGGCTTGTTGAGCATATTACCACGGAGACATAGTGCATATGGAGGCTTCACGCTATTCCCCACGGCATCCACGCACAACATATCACGCGCCCCACCGAGAGCGAGAACCACATTATAGCGACCACGAGGAGGTTACCCCATATGACTCTACCCTCCCTAGCAACCAGTCCAATCTGAGTGGAGTCACTCAGCACACCCTGGATTCGAGCTTGCGACTCCAGGGGTGGTAGTCAGCGTCTTTACTCGCTGAGCTATCCAGGCCCCCCAATTGTCTTATTCATTAATTTCTTGTCAGCTATTAAAGCTGCTAATGGAACCCCTCCTGACATCGTCTTTTCAATATCTAATCACCTGGAAGAATAACTTGGACAACACCAACAAACTAAAGGCCTCAGCTGCGGTGCGTAGCAATATTCTCTTTCGTAATAGAGGGTAGATCTAACGAGACCAAAAATGCATCAATCAGTAGATCGTCGCTGATACTAGGTTGGGAGTAGAGATCTTTATTAAAAAAAATTAAAATATGCTGGATCAGCTCTATATTACATTCAATACTACCTGTTTGAGGATTCCTCAATTTATAAATCAACCTATCTGCTTGTTGTTTCCTTAATCTATAAGGCAGCAATTTTAGGGATTTCCCACCCGCTTCATAATATCTTTGTCATAAGTATAGGAGCCTATTGTGTATTTATTTGGTATTGTTATGACCCAGTTATTGTGGTTTTGGTTGTTTCTTCTTTTGTCGTTTGTAGGTCTGATTGGTGATTGGGGCGTAATTTGAGCACACCTGAATCTCTTCACGGCACCTTATTTAAGCAACGTGCAGTTGTGAAGTGACGCCGCCACTAAGCTGTTGCTTAGGCAGTTTGCCAGACCCGTGCTCCAGTTTTTGAGAACATTTGTTTTGGAGTCATTACTGACTAACATAATTGGTTACGGATATTTTTGATTATGTGGTTTCACTTATCTTTGTTGTAATAATTTCTTTTTGAGTTAATTTTGCCATGTCGTCTCCCTTTAATGTCACATCTTTGAGCCAGGAGTGACAGGTATATAATTCATTTATCTCCTTTGTTATGTTTTTAATCTCTTGATTCACTTTTGTGCTCAATGTGTTTACGTGATCTCTTTGTAGTATCTTTCATTTTTTCTCTAGGTCTTGCAGTCTCTGTCTCCGAATCTTCTTTAAACTCAGTATTATTGCTATAATTTTACCCCTTATCACCACCTTAAGAGCATCCCAAACTACATATGGTGCTACCTCACCATTGTCATTCAACTTCAAATATGTTTCAAGTTTAATTTTTAAATTTGATTTAATTTGGGGATTATTTAAAATATCCAAATTCAACCTCCACACCGTAGACCTGAGTTTTCTACTGAGACATAAAGACATATATATAGGACTGTGGTCTGAAAGGTCAGTTACTCCCATTTCACACATTTTAACACATTTCACACTCTATTAAAAAATTGTAAATTCTGGAGTACACTGCATGAGGATATGAGTAATGAGTAAAATATTGGCCCAATGGGTATAATTCCATCCACACATCTATGATTCCAAATTCTTTCATCAGAGCGTTCACCTTCTTTATTATTGGTTTTAGATCTTGTTTTCCACCCGAACAGTCCAATCTTGGGTTTAAACGTACATTAAAGTCCCCTCCACAAATTACAATCCCCTGCGCCTTCAACACCATCAGGTCAAAGATCTGCCTATAAAATTTCCATACACATTCAGCAAGTTCACCACAGAACTCTCAATTCTACCTATTATCATGACATATCTTCCTTCCTTATCCTTAAATTCAGTTATACGTTCACAGTTCACTGTTTTTGACAAGAGTATAGCTACTCCCTTCTTATGACCTGATTTATTGGATGAAAAACATATTTTTAAAGCCCATCCTGCTCAACTTTTCATGTTCAGAATTACTAAGATGAGTCTCCTGTAAAAAAACTATTTCAGCTCTATCCTTTTTTAGCGTAGACAACATTTTTCCCCGTTTGATTGGACTGAGTACCCCACTGACATTAAAATAAACTATATTCATACTTTGCATTTGCTTTATGTTGGTAAATAGCATAAAAGTAAACCATTGTACATGTGAGCAGCATCCACTTTAAAAAAAACAACAACTGACAAACATATAAAACAAAACAATCTTAAGAATGAAAACAAGCTGAACTCCCAAAATAGCGGTGTGTCCCATGACCATCAAAGAGCCTGCTCGAAGTGGCTCCAAGGGAAAACCCTCCTGTTGTAAACCAAGGAAGGGGCCCTTGAGGATAGCAATATCAAAAGAAACTATGTAAATTGTCTCCAATTATTTCCCGATTCTCCAGAAAGTTTCAAAAAGCCAACTAGATGCATCAAGCTTCTCTTTTTCTTTATTTGTTACCCCCCTACCAAAATTGTTAAAGTACCCATTCATCCACCTGGACCCTCCAGAGAATTAGTACTGTAAAGGATCTTTAATTTTTCTTTCTTGACCCTGTTCAAATACTTCCATGTGAATACTAATCAGAAGGTGACTCTAGTGATGTCGGAGTTCTTCTAAAGGTTAGTAGCTTCTCTTTATAGGTTGGTTTGCTCCTCTAATGCGACTCATTTCCTATGGTCATCTTGCCGCTTTGCTGCCAGAAAAATCACTGTATCTGCTCCATCAGAGTGTCTGAGGGACTTACGCTCTGAACAGGGAATCCTCTCTTTGATATATATCTTGCGCTGCATCCCCAACGGTGTTGTAGACTTTTACTCCTTCCTCGTACATTACCTTTAAACGAGAGGGGAACAAAGTCTTGAACATAATCTCTCTGTCTTTCGTTAAATCCTCAGAGCCTCCACATATTTCCTTCGCCTCTGGATGATGAGCGGAGCGTAGTCATTATGCAGGTTAATTTGATTCCCGCGCCAATGGAAACCTTTCTTCTGCCAGGCTTTCTGAAGTACCAATTCTTTGGTCGTGAAGCAGAGAAACGTAATCACAGTCGAATGACCGGCTGGTGGTTGTGACCTAAGTGTGTGCTCTCTCTATCTGAAAATTCACATCACGAAGATCAAGGTTCTCCCGAAGAACGTTCTCCACAAATGAAATCATCGAGTTAAAATCCTTCTCAGCGCCTTCGGACATTCTTGCACCCTCTAAATTGGTGATTTTGGCTTCCATCACAGCTTGCACCTTTAGCATCTCTGTAAGTACTTCCTCTGTGTTCTGAATTCTCTCCTCAGCTGACATAATACGGCTTTCTGCCTCCACTAATCTAGAATTTGTTTTAGCAATCTCTGCCTTAATATCTTCAAGCTGCCTTTTATTGTCTCTTTGGAAGTCCCACAGTTCCTGAAGGATATGCCCGAGCTGCACAGTCTTCTCTGCCCGTGATACTGTGTCGCCGTCTTGTCCACATGTCTGTGAGCTACCATGGCTCAGCCCGGCTTCTTCATCTTGTATTTCTGAGGTTTGCATGTTTTTCTTCGCTCTGCACCTAGTAGCCATTGTCGCCCCCACTCAGAGTCGTTCTTAATTTACATCATCTATCAATATTTCAATTTTAGGGGGTCTTCAAAAAAGAAACTAATCGGGAACAACTTGATTAAGCTGCCATCTTACCGATGTCCAAACCGGAAGTCCATTGTCGCGCCCATTCAGAGTCGTTCTTAATTTACATCAACTATCAATATTTCAATTTTAGGGGGTCTTCAGAAAAGAAACTAATCGGGAACAACTTGTTTAAGCTGCCATCTTGCCAATGTCCAAACCGGAAGTCCCAAAGACATGAAAGATTATAATGTTTGTATGTTGTTAGCTGATGAAGATAACTATTTTGTGACCAATTAATGCAGAAAACCAGCTAATTCCAAAGGGTTCACATACTTTTTCTTGACACTGAGTGTATACAATGATCAGCCACAACATTAAAACCACCTGCCTAATATTGTGTAGGCCCCCCTCGTGCCGCCAAAACAGCGCCAACCCACATCTCTGAATAGCATTTGAGATGCTATTCTTCTCACCACAATTGTACAGAGCGGTTATCTGAGTTACCATAGACTTTATCAGTACAAACCAGTCTGGCCATTCTCTGCTGACTGCTCTCATCAACAAGGCGTTTCCATCAGCAGAACTGCCGCTCACTGGATGTTTTTTTTTTTTTTTTTTTTTTGGCACCATTCTGAGTAAATTCTAGAAACTGTTGTGTGTGAAAATCCCAGGAGATCAGCAGTTACAGAAATACTCAAACCAGCCCGTGTGAGAAGAATGCGGGTTGGTGCTGTTTTGGCGGCACGAGGGGGACCTACACAATATTAGGCAGGTGGTTTTAATGTTGTGGCTGATCAGTGTATATAGGGTTCCTGTAGCTCAACTGGTACAGCATTGTGCTAGCAATGCCAGGGTCATGGGTTTCCAGGGAACACATAAACTGATAAAAAACGTATACCTTGAATGCACTGAGTCGCTTTGGATAAAAGTGTCTGCAAAATGCAAAAATGTAAATAAATACATCATATTAAAATGGTTTTTTGTACCAGTTTATCAAAACATACAAATTAGAGGTTGATTGATAATGGATTTTGCTGATTCGATAATAAGGTGTTGAGAGAAAGGCAATAACAGATTAATCTGACTTACAAATTCCAATGCCCAGTTTCTACCATGTGTGATCTGTGCAAATGACAATAAAATGACTTCAAACTTATGACTATAGTTTTTAAAATCTATATTCAATGTGTTAATAAAAATCTTAGTTTTAATAAAAATCTTCCTCTCTCTGGCAGGTCCCAATTTAATTAAATTCCAGAAGCAGATTATTGAGCAACCAAAATGCCAATAAAAATAAATAAAATAAAACTTGGTGCAAAACACAGGACTTTTAACAATAAACCAGCCCAAAATACACTGGGGACTCTTATTTTGAAATGTCTCTGTGTCTAGCTGCTCACTCAAACAGATAAGAGAAATAAAATATGCACTCTTACGTTTATCTACAAGGTATTACAATATAGACACTTTAATTTAAACATTGTCATAATTCATCAACAGTAGATCATCAGAGATCGCTTGTCATAAATGTTTGGTATTCATTGATTGCGAAATGCTCTGAAGCCGCTAGAAACACTGAATCTCGATTTCCACACGTGCTTTTCACTTTGAAGCCTGCAGCAAATGCAGATGATACTTTTATTAAATTAAATCATAAAGTTTAATAATCACATTAGGGCCATTTCGTGATTCTGGTCTTTACATCCTCTAATTTAAGACCTCTTTAAAGGGTCATGAAATGCTAAACTACATTTTCTGAGATGTTACCAGATACAGTATGTATGTTACACATGATAGAAGACAATGTAATCATCCATTATTGTAATTTTAAGTGGTTAATTTAGGGATTTTTTCGTGCTATTTTTGTCTTCCAGGATTAAAATCGAAATCAAAATTTTACATCACACTCTAGTGCATCGTCATGTCATCAGCGTTTCATAATTATTAATGTGACTGTGTGGCCTTATCCTATGAGAAAGCGCTGCATCATGATTATTCATTTAACCACTTGACCAGCACTTTAAACTCTCAAACCAGGAAAATGCTGCCTCCTGAGGCTGTATAAGGAGGTGTGAAGGGAACAAGGCACATCCGAATCCAATGTTTGTGTCACATCCTGTCTACTGAGATACCTTTATCTGATCGATTTTTGAAGACAGCATAAATGTATCTTTCCCTGCCTATTATATCCAACAATCCTGTGCGTGCAGATCCACTGTGGTTGAGCTGAAGAAATAAAATGGTGGCTGAAGAAACAGTTTGAGTATAAACAAAGATTTTTTCCAATTTATTCCATTTCTAGCAAGAAAGTAGATATTAAATATACGGTTGGTTATCGCCAAAACTCTCTTGATTTTGTTCTAGATTAATGGTCTGCTTTGGTTCAGTTGGACTGAATGAATGCTGATATTCTAGCAATGATTTGACAAAATGCTGCCTCGGAAACCAGTTTCCAGAGATACCTTCGTACGTAAACGCTGTCTATTAAGTCATTGACTAATAGGTCAGCAAGGAAGCAAGGTAGCTACCTTTGGATTCGGACGCAGCCAAGCACTTCAGTTGAGACAGTTGACAGCGGGACGTGCCACGTGAGTGTTCATGACTGCATAGCCTCCCCACGATGTTGACAGAGGGACAGGACAGGCTTTCAAACAATGGAAAAACCTTTCAAATGTTCATGCAACACACATTTATAAACATGAGTGTCTCGAGATATGCAGTGAGGTGGACTGGTGCTCGTTTGAGACGCGGTTTACATTGATTGTCCCACACACAAAAGCTATCGATCTATCCATCCTCAATGTGAGTGTGTTAACTGATCTAAGCACTTATATTTGTGAATCAATGTCTTGGAATAAGTCTCAAAATTATCAAGTATTAAAAACATTCACATATTACAATAGATTTACTGTACACGGCTTGGCATTTATTTGCGCATTAAATTACAGATATAAAATGACCAGTGTGATTCTGTGTAATGTATTGTGAGAGCTTAAAAAACAGTGTATAATTTATTTGTGCATTTTGTTATGAGCAATTGTAAGAATCATTGATGCTGTTAACTGCTTTAGTGAAATAAAGCTGAGTGACTAATTCAGACAGTTGTTGTGTTCACTCCCCTGGCTAGCGTTTTTTGAAAATGTGGTGAAAACTCAACTGTGCTGAAATGGGGTGTTGTGATCCTTTAAATAATAATTAAGGACTTTTTTATATCATCATGACATACTCTTTTTTTTTTATTATTATTATTATTTTTTTTTAATCATTTTATTATCTTCCCCGAGGTCCAGGTAACATTTTTTTTTTGCACCAAAATAGTCATAAGTTAGTACACTATAATCATTTTCCACCCTGTCTCTGGCCCTCTGTCTGAAACGCTCAGTTTTGGCATAAGCGCCTCCTTAAAACTTCAACGTAAATGCCCACTGTTATGATTGGTTAACGTCATGCAGTCCCTCAAATACAGCCATATTTGAAACACAATTGGAAGAAAATGAACCAGTAAAAAAATAAATTTCAGGGTTTACACATAACGCACATCCAACACATTGCATCCGAATATATTAAAGTGTTCACTCAAGCACATCAGCACCATTAACTATCAAACAGTCATGCCATTTGAAATATTCATGATGCAATCAGGTCCAAGTGTTTTTAACTGCCCCATCCTTCAATAACAGTTCCTTTGCCAAGCTTGAATCATATTATGAGTGGTTCAAAAGTAATCTACGCTGATATGAGCCCAAAAAACATACAATCCACGCTGATATAAGCCGAAAATACATGACAACGGTCAAAGACGTCTGTCTAGTACAGGGGTATTCAATTAAAGTTTCAAGAGGTCCAGTCTCTACATATCCTTCCCAGCAAAGGTCCGGAAAATAATAATTTGCATGGTGTCAGTAGTCAGAATGGCTTTCAAATGTTTGTTTTTTTTTTTGTTTGTTTGTTTTAATAGAGGGAGAGAGGCAACATGCACAAAGCAGGAATGAAGCGTGTTCGGTGCTTGAGAAAAAGATGATATAGCGCCGATCGCCCCGAGAGCTTGTGATGTGTATAGCTCCGCTATTTTGACGCACTGCTCACTTAAACTGTAGAAACGTTAAGATAGGACAAAAATTGTACAGAGCAGTTATCTGAGTTACTATAGACTTGGTACCATAGACTTTGAACTGTCATTTCAAACCAGTCTGGCCATTCTCTGTTGACCTCTCTCATCAACAAGGCATTTCCGTCCACATCACAAGACAACCAAAGATGGTTTGATAATGATTTGTTTATAAGTAATCATTGCACTGGAGAATTGCATTCCTGACAAGGTGGAGAGGATGCTAACATTAAAGCTAACATTAGCTGTTCGAACGGTTTGAACAATGTTACAGTCAACGATGGAAACTGCTTACCTTTCCTCTTAATACGATGTTTTGAATAATAAAGGTTTACGGGTTGAGGTGCTTCCAATATGTTCCAGTCAGATTATAAACATGAGCGTTCTGAAGAGGTTTTACTTCTAAGTTAATTTATAAGTTAATTTTCAGTAGTTAATAAATCATTAATGAATATGCTGCCTGAGTTTTTGCTTTTGCTCGGCTGTTCGCTTGCTTCAGAAGACCAAGCAAATCTTGTTCTTTGTGGCAAATTACACTGCGTGAATGCACACGCTCAGGAAAAGTTTTATAGTTTTATGTTTTATAGTTGTTTTTTTAACTATAAAGTTTCCCAAACTTTTCTCCATTCTGACAAAATTAACTTTTGTCCAAGCTTCCTAATTTTATGACATAGTTATGAACAAAAACAAACGCAAGAGCATGGTAAAATATATACAGGTGCATCTCAATAAATTAGAATGTCGTGGAAAAGTTCATTTATTTCAGTAATTCAACTCAAATTGTGAAACTCGTGTATTAAATAAATTCAATGCACACAGACTGAAGTAGTTTAAGTCTTTTGTTCTTTTAATTGTGATGATTTTGGCTCACATTTAACAAAAACCCACCAATTCAAACCCACCAATTCAAATCTCAAAAAATTAGAATATGGTGACATGCCAATCAGCTAATCAACTCAAAACACCTGCAAAGGTTTCCTGAGCCTTCAAAATGGTCTCTCAGTTTGGTTCACTAGGCTACACAATCATGGGGAAGACTGCTGATCTGACAGTTGTCCAGAAGACAATCATTGACACCCTTCACAAGGAGGGTAAGCCACAAACATTCATTGCCAAATAAGCTGGCTGTTCACAGAGTGCTGTATCCAAGCATGTTAACAGAAAGTTGAGTGGAAGGAAAACGCGTGGAAGAAAAAGATGCGCAACCAACCGAGAGAACCGCAGCCTTATGAGGATTGTCAAGCAAAATCGATTCAAGAATTTGGGTGAACTTCACAAGGAATGGACTGAGGCTGGGGTCAAGGCATCAAGAGCCACCACACACAGACGTGTCAAGGAATTTGGCTACAGTTGTCGTATTCCTCTTGTTAAGCCACTCCTGAACCACAGACAACGTCAGAGGCGTCTTACCTGGGCTAAGGAGAAGAAGAACTGGACTGTTGCCCAGTGTTCCAAAGTCCTCTTTTCAGATGAGAGCAAATTTCGTATTTCATTTGGAAATCAAGGTCCTAGAGTCTGGAGGAAGGGTGAAGATGCTCATAGCCCAAGTTGCTTGAAGTCCAGTGTTAAGTTTCCACAGTCTGTGATGATTTGGGGTGCAATGTCATCTGCTGGTGTTGGTCCATTGTGTTTTTTGAAAACCAAAGTCACTGCACCCGTTTACCAAGAAATTTTGGAGCACTTCATGCTTCCTTCTGCTGACCAGCTTTTTAAAGATGCTGATTTCATTTTCCAGCAGGATTTGGCACTTGCCCACACTGCCAAAAGCACCAAAAGTTGGTTAAATGACCATGGTGTTGGTGTGCTTGACTGGCCAGCAAACTCATCAGACCTGAACCCCATAGAGAATCTATGGGGTATTGTCAAGAGGAAAATGAGAAACAAGAGACCAAAAAATGCAGATGAGCTGAAGGCCACTGTCAAAGAAACCTGGGCTTCCATACCACCTCAGCAGTGCCACAAACTGATCACCTCCATGCCACGCTGAATTGAGGCAGTAATTAAAGCAAAAGGAGCCCCTACCAAGTATTGAGTACATATACAGTAAATGAACATACTTTCCAGAAGGCCAACAATTCACTAAAAATGTTTTTTTATTGGTCTTATGATGTATTCTAATTTTTTGAGATAGTGAATTGGTGGGTTTTTGTTAAATGTGAGCCAAAATCATCACAATTAAAAGAACCAAAGACTTAAACTACTTCAGTCTGTGTGCACTGAATTTATTTAATACACGAGTTTCACAATTTGAGTTGAATTACTGAAATAAATGAACTTTTCCACGACATTCTAATTTATTGAGATGCACCTGTACATCTAAAATATTAATTTGATATTCATGAGAGGGCAAAATGTTATATAATACTGTGTTCATGTGAGGGCACACATAATATATACATTGCCATTCTAAAATTACCTTTAAGAGGAGAAGACTTGAGATAATTTTATTTCTATCCCTTTCTTTACATCATTCATATATTTAATATGACAATAATATAAAATAATAAATATTGTGAGTAGTGATGAATCATACAGTTGCTATTTGTATTTGTAAGGCAGTGTTTTATGTTACTGTTGAACAACAAACACATTTGACCTGTAATATTTAAATTAATATTTTCATTCATTTCAGATGGCAAAGGCCATGAAGAAGGTAGCATAACTTTCCCACCTTATCGATATTGGCAAAACCCAATATTGGTCGATCTCTAATGGAAGGGATATTGAATACCTTTTAACTTACATTATTAACAAGTATTCAGTACTATAATGTACCTATAAAAAATAAAAAAAAGATATATATATATATATGTTTATGCATTCTATTTTTTTCTCCATTGCTTCAAAAATAATTCTCACTATTATACAGCAACAAGCATATTTCATGAATCCATATCCTTTTTTGTGATGTGGAGACTCAGAACTTGGAGAATCTTTTGCTTTCTCTCGTGGAGCAAGACACATAACTTGGTGATCTTTTACAGCCTCCAACCTTGCTGGCTGGAGACTCAGAACGTAGTGTGATGTATTCTGTTTGTGACTCTCTTGACTGGAGACACAGAACCTGCTGTATCTGTTGCTCTCTCTTGTGGAGCGAGACTCAGAACCTGCTGTATCTGTTGCTCTCTCGTGGAGAGAGACTCAGAACAAGGGTGTGGGTGTTGAAAGATACTTTTATAGCTTTTTCATGAGAAGATTGCAAATTTAGTGCTTCCCTGTTTCCGTGTTCTGATTGGCTGTTAAGATCAGCCGTGGTACACACCATGTGGCCTAACCTTCTTTCTCTGTGTGGAACTCCTTTGCATAGTCTAAAGAGTGTGTCTTTAAAGTTTTTCCTATGCATTGTTCACTTCCCAAAATTATTGGCTCTATGCTGAACTCAGAGTACAAACATGATTTTGAAATGTTGAACTATCACCAATGCATTGTTTTTTTATACATTAAAAGCTCAGTTTGTGTGAACTGTTTGTCACAAACAGTTGTTACTTAACAAATACCATTCTCTGAATGGTTATGGAGTAGATGTGATGTAGTTTTGTTTCCATTTGAGAAAAGGTGAAGATGTGAAGATTTGTACTTTCTTCTGGATCATCTCTTTGTTTCAATTGCTCCAGCCAAATGGCCAGTCCAATCAACAGAACCAGTTTGATAATCCTGAAATGCCCTGTAGTTGTTCACACCTAGGTCTGGGATAGGGAGACTGGGTGAACAACAGGGGATCTGATGATGGGGGTCAACACCTCTGCAAGGAAAAGGCCTCTTCTCTACAGGGCCCTTTGTCTCCCAAAATGTGCCTGAAAATTGTCTTATGACAAAGGGCATTCGCATATGTAAGACCTGATCACATCAAGGTGAAGTTGAATCCCCATTACTGGATAAAAAGGCTTTGGAATGCCTTTGTTTGCTTGCTCTGTATTACAGCTCCACAGCCAGTTCATGAATGCTATTGGCTCACACTTAAGTCAGTCTTTACAAGCAGGACAAAGCAACAAAAACAAAATTTGCATGTCTACAAATGTACAAAGATACTTTAAAAATAGAGTTTAAACAACATAAATGTTTTCGCCACAAATGACAAAAAAAGGTCTTATTTTTCCTATACAGTATTTTGTAAAATGCTGGTCTTCACTTTTACCAAGACACTGAAAAAGTTAAAGAAAAGCATAAAAATCTTACACAGCACACCAAAGCACAATATTTCCATTTGTAATTCATGTTATTTTAACTGTACGTTTGAGTCATTTTTACACATTCATAAATTGGGGAATTATGTTCAGAGGTTAAATGGACTACTTGCACTGAGCCTCATTACGTACTTCCGCTTTGAAATAGTTCGGCCCGCTAGTTTCCGGTTAAATGTGTTTACATGCACCGTAGTTGCCTAGTTGCAGAAACGCCACTTAAAATTAGTGTTCGAAAGAGGATTTTAAAGTATGGATCTTTTCAGAGATAGGAGATGAAATATTTTGAACATTACCATGTACAGCTTCTTCAAAATTCAGTGGAAGAACAGTTTTCAGAGCTTTTTATTCAGCCCTGTCTGAATAAAGCAATGGCTGGTATATATTCCATTCCAAGCGCATTTCACTGTTTATCCACATACGGAGGTCTGCAGAAGACATTTAACCAAAAATCAGCTCGAAACGCAAATGACAAAAGGTGGAAGGACACAAAGGGAGTCAGCACCAGCAGTACCCTTTGAATTAAACAACTATACCTCAGTCACTGCAATGTTCCATGTGTGAGGGAGGAGAAAGACGCGATGAATGCATGCATCACCCTGTTTTTATTATTTATGCACCTTTTCTAACCAACTTCTAAAAGTACTCACTTCTGGTAGAGTGAACACTGGCATGTTTGTCTGCCGCTGCTCTCTGGGTTCTTTTCAATGTTTTTAGATGGTTTTGTTTTAGTGGCCTTTTGTATGAGCGACCTCAGGAAATCGAGTTTTATACTTCTCTTTTATGGACAATCTTATGGACTAGTGACTTTTTAAATTGTTTGAAATCTACGCTACACCTCACATCTGACTGGATTACTTCAAGGAAATTAACACGCTGCACTCACCGATGGTCTTCGCCAGGACTGCTGCATGCAGTCTTAAACAGGCTGCTTGATTACCTGTCCATCGTCGATGTCCAGTGGGGCTGGAGCGTGTGGACTTTGAATTCGTGTCGTGTTGGTGGATTCATTGAGGATGTTTTGCCTTCTGTTGCCCATCTTGGCCTACTGGAGTTGTGCTGTTTGCCCTCGCCAGTTTCAGCGAAGAGCCCCCTGCTTGTTTGTAAGTCCATGCAATCATCTTCTGATATGGTTTTATACTACTTATCTCTGGATTTACGCCGTTTGAATTCCTCGGACCACCTGTCAGATGGAGTTTATAACTATTGCGCTACACTTGGAATTGCACGTCACCCCCGGTATGTCCATCGAGGGTCACGCTGACATCCCTGCAGATTGCCGACTGATTCCCCTGACAACCACCACATACCGGCCATAAGGTCTTCACACCGTCACCCTCTGACTGGTGAAAGTGATATGAAGCGGGGTGTCAATTTTGATAATCTCAGCTTGCTGTAACACACATCTTTTATTTCACCGCCAAACACAGATGTTGCCACTATTAAGATGGCCCTCATTAATGCACAGTCAATATTGAACAAGTCTTTTATTCTGAATGAATTTTTATTATCACGATCATTGGACTTTTTATTCATCATTGAGACCTGGCTGAATCGTGGCGAACAAATGGCCCTGGGGGATCTAACACCACCAGGCTGTGACTTTTTAAATTCCCCACAGACTTCTGGACGAGGAGGTGGCATTGCCACTGTTTTTAAAAACTCTTTTAAATGAAGAACACTACCTATGGACATGTATTCCAGTTTTGAGGTCCAACTATTAAAGACTGACATCTTGGGTCCTGCTTTCTGTGCACTTGTGTACAGACCTCCCAGATTTAATAAGGACTTCATCCAACAATTTTCTGACTTTCTCTCTGGACTGGTGTCTCGTGGTGATAGACTCCTGATTCTTGGGGATTATAATATTCATGTATGCTGTCCATCAAAACCTCTGGTAAATAAATTTATCTCCCTCACTGAGTCTTTAAATTTTGTACGACGTCACTGGTCCTACTCACAATATGGGTCATACATTAGATCTTGTGTTATCGTACGTTCTTTCTGTGTCCAACTTAGAGGTCTTAGATATTGGCATTTCTGACCATTCAATAATGTTTGAGTTTGTCTCTACTGGTCCTCTCCCTACTTTTTCTCAGCCCTTACGTCACTCCCGGTCCATTCACTCATCTACTGCCAATCTGTTTTCAGAATTTTATCTAACGCATTTCACAGATGATGTCTTAGCTGGACTTGACACTGAATCATTGGTTGAAGCTTTTAATAAATCTTGTACTTTTACACTTAATAATGTCGCTCCGCTCAAGCCAAGGAGAATTAAGGGTGTTTCACAGCCTTGGTTAAATGACGTCACCCGCGCTCTCAGACAAGAGTGCAGAAAAGCTTACGATATTTTAAAGGAATGTTTAACTAAATATCAGAGAGCTGTAAAGGAAGCTAAAGCTAAATTTTTCACTACATTAATCTCTGATAACGCAAATCGACCAAAAGTTTTGTTCAAAACAACTGATTCTGTTTTAAACCCAACTAAAAATGCTTTTCTGGACATCACACGAGAACTGTGAAACATTTTTAAACTTCTTTACTCACAAAATTAAGCAGGTTAAAGGTGCGCTTGTACCTTCACAATTTGATCAACCACTAATTCCTTTCCCGTCCAGCTCCCTGACTCACTTTGAACCAGCTTCATCAACACAGTTAGCAGATGTAGTCTCTAAGATGAAGTGTTCCAGTTACAAGCTGGATATTCTTTCTCCATGCCTTCTTAAAAAAGTTTTCATGACTATCAGTTCCAGTGTGACAGCCATAATTAACAGCTCATTAGCAAGTGGAGTTGTTCCAAGAAGTTTTAAACATGCAATACATCCTTTGTTAAAAAAAAAAAACTTTTTTTGGATCCGGCAATACACAACAATTACAGACCAATCTCCAAACTGCGTTTTATTTCCAAGATTTTGGAGAGAGTTGGTTATTCGCAGCTCTACTCCTATCTAAATACATTTAACATTTTAGATACTTGCACAGCACTGAATCTGCATTGTTGAAGATCACTAATGATATTTTACTCTCCATGGATTCAGGTTCACCTGTCGTCTTAGTTTTATTAGATCTCAGTGCCGTGTTCGACATTATCGACCACAATATTCTCCTCAATCGTCTAGAATGTATTGTTGGTATCCAGGGGATGACCCTCCAGTGGTTTTCCTCCTATCTAAAAGACAGTACCTTCTCTGTGAATTTAGGTCATTTTTCTTCTACTTCGACTCAATTATAGTGTGGTGTCCCTCAAAGGTCGATCTTAGGACCCTTGTTATTTTCACTGTATATGCTTCCTCTGAGCTCTATTTTTCAGAAGTACAGCATATTTTATCACTGTTATGCTGACAATTCCCAATTTTATTTCCCAGTCAGTGTAGACAAGAATTGTTCATCTGAGAATAAGTAAGAGCTGCTAAAGATAATGAGTTATAAGGTTTTAAATAGATTAAATATATGTAGTAGTTAAATATATTTTAGCACAGATATTTATTTAATTTGATAATACAACTGCTTCATTCTGTGCTGAGTTATTTTTAAAGCATGGTCAGAATAAGATAACAGCTAATGTATTTATAAATATATACATCTGGGACCAAAGAAAAGTAATTATTACAATCGTTGTATGGTGGAATTAAATCTCAACTGGTATGAAATATCATCAATGAATAAAACTGGTTAATGAGACAGCCAGACTGCTGCAGGTTATACATGTTTGATGTATTGTTCAGGAGTTTATTGTAAGTTTAGCTACATTTGGAAAGGAAAAACTATATTTAGAGGCAAATTTCAGCTAATTATTGTCACGGTCCTGTCACTCTGTCAGTCTGGGTTTTTGTCTGACAGGACCGTATCGTCCCATGTCTGTCTTGCGTTTCATTGTCTATCTTTGTGTGGGTGCACGGTTCCGGTTGAATTCCATGCGTGCGCTCTTCGGTCAGTCTTGCTTCATGTCTGGAGCATGGTGTCTGGATCCTGACCCTTCTGTCTGGTTCGGTTTTGGTTTTGTTGTCGGGATCTGGACACTCATGTTCCATGTCTTATCCTGTATTGGCGTGAGTGCATTGCACTTGTCATCTTGGTGGCATTAATTTATGTGGTCAATAATTTATGTCTGTCTCTCCTGACCATGGATGTGTGTTGCACTTGCTTTGCACTGCTCGCCGGGTCGCGAGCTGTCTTCACGTTGTGCTGAGGTTCGGTCACTTCGGTCTGAAGTTTCGGGTTTGTGTGGCCAAACTCTCGCACAGGTGTCCTGTCTTGTTTTTGTCACCTGCTGTGTGCATCATGTGGTGTTTGCCTTGTGATGTATGCTCAGGTTTTGTTTAGTGTGAGAATGCATGGCATCACTTTGTTTGCCATTGCTATGCATTCTCTCGTCTCGTCTTGTTTGTCAGTTGGCATGGGAGTACATTGCCTTATTGTTTTAGCAATGTGCGCTCATGACATTCGGGTGATTTGTTGTCTTGTGAGAGCACATTGCTTTGTTTTGTTTCTGTATCGCCACGTGTGTCTCTCTCTGCCTTACGTCATACCCCACCTCCTTGTTTGCTTATTATTAGTTCATTTGCCTCACCTGTCCCTTGTTAACCTGTTTGATTTATCTCCATATTTTAGTCTCCTTGTGTTTGCTGTCCAGTGCCAGTTCATCTCGTTTCCAGTCTTGAATGTATTTCAGTCTGTCCTGTTCGTTGGTCTTGTTAATCGGTCTTGTTTCCAGTCTTGGGTTTTCAGTCTTCCCTGTCAGTCCTGTTTTCCCCACCTAGTTCCTACCCAGTCAGGTCAGTCCTGTTCCCCGCTGCCTTCTGCCCCAGCCCTGGATTACCTTTTTCCCCCTTGTGGGAGTTTTGGTTTATGTTTTGCCCTAGTTGTTAGTAAATAAATTCCCTTTATTTTTCAACTCTGCGTTTGGGTCCTGCCTCTGACATTTTCTGACAATTATAAAATTGAGACGTCATGTTAGCGCCAAAAATATAATTTATTGATTTAATCAACTGACAGCCCTAAAAAAAGAAATAATCTGCCTTCCCATGAATAAATCTGTAGGCGTGCTGAACATTGTAACCGGAAACACCTGAGCCGCACTACTTGGAAGCAGTTGTGCAATTAGTCAATTGGGATTTTTTGAGGAGGGGGAAACCTAACACCAACTTTGAACCCATTGCTGCTTTTTTTCTAAGTGTCAGCTAATGATAACCAGACAAGTATCATTATGTTGCTAGTGCAAGCACTAAAAATAGAACAAGACGTTGGACGTTTTTGGAATAGCATACTACCATATTACTTTATTTCTGCCACACATAGATATGACAAAAGCAGTAAGAGTAGTATGGGTATGCCATTTGGAACTCATCTGTTCTGTGCAGCACTTTTCATGTGGAGTTCAAAGTGGTGCTTAACACTGGATAGTCACATCCTGTCAGTTGATTAATACTGTGGAGGATAAGTTTAAGAGTTTTAATTTTCATCGCAACAAATACTCAACCTCTCACATAGACTTTGGGAAACATTTAGTGCTACTTTATGCATTTTAAGAGGAAAAGATGTATTTACAAGGAAAACATTTTAGCATTTTTATAATCTGTGATTAACTATAAAAAAAATCATGTGATTAATTGCGATTAAATATTTTAATCAACTGACAGCACTCATTTACAATGATATTAATTGTTTTAATACAGTAGTGTTTTCACAAGCATATTACTGCAGATGTGTTCACTGTGGTATCGAAAGTTGGGCATTGTTCATTTAATGCTAAGTGAGAAGTAAATAAATCACTCTTGTATACTGTGCAGTGTGAACAGGACACTGCAGTAGAAAAGTGTACATCATTGATTTGTTTAAAAGAATAGTTCACCCAAAAATTAACATTCTGTCATCATTTTGACACTCCAAAAAGCACATAAAGGGTGCATTAAAGTATGACTCCAGTGGTTAAATCCGTATCTTCAGAATTGATATGATCATTTTGGGTGAGAAACAGATCAATATTTAAGTCAATTTTCCCTACCCAGTAGGAGGCGCATGGATAAAGAATGTGAATCACCAGAAACACAAGAAGAAGAATGCAGGTGTGTGTCCAGGATTTTATACATGGGGTGGCAGAGGGGCAATAAGGGATGGCAACACACCACTAAGTATATTTCTATACTGTATATATTGCTTTATTGCAATTGCATTGTCAGGATTAACAACATTAATGAGTTAGGGCAGCAGCAGACCAAGCTGTATAAAATTCAGCTCCTCCTGTGTGTTGAAGAGCCCTTGAGCAGGAACCTGCTCCTGATGGGACTCTGCTATTGAGGTTAATTTGAGGCAGTGAGCATAAACTGCTCTCAGTTCAGTTCAAAGACACCAAATAAATAATCAAATTACAATTTTTCATATGTAGAATATCTGATTTGTGAATTGGTCTAAAAGAAATTACATGATGATATTACAGTATGATCCTTATACTACCTCCATACTAAAGCATTAGATTCATTGAGCCTATAAGAAATCACATTCAAGGATTAAAGCTTTCAGATGCGATTTAAAATCTTTTTGAGTCAAACTGAATTAATCAATGAGAAAGCTTCAAACACTATTCAATCACTAATTTATAGGCATAAAATCTGTGTTAAGTGACGACTTCATGCAGCCTATACCAGCCAGAGTGACTACTGCCTGCAGCACAGGACTGCAAACTACAGATTTGAGGACACTTCACTGACCACTACCTGCATCACTCAGTCAATTTAGGTAATATTTTGAATAAATGAATATTATTCAATGAGCACATAACTAATAAATAGAAAATATTTACAATAATTGTAATGCCAGAGGTTTAGAACGACATGAGAGTGAGTAAATTACACAGAATTTTCATGTTTAGGTGAAGTACCCCTTTAAATTTACTCACTGATCTAACCTAAATGAAGAATTATAACAACACTGTTGTTAACAATGGGCATATCATAAGGTCCCACTGGACATATCCCTGATGCTGCCTTCTGCCTCTCTACTTTGCTCTTCCTCTTCTTCTGTGTCACTTTCTCCTTCCAGTATCTCCTCTCCATCCTCTTTCTGTCCCTCCATGCATTCCTCTCTTTGCTGAAGTCAACCTTTTGTAAAGTTACCTCTGCTCTCCGCTCCTGCTCTCCTTCTTCCTCTCTATCCTGCTTTGATTTTTTTTTTTAACAAAATAGCTGTCTGTCTCTCTTCCTCTTCATTTTGGCCTTATTTTGTCACACAGCATAGGTAACAGCAACATACAAAAGCACATTAATGACAACAAAAGGTACCCTATTAAAAACAAGATTTGTAATAATTCACACAGCAAAATCCCCAGTGTTAAATGTACACTCCTGGTGTTTATATGGTTCTCACTCGCTGGTGTTAAAAACTAACACTGAAGCAGTGTTGAATCTACATCAGACCTCTGAGTGATGATTGATCATTAGTGATGAACCTGATGTTAACAAGCAGAGTCTACTGAAGGAAAGAGAAACAACAAGAACAGGAAAACAAGAGAACAAACCAGCAGACACCACAACAATTAAATCTGTCTTACAGCCACACAACATTAGATGTACATCAACTGCAAATAAAATATGCTCTTGGACAACAAATGAAATGTCTCAACATCTCACGGGAGAAAGCTTGAAAATGCTCAAAATACAACATTGCCATGTTCTATTATTATAAGTAACTTTGGGATTTTTTTCATGTGTGTAAAAGATTAGGAGTTAATAAAGCTTTAGCTTCATTTAGTGTCGCTGATTTTGTGTTATTTATTCTATTTTTTTATTATGGTGATTAGTGTTACCTTTGGTTAGGCACTTGAACCTTATTCTGTATTATCAAGTTCTCTTTTAACCAGTGCAATAAGATTTCATTAAAAACAAGTGTAATTGTACTGTGATGAGAAAGAATACAATTAGATGAAAGCAGGTTTGTCTTATTTTGAAAAGGGTCAGTTAGAAGTGTGATGCAATGATTCCATTAGATGGATGATCACTGTAAATAAATTAAAGCTACATTATTCATACCAACAGCAATAAATATGAAAGAGTTACTGCAATATATAAAAAACATCCTCACTCAACATATTGAAAGATTGTTGTCTAATAACATTTTATTTGCAGTTGATGTACATCTAATGTTGTGTGACTGTAAAACAGATTTAATTGTTGTGGTGTCTGCTGGTTTGTTCTCTTGTTTTCCTGTTCTTGTTGTTTCTCTTTCCTTCAGTAGACTCTGCTTGTTAACATCAGGTTCATCACTAATGATCAATCATCACTCAGAGGTCTGATGTAGATTCAACACTGCTTCAGTGTTAGTTTTTAACACCAGCGAGTGAGAACCATATAAACACCAGGAGTGTACATTTAACACTGGGGATTTTGCTGTGCATCTATCCTAATTGCACAGCATTTTTATTGCCTCAAGTAGCAGCAAGTTAGCATAAATATTGAAGTGTATTGAAATGTCATTTACAGTGTAAATGAGAATTTCCTGTAAAATAACCACACAGGTAATTAATTTAGATTAGCATTAATTAGCTAGACACAAGATTGACTATTACCGGATTCTGTGCAGCAAGATGAGGAATGATATTTTGTTACTGTGATGGCTGGTCTGCCATTTTTGCATGTTAAACTGAGGGATGCCGAAACCAGTTTTAGAGTGGGAGAAGGGGTGAAGATAAGCGTATACAACGAACACTGCTGCCCCAATGAATATTATATTCATATGCCATATTTTATTGATATGCCATCTTAATGTTTGTTTGGATATTTTTACATTACCTTTTAAAATTCATTAGTAATTAAACCGGAGACCAAGTTTTTCAGCTGATCTAGGAGATGTCGAAACTTAATTGTCAACAATTTAACATCAAGATATGATTAGAAATAAAAATGTAAAAATAAAAAAATAATAAAAATGTGGGCATTTCTCAACATAGATGCAAGTTCTGTCTCCTGAAATCTTAGTGATATAAATGACTATTTATTTGTTAACTTTACACCTGCCAGCCAGAATACGCAACTCAAATGAAAAGTTTGCTTTGGTACAGTATGTTAGATGTGTGATTTACCTACCGTCTCTGTTTACATTCTCATCTCCTCTCTGGACAAGCGCATTCTGGGCTGTCCGTCCGTCAGACTGCTCATCTACCGATCTGCATTTACACTTACTGCAGGGGGCAGAAATGCACCTTTATCTGATTGAAATAACATATACTACAACTAACATGGTTAGATTATGTTACAACTAACATAAAAATAGCATGTACTACAACTATTGAGAATTATAGTCCATATCAGAAATGTGCTTTTAAAGTGAGCACATCGAAATAAGCTTACACATCAATACATACTGTAGCGCCATTGGGTACCCAGCACGCATTGCGACGGGTTAAGGACTGACTAAGTTTGGACTGAACAACTCTGCCATTCTGCAAAATTGCAACGGGTTTAGGAGAGTGTTTATAGTTGATTGTACTATCAGAATTTGCCATATTTAAATGTTCTTGTTTGTGCCTAACCATTATGTAACTTTGTAGTCATCAGATACAGTTGTGCGCAAAAGTTTGCGTACCCTTGGAGAATTGATAATATATGTACCATTTTTAAAGAAAACATGAGTAAGCAGGCAAAACACATTTCTTTTATTTCTTATGGGATTCATATTCAGCTGTAGGTTATAACAGAATGGCACAATCATAAAACAAAACATGGCAACAATGAAAAAAATGAAATGACCCCTGTTCAAAAGTCTGCATACCCTTAGTTCTTAATACTGTGTATTGCCCCCTTTAGCATCAATGACAGTGTGCAGTCTTTTGTAATAGTTGTCTATGAGGCCCCAAATTCTTGCAGGTGGTATAGCTGCCCATTCGTCTTGGCAAAATGCCTCCAGGTCATGCAAAGTCTTTGGTCATCTTGCATGAACTGCACGTTTGAGATCTCCCCAGAGTGGCTTGATGATATTAAGGTCAGGAGACTGTGATGGCCACTCCAGAACCTTCACCTTTTTCTGCTGTAACCACTGGAGGGTCAACTTGGCCTTGTGCTTAGGGTCATTGTCGTGCTGGAAAATCCAAGAACGTCCCATGCGCAGCTTTCGTGCAGAAGAATGCAAATTGTCTGCCAGTATTTTCTGATAACATGCTACATTCATCTTGCCATCAATTTTCACATGACTCCCTGTGCCTTTAGAGCTCACACACCCCCAAAACATCAGTGAGCCACCACCATGCTTCACAGTGGGGATAGTATTCTTTTCACTATAGGCCTTGTTGACCCCTCTCCAAACAATGCGCTTATGGTTGTGACCATAAAGCTCTATTTTGGTCTCGTCACTCCAAATTACAGTGTGCCAGAAGCTGCGAGGCATGTCAAGGTGTTGTCGGGCATTTTTGTTCAAGTATCGTCGTATTGTACTCCTGGAAACAACCACACCGTCTTTTTCCAGAGCAGCCTCTATTTCTCCTGAGGTTACCTGTGGGTTTTTCTTTGTATCCCGAACAATTCTTCTGGCAGTTGTGGCTGAAATCTTTCTTGGTCTACCTGACCTTGGCTTGGTATCAAGAGATCCCTGAATTTTCCACTTCTTAATAAGTGATTGAAC
Source organism: Myxocyprinus asiaticus (assembly GCF_019703515.2). Taxonomy (NCBI): domain Eukaryota; kingdom Metazoa; phylum Chordata; class Actinopteri; order Cypriniformes; family Catostomidae; genus Myxocyprinus; species Myxocyprinus asiaticus. Next base: position 2,332,668 of record NC_059388.1, read on the forward strand.
AGTAATGACTGGCATTTTCAAGGCTTTGGATATCTTTTTATTTCCTTTTCCATCTTTATAAAGTTCCATTACCTTGTTACACATCTTTTGACAGTTATTTTCTGCTCCCCATGGCTCAGTATCTAGCCTGCTCAGTGCATCCACGTGAGAGCTAACAAACTCATTGACTATTTATACACAGACACTAATTGCAATTTAAAAAGCCACAGCTGTGGGAAAATAACCTTTAATTGCCATTTAAACCTGTGTGTGTCACCTTGTGTGTCTGTAACAAGGCCAAACATTCAAGGGTATATAAACTTGTGATCAGGGCCATTTGGGTGATTTCTGTTACCATTATAATTTAAAAAGGAGCCAAACAACTATGTGATGATAAATGGCTTTATATGATCACTATCCTTAAATAAAATATATTTTTTTGCATGATCAGTCATATTTTCCAAATCAATGCCAAAATTTCACAATTTCTGCCAGGGTATGCAAACTTTTGAGCACAACTGTACTAGGCCTGAAGGTTTGCCATGGTCAGTAGGGATGGGCGATACCACTTATTTTGTTTTCGATCCGATACAAAGTAGTTTTAGGCCAGTATCGCCGATACTGAAACCAATACCGATACCTCTATTAAATTGAATTTTTATGAATCCTTTGGATAAAGTGAGTAACAAACTATTACTTACATTTTGTATATATTTATAGGCATAAACAAAAAATTAATAGGCTGCTTTGTTTACCCTTTAAAAATTAGTATAAGCAACATATAAAACCTCAAAATTAACCACAGATATTATTATATGGTAACTATTACTAAAACCAAGTTACCATATGGATACTACAGTAATGCTGTAGTAAAACCAAGATTAATTGTACCAAAACCTTGGTTACTGCCAAAATGAAAAAACAAAACATGGTTACTACAGTCGTGGTTAATATAATATTACTACAGTAAATCCATGGTAAGTTTTCATAAGGGTATCATTTATTAACGAGGATTACAGATCATTATCATTGTTTAACAACAGGAAAATTTAAATAAACCTGTAAAAATTGTCAAACAAGCCCATTATAATACATGTCACGTCTAGGTTTGTCATTACTTCAGGAAAGCACTGCTCCCTATTTGAACGAGCACTATGACTGAAAGGGTGAGCACTGTCTGTGACTGCTAGTGTATTTTAGCATTTCTGCATGTCAAGATGAGTGGAAGAAAACACAGTTCTGGTGCCATACAACTATTCGCTTATATAATCATTTTTTTCCACTTCGAAGTTTATGAGATGCATTAATATTCATGTAATCTAAATAATAAGATCACTAGTTAAAAAACCTTCAGAATCTATATTTTTATATGAGGATCGATATTCTTGATACCACATCAGTATCAGAAGTATCGATACTTTAGTATCGATCCGCCCATCCCTAATGGTCAGGAATGTACGGATCTGTGTCAGTCTCTACCAGTAACAGTAACCTAGTTTCCATCCACTATTCGCGCTGTTTTGTTGTCGAGAAAGTGAAAATTCAAATGGCCTTTTATGGATAAATATGGTTTGCATGATGACGTCATGCTTAAAATTAATTTTAGATGACAATCAGGTTCAGTTGGTCGTTAAACGTTACTGGACAAATATGCGGGACATAATGCAGTTGTGATGGAAATGCTTTAGATTAGATGATTGTTCATAATAGCCTATTGAATATCAGGAATGTATCATATATGTAATCTCTGATATTACACCGCATCAATTTTTCTTTAATAGCTGTGCACACAGCATATACACATCAATGGATGGTCCTTATACTAAGACTGAAAGTTTCCCCCATTACTTGGTGCAGGTTGCCAGCTTGAACAGGGCCATGACGATCCGCTTTCGGGTCAGAACCGGTGGCAACCTGCGATAGGAGCAACATCAGGACCGATATTACAGTCCTATCAGAAGGGCAACTGTTCCCTTTTGATAGTAATTCCTCCTCTTCTGATTGCATTTATTAGTGAAATTAAAATGACAGTAAGCTGGCTAATTTCAATGAATTGTCTCAATACTCTCGCCATTTTACCAAAACTTCAGGGGGGAAAAATTAGGGACATCTGGGAGGCAAAAGGTGCACAATTAGCGATATACACACATTTCTGTATGGAAACAGCATAAGGGCAGATTTATTTTGCGATAAACCAAAACCTATGCGACAAAGTGTTTTTTAAGCATAACGTCATCACGCAAACCATTTTTATCGATAAAAGGCCATTTGAATGGAAACAGGCAGAAGACGGCAAATTCTGAGAATTTTGTTTATGCGTTTTCACATTGTCGGTAACAAAACAGTGCAAAAAGTGGATGGAAACTAGGTTAGTGTCTTGTTTGGGTAACAGCAATAAAGGAGATTTTAATGAACCCTAAATACTGTGAAACATAGCAATACATCAGTATACAAATGGTTGAAGTTGGGGTGGCAAGTAGGGTGGCAAAGCTTCTAATTAGGGTGGCAACTGCCACCCTTGTGGCCACACCCCTGGAAGAATGTGAAAGTTGAAGTGGAAATTGACTGAACAGGGAGGAGAATTTATAGTTAAAAAGGACTGAAATAAAAATAGTGATCTGTTTCTTAACCACACCTATCATATTGCCTCTGAAGACACTGATTAAACCACTGGAGTCTTATGGATTACTTTTATATGAACCTATGTGATATTAGGAGCTTCACAATGTTGACACCCATTCACTTGCATTGTATGGACCAAAAGAGCTGAGATATTCTTCTAAAAATCTTCATTTGAGTTCTACTAAAGAAAGAAAGTCATACACATTCGGGATGGCATAAGGGTGAGTAAATTATGAGAGAATTTTCATTTTTGGGTGAACAATTTTTTTTAAGCACCTCCATGAATTGGCTTAGCACCCCCTAAAATGTCGTAGTCCTACAAGTGTCAATTAATAACACACATACACTTCTCAAACTCTTAATAAATCAGACTCAATCATTCTAAAACAAATACTTAGTTAGAAAATAATCATCCACTTGACCTACGTACTTATTGACCTCATTTCATATGTACGTACGTACAAAAAATAATAAAAAATTATGTTGCATTGCTCAGTTAAACCAGGCATGCAAAATTGACATGTTTCTCACCAAACATTAGAAGGTACTTATGTCAGTACAGAAGTGACAGAATGCAATGTTAGTGTCAGCACAGAAGCAACTTATAATAGAACTACTCCTAAAAGCAGTGATACAGAGTGCAAATTTAAGGAACAGCCTTCAACCTTTTCAATTAGCTTTCAATTAGCTGCCAGGACTGGCAGAAATCAGTCAAACTCCGGAGGGAGGCCCATTGATGCATCATGGGGTGCATCATCAGTGCTATATTGATGAATTCATCGCTAAATCTCCACTTCCACTTTCAGATGTGAAAGTAAAACTAAACAGGCACCACATGTGACTTTCAGATGTAAAAGTGAAAGTGGAGATTTAGAGTAAAAAAGGACTTAAATTTTGATCTGTTTCTCACCCACACCTACAGTTGAAGTGAGAAGTTTACATATACCTTAGCCAAATACATTTAAACTCAGTTTTTCACAATTCCTGACATTTAATCGTAGAAAACTTTCCCTGCCTTAGGTCAGTTGGGATCACTACTTTATTTTAAGCATGTGAAATGTCAGAATAACAGTAGAGAGAATTATTTATTTCAGCTTTTATTTCTTTCATCACATTCCCAGTGGGTCAGACATTTACATACACTTTGTTTGTATTTGGTAGCATTGCTGTTAAATTGTTTAACTTGGGTCAAACGTTTTGGGTAGCCTTCCACAACCTTCTCACAATAAGTTGCTGGAATTTTGCCCCATTCCTCCAGACAGAACTGGTGTAACTGAGTCAGGTTTGTAGGCATTCTTGTTCGCACACGCTTTTTCAGTTCTGCCCACAAATTTTCTATCAAACTGAGGTCAGGGCTTTGTGATGGCCACTCCAATACCTTGACTTTGCTGTCCTTAAGCCATTTTGCCACAACTTTGGAGGTATCCTTGGGGTTATTGTCCATTTGGAAGACCCATATGCGACCAAGCTTTAACTTCCTGGCTGATGTCTTCAGATGTTGCTTCAAAATATCCACATCATTTTCCTTCTTCATGATGCCATCTATTTTGTGAAGTGCACCAGTTCCTCCTGCAGCAAAGCACCCCCACAACCTGATGCTGCCACCCCCATGCTTCATGGTTGGGATGGTGTTCTTCAGCTTGCAAGCCTCACCCTTTTTCATCCAAACATAACGATGGCCATTATGGCCAAAAAGTTCCATTTTGTTTCATCAGACCAGAGGAAATTTCTCCAAAAAGTAAGATCTTTGAACCCATGTGCACTTGCAAACTGTAGTCTGGCTTTATTATGGCAGTTTTGGAGCATTGGCTTCTTACTTGCTGAGCAGCCTTTCAGGTTATGTTGATATAGGACTTGCTTTACTGTGGATATAGATACATGTCTACCTGCTTCACAAAGTCCTTTGCTGTTGTTCTGGGATTGATTTGCACTTTTCGCACCAAACTACATTCATCTCTAGGATTCCTGAGTGGTATGATGGCTGCGTGGTCCCATGGTGTTTATACTTACTATTGTTTGTACAGATGAACGTGGTACCTTCAGGCATTTGGAAATTGCTCCCAAGAATGAACCAGACTTGTGGAGGTCCACCATTTTTTTTTCTGAGGTCTTGGCTGATTTCTTTTGATTTTCCCATGATGTCAAGCAAAGAGGCACTGAGTTTGAAGGTAGGCCTTAAAACACATCCACAGGTACACCTCCAATTCAGTACACCTCCTATCAGAAGCTAATCGGATAATTGTCTAAAGGCTTGACATCATTTTCTGGAATTTTCCAAGCTGCTTAAAGGAACAGTTAACTTAGTGTATGTAAACTTTTGACCCACTAGAATTGTGATATAGTCGATTAAATAAGTGAAACAATCTGTTTGTTAACAACTGTTGGAAAAATTACTCATGTCATGCACAAAGTAGATGTCCTAAATGACTTGCCAAAACTATAGTTTGCTAATATTAAATCTGTGGAGTGGTTAAAAAATGAGTTTGAATTACTTCAACCTAAGTGTGTGTAAACTTCTGACTTCAACTGTACAGTATTGTATTGCTTCTAAAGATATGTATTTCACCACTGGAGTCATATGGATTACTTTTATGTTTCCTTTATATGATTTTTTGAGTTACAAAGGCCTGAGCACAATTCACTTGCATTGCAAGGACCAGCAGAGCTGAGATATTCTTCTGAAAATCTTTGTTTGTGTTCTGCTGAAGAAAGTAAGCCATACACATCTGGGATGGCATGAGGGTGAGTAAATGATGAAAGAATTTTCCTTTTTGGATGAACTATCCCTTTAATAAACCGGAACACCTGTGCGAGTCTGTGAGATGCATTCATCTCTTAAAGTGACATTACCATTTTAGCGATTGTAATAAAAATGAATGTAAACCCAATGTTATTTCTTGTAAATTGTAGACATTATTTCAAACATTGATAGCTCATATCATTATGACATATACAATTTCATGATGTAATATTAATTGATAATGTAGAATTGTTATTTTTATTTTTTTCAAATTAAATGTGATTATAACAATGATGACAAACAAATTATTAAAAAAATACATTATACACTTTCACATACTTTTTCAGGACAGGTTCTGTTCAGTTCTATTGCTTGTTCTTCATCTGATCAGCCTGAATATAGCCCACTATTTTTGAAGGCTCATTTGTTTGTAATATTTGTGTGTGTGTGTGTGTGTGTGTGTGAGCACGAGTTCCGCAATGAGGATGTGGTATAGTACCACCCCTTTATTTCTCTGTGTGTGTGTGTTCTGCATTGTGGCGGATTTATTGATTTTATTAGACAAAAAAAAAAAAAAAAAAAAAACTCTGTTTTATCGTCTCATCATTTCCAGTGTGGGGTAAAATTTGACCCCAAACACCATGAAAGGTACTTTTTTTTTCTCACACCACCACACCAACAGATTCCAGCCCAGTTTTTTTTTGTGTGTGTATAGATAGGTAATGTCAGCACTGAAATGAAGGAAACCATGTTTTTTTAAAGAAGCAAAGTTCAAAAGGGGTAATTTTTGACCCCAATACCAAACAAGGGTTAATGCAGTCGTTCGCTGTCTGCAGGTTCACTGAATTCACAAGAGCAAATGTAGCCATGAAATACTTTGCATAATTTCATAGTTTTTTTATTGTTTATTGTATAAAAATAAAAATCCATGATTAAAGTACTGTAAAACCTTAGACAAGTTTGAATAAATGAACAAGGCAATCCTTAGTAGTTGTAATTTTTCAAAATTGAATAAGCCTTATACAGTTTTTATTAAACTAAACTGCTGCAGATAAATAACTATTGCCAAACAACAACTAAGACTTGACCTGGCTTGTGACCAAAGACTTGAGACTTGACTTAGACTTGGCCTTGAAAGACTTGAGACTTGACTTGGACTCCACCTCAAAGATTTGAGACTTGACTTGGAATCTACCTCAGGGACTTGTGCACATGGTACACAACCACTAGCAGTTACAGTGCTATATTGTAAGTCAATGAGGAAATCTCAGTTCATTTTTTAAGCCATCCATCCACATTAGGCTACAAACCAAAGTTTGCAGGACAAAGACAGACCGTGTCTAAGGAATTAATGGAAATAGATACAACGTTTATTTTAATGGCACAAACCAGCACAAATCAAGCATAAACTAACGGTACTGGTTTGGAGCGATTTGGACGACATGGGGCGGACTGACGTCACTGCCCTGAATTGAAGTTGTAAGTTCTAAGGAGGGAGAATTTAAACAAGAATAATTTTAATGGCACACACCGAGCACAAACGAACGGCACCGGTTCGGAGTGATTTGGATGACATGGGGTGGAGAGTGACGTCACCGCTCCCAAAAAGTTTCTTGCTTTAAAGGAAGGGAAATAGTTACAGTGTTTCTTTTAACGGCACAAAATGAGCACAAATGAAGGGCACCGGTTTGGAGCGATTTGGACCACATGGGGTTGAAAGAGACGTCACACACCCAAATAAATAATGTGTAATATCTCAAACACCAAACCAGCACAAACTTAGTTTTTGCGGCACAAATCAGCACAAACGAATAGTATAGTTTTGGTAATGATTTAATTATATGGGGTGCCAGCTTCAAGGAGGTAATTTAACCAATATATGTATTGGTTATAATTAATGCATTATCGATTTTTTTTTTTGTAACTTTCTGAAACTTCACAAATTTTGAAATTTAAATAAATTTCCAGTAAGTACACACTCGACATGACAGCACATCCTAGCACAGAAACTGATTGTGTGGAGCAGTGCACACTTAATATGCATTACACACAAAGCATGTGCCGGGGATAATAAACATGGGAGCAGATTTAGTGTATGGAGAATGGTGACTTCCGCAAGCAGTGAGCCAGGTATGGCAGAGATACGGGTAAGCTGCCGTATCTCTTCGCATCACCTGAAAATGCTCACTCACTAGTTTTGAGATTTTAAACTTTGGCAAATTTGTTTTATATCTGTACATATAGTGTCTAATAATGAATTGGCAATGTACATTTAAGTTTATCTTGCCATTAAAGCTTGATATACGTAAACTGGATCTGCTAAATTTAATCTATTATTAAAAAATCCCAGGAATGGTAATAGGAATGTACCAGGGTGGTCAACAAATTGCCTAGTCGTCTATCAACTGACTAGTTGATTAGTGGGGTCAACAACTAACATTAATATTTTTAGTGGTGGTGTTTTTTTTTTTTTTCAGAGACGCAATTCCCTAATAAATTGAGAGACGCATCTTCTTAGAGAGCATTTTTTGCATGATAGTAGCATGCTTGCACCAACCCTCTGCAAGAAGTTTCATCTCTTTAATGCTTTGTACAGTCTCTTTATGCACTGTTGTTACAGGAACACTCTGCATCAACATCAACCGCATCAACCGCAATCACTTCCTTAATTTAAGTCTAAACCAAACACTCTTGTCCTTAGTCAGGCATACTACTAATTTGTTTCTCAAACCCTTAGTTATGCTCATTATTCAGGTCTGCCAGAATTGGAATAAATGCTCATAATTTATAATTCCATTCCATAATAAAGTGTATGATCTCTACGCTAATATTATTTCATTTGCTTCCTTGTCTATAGCTCAGGATCCTCATCACGAGGTTCCCAGAACCTGCCAGGTCGAGCTTCGGGTCCAGCCTTGTGTTCCCCTCCCAACACAGATTCCTGTACCAACCAGAAAGGCTGGTGACCACTGCCTGACTTTGTATCTTGAAAAAGTAGGAAAATTAACTACTGCCGACTACCAGCTAGACAGCAACCGACACTTCACTGACCACTGCCTGCATCAGTTCTGTCTCTTAAGATGGAGTTTACAGAAAATTAATTACCGTCATCTACCAGCCAGACAACAAGGAACACTTCAGTGGCCGCATCATATTTGTTTGAATTATACTTAATTTTAATGTAATTATTATCATTACAGTTTAAATACCATCTTACTGTCATATGGAAAAAATAGATCACTTTATTTATTCAGTGAATACATGACTTGTATTATACTATATACAGTATAATAATATTGGCAAATGTCTATTTATTGTAAAGCCAGAGGACATTGGGGTCCCCCAGCTGAATACGTTTATTTCTTAGAGATGTCCCAATACTGGTATCGGAATCGAGTCCGATACCACGCTTATGTATTTGTTCTCGTACTTGTTAAAATGCTCCATCTGATGTAAGAATGTCATTACGCAAACATTCAATGCACAAATTAAAACACGCTATGTGCTTCTGTGATTATTAAACTACAAAGGCTGTGATTTAATAATATACATAAATATATTAGTGCTGTCATTCAATTAACATTTTTAAATTGCAGATTTTGAAAGTGCTGAAATTTGACACTATATATACTTCTTTCCTGTCAAAAGGCACTTATTTCCATCTTAACAAAGAAAACAAGTTAACTCAAGTCATTTTTATTTGTTTAGCACTTTTCACAACACACATCATTTCAAAGCAGCTTTACAGAAAATTATGCTTTAACAGAACAAGGTGTAATATAGTAATGTCTTCGAGTCATAATAGTGAGGTTTAATAAAAAAATTTAAAAAACGATTGTAAATTGCGCCTTAAAATAAATAATAGAAAATAATTATTTCTATTTAGACCCCCAGTGAGCAAGCTTAAGGTGACTGTGGCAAGGAACACAAAACTCCATACGATGTTGGTTAATGGAGAAAAATAACCTTGGGGGAATCTAGGCTCACTGTGGGGGCCAGTTCTCCTCTGGCTAAACAGCATGAATATAATGCCAATATTAGTTATTTATGTGTAGTACGAGTCAAGATTTAAAATTAGTAAACTAAGTAAGTGTTAGGGGCCAATGTTTAAACAAAAATATTTTGAAATAACTGTAAGATTAATGTTTAAATTAAATTAATTTGCATTCTTATTTAACTGCAGAAGTGCAAACAGATGCACTGTCCTTTGTTATTTGGCTGATGAAGGCTGCAATTAATTTATTATCTACTGTATGTTTTCCATTTTAAGAGTGTAGTCCATCCTTTGACCAAGGTGATGCAGGCAGAGGTCAGTAAGGACCGCACTGCAGTTCATCCGTAAGCTTGTGGCAGATTAATTTCCGGTGGAGTCAATCTTAAATCTAAGTTTCAGGCAGTGCCCATGTCTGACGGTTGGTGCTGGCATCAGTTCATCGTCTGTAAAGTCCATCGTAGTAGACTGAAGATATATCTGGCTGGCACAAGCTGCAGTTAGTCGGCATCACTCAGCAACACGTAGCAGTGGGAGTCGGACATCAGGCAGGACCGGAGTCGGACATCAGGCAGGACCAGAGTCGGACAAGAGGCAGGACCAGAGTCGGACATCAGGCAGGACCAGAGCTGGATCTTGGCAGGATCTGGTAACCTCAGGATATGTATTCCGAGGTTAAGACAGGGAAACAAATAGAATAATATTAGCATAGATGCCATTCACTTTAAAACAGGATTATGGAATATGAAAAGTGTTTCCGGTTCCAGCAGACCTAACTAATGCAGCATAACTATGAGTTGATAGATAAATTAGGTGTATGCCTGGCTGAAAAGATGAGTATTTAGTCTAGACTTAAACTGAGAGAGTGTGCCTCAGTCCCGAACCATCTTTGTAAGACTATTCCGTAGTTTAAGAGTCAAATAGGAAAAACCTCCTTTTGTGGATTTTGATATTCTAGGTATTACTAACAGGCCAGAATTTAGCGATTTTAATGAACGTGATGGAATAAAGCATGATAGAAGGTCACTGTGGAGCTAGACCATTCAAAGCTTTGTAAGTTGTTAAAAGTATTTTAAAATGAATACAAAATTTAACAGGTAGCCAATGTAGCGATGCTAAGATTGGGCTGATATGTTCATTTTTCTTGGTAGTACTCAGCACTCTAGCTGCTGCATTTTGATCTAACTGAAGTTTATTTATGGAACCTGCAGGACATCCTCCCAGTAATCCATTACAATAATCTAGCCTTGAGGTCATGAATGCATGAATTCGTTTTTCAGCATTAGAAACAGAAAGCATGTGTCGTAACTTAGCAATATTTCTGAGATGGAAGAATGCTGTTCTACAAACAATGGAAATGTGGTTTTCAAAGGACTGATTACAATATACAACACAGATCAAATACAACACCTAAGTTCTTTGCTGTAGAAGATGACGTGACAGTACATCCATCGAGAGACAAATTACAGTTTAGCGTCTTATTTTTAGAAGTTTTTGATCCAATAATTAGTGCCTCTGTTTGTCTGAATTGAGTAGAAGGAAATTTCTAGCCATCCAATCTTTGATATCATTGATAACACTCTGCTAACTTGGAGAATTGTGAAATTTTGTCGGGTTTTGAGGAAATATAAAGTATCGTCGGCATAACAGTTAAAACTAATATATGCTTAACCTGGGAGATATTATCAGGAACTGTGAAATAAGGAGAAAAGGAGAGGCCCTAAAACTGATCCCTGTGGCACTCCATACTTAACTTTAGGGGTGACACTATCAAGAGTGCTAGAGAAGACTGTATCTATATTTTCAAGTTCTTCAAAAAAAAAATTGGTTTACTTTGTATCTGACACAAATCTAGAAGGTTATTAGTGAAGCTATCTTTTGTGGTCGAAAGAATAGTTCTACCCAATCAATAACGCAGCATAGATTGAGTGACCTTTGCTAAATGCAGCGTACAAGAGACGAGGAAATGATCTGAGATGTCATCGTTCTGTGGCAGAATTGATATATTATCAACATCAATTCTATATTAGAATTAAATCAAGCATATGATTATGGCGATGTGTTCATCCTGTCACATTTTGTCTGACCCCAACAGAGTTGAGAATATCGATAAATGCTAATCCCAGTGTATAATTATTATTATTTTTTGTATCTATGTAAATGTTGAAGTCGCCAAAGATTAAAGCTCTATCCACAGTAACTACTAGATCTGACAGAAAATCAGCAAATTCTCTAAGGACATCATGGCCCTGGTGGTCTATATACTGTAGCAAGAACAAAAGATGTCATTATTTATATCTGACGATGTCACATAAAGCATTATCAGTTCAAAATAATTGAACTTATATCCTGACCTCTTAGTTACACCAAAAACATCACTGTCAACACCCCCTCCTCAACCACTGTTTAGAACAATAACCTTGGGTAGTAGACTCATTTAAACTATTATATTCATCCGGTTTAAAACAGGTTTCAGTCAAACAGAGCAAATCTAAATTATGATCTGTAATAATTTCATTTACAATTAGTGCTTTGGATGAAAGCGATCTAATGTTTATAGCCCTACATTTATATGATGTTTATCTTAAAAAAAATTTTTTTCCTAGTTTGATTTCAAAAACGTTTTTTCTAAATGACTTTATGATGAGGTTTTTGTGTTTGGTAGTTCAGGGAAAAGACACAGTCTCTATATGATATCTATGTGATACAGTCTCTATGTGTTGTGGTTTATGTGACCTGTGTGACATCTCAAGGCAGCTAGCAGACATTCAGATTAGCCAGTTTGTCTGCTTCCTGACATGGGCCCCAGTTAGTCAATCAATATTACTATTAAGACAATGAGCCAGATTACTAGAGAGGAGAACAGCACCTTCCCAGAAGGGATGGAGTCTGTCTCTCTTTAGCAGGTCAGGTCTACCCCAAAAACTTGTCCAATTGTCTATAAATCCTATGCTATTTTGCAGACACCACTCAGACATCCAGCCATTCAGAAACACTAATATACCATAAACCTCGTCACCATGACGAGCAGGGAGGGGACCAGAGCATATTACCGTGTCTGTCATAGTTTTTGAAAGTTGCCACACCTCTTCAAAATTATCTTTAGTGATCTCCGATGTCTGGCTTCGCCAGTCGTTTGTGCCGACATGAATAACAATCTTAGAAAATCTACGTTTGGCATTAGCCAGCACTTGTAAATTTGATTTGATGTCAGATGCTCTGGCTCCCGAAATGCATTATACTATGGTGGATGGAGTCTCTATTTCCATGTTCCTTACAATAAAAACACCTATAATCAGGCCTGACTAATTCCTTACATTTATCACATGTAAATCCCTCACTGCTGATGGATGAAGCTATCATAAACATGTGGCATGCAGTGCAAGTAGCAATATCGTGTGTTGATGCCATGTCTTACCACATTTGTTTGTTGTTGTGGTGCTTCTTGGGCAGCGTGGGTTTGATATCGATGTGAATCCCTCTTGATTAGCGGTGCTTTGAGATTGATGCAATAATCCGTGTAATACAGAGGAGAAAAGCAGTTCAACCCTTTCCAGCTGGAGCGTTCACATTTGGGAACAATTATTCCCATGGTTCCTGTCTCAATATCTTCGCCGTCCAATCACCGATTTTATTTCTAAAAACTGCCAGATACTCATGACAGCATAAGCTAAAAGCACATATGATTGGTTAAGGGGTTACTGGGCGAGAATAATAAATGTATCGTCATCCGCATCATCCTCCATTTGCCTGAGCGGAGCCAGAGAGGATATTCCGGGAGATTACCTCCAGTGTTGGACTTACAGCTTCAAATTTAAAACTGAGGCGATCTTTCGAGGTAAGACAAGTTATTTAACATGTGTTGTCAATATTGTATATTGAAAGTCAAAACGTTTTAGTTATGAAGCATTTATTTGTAGGAGTAACGCTAGTTATTTCTGGAAAAAATTACATGACCGTTGGCGTTCATCGGACAGGCAGCTAGCCTCTATTTTTAAGCAAATTTCTGTGAAACTTGCAAAATAAACATTAGCTAGCAATACTATGCACGTTTTTAGCTAAATATCAATAACTTTTTTGGCCAGTTTTGTTGCTTGTGAAAAATCCACCTGAAGTAATGTGAGGCAGAGAGCAGACGTTGTTCAGACCTGCCTGGAAACTGGCCTGCTAGTTAGATAAGTTATCTAGCTTGTTGATTTTCCCATGTAATAACAAAAATGGTAAATATCTTTCTATAATTTAGCAGATAGCCTTACCAATCCATCACACAGACATGATTTTAGATTGTGTGTAGCTTTCTGTTCACAAGGAAAATGTGAGGACTGTCTGCAGTTGGACATTCTGGTTAGTCTGCAAGCCTTTGGTGACTATTCAGTGTATGGATTTGTGAAGAACACACTGCTAGCTACCAATTGTGTACTTTTTTCTGTTGTAGAGATGGAGAGACTATGGCTCCCTGCTTTTGAGGGCATGAGCACACAGGAGGAAGATCTGCTGGACCAGGAACTACTGCAGGAAGACCCAGACCACCAGGAGATGGAGGATGAGATGGAACCTGATCCCCAGCCAAGACCATCAGCTGGTTATGTATGAATGTGTATGTATTGTTTGTTTCCATTTCTCATATGACTGATACGCACAGTAACACTAACACTGTTACTCTTATAATTTTGAGTACAGCTAGCCATTCTCGCACAGGTCCCAAGTCAGCTAGAAAGCGTAAACGCTTCCCTGACTCTGTTTCTTATCCCTCGTACTATGACATCGATTCACAGGCACCAAAACCTCTTCCATTTAAGCCTAGCTGTCCATTCGGTATTGACTTAGGTAGCGTGCGTCAGGCTGTGTGGTCAACCTCCAATATGATGTTGTGAGAAATTGACTTTTTCATGCTGTTTTTTACTCAGGCTGTAGTTGCTGAAATATGCAGCTTTACAAACCGTCAGGGGTGGGAGCTCATCCTAAACTTTATGTTTATGTCATGTGACCGCTACAAGGCTCTTTTAGCAGCTCTACATGTTGTAGACCCTACCACAGAGGATAATCAGGATCGCCTTAGGAAGTTGCATTATCTTATGGACCACCTCAAACAAAAATACCAGCAGCTCTTTCAGCCTAACCAAAACCTCGCAATAGATGAACGTATGGTCAAGTCTAAAGCTCGGTCAGGATTTAAACAATACATGAAGGGCAAGCCTACTCGGTGGGGTTTTAAATTTTGGATAATTGCAACATTAGACTCGGGGTATACTCTCGACTTTAATGTTTACACAGGTAGTCATGATGGGTGTGTCACTGACTTGGCCACCAAAGTAGTTGAATCGTTACTGCAGCCATTCAAAGACCAGGGCCACAGTGTTTGGTTTGACAACTTTTACACGTCCACAGCTCTTATGGTTGTTAGAAATGGGAACTAATGCCTGTGGGACATGCAAGGTGAATTGTAAACTGTTTCCTGCAGAATTTAAAGACATTAAAAGATGGGAACGCAAGACAGCTCGTGGGGATATGAGGTGGTGTAGGATTGAGGGGAATATACTTGTAATTCAGTGGAAGGACACACGTGCAGTTACATGCCTCTCCAATTTCCACAATGCGAATGGCTCAACCGAAATTACTAGGTTTGTAAAAAATTATGGTGACTGGACAAAAGATGTAGCCCTCCAGCCTACTGTCATCAGCGATTATAACAAAAACATGGGCAGTGTTGATAGGTCAGACCAAATGTTAAAAACTTACGGCATCCTACAAAAAACTCAAAAGTGGTGGAAGACTCTTTTTTTTCCACTTCATAGACATTGCCGTCGTCAATAGTTTTATATTGTTTAAGGAATGGCAACACATTCATGCGGCACCAGAGGATGAGTGTAGACCGGTGAACTTAACCCAGATAGATTTCAGAGAAAACCTGGCTCGTCAGCTGGGAGGTATCGATATTCACGCAAGTTTCCCTTTGCATACACTTTGCATACAAGCAAAGTAGCTTGTTGCACACCGGAATGTAATGGCAAAAGACTTTGCTTGGTTCGTGACAGGAACTGTTTTCAGACTTGGCAATTAGCTGAGTGTGACCAGTTTCACGAAGAGGCCTAGGTTGGGCTGTGTTTACTGGTGTTGTTGTCCTCCCCCTCCCGTCTTTTCTCCCTCTCTTCTCTCCACAGGTATTGCAGTTGTTGAATATTTATGAATTTATATATATTCTGTTCCTGCGCTCTTTATTAAAAATGTATTTACTGTAGATAGTTCGAAAGTTTGATTTTGTATGTTTTGCTGTGTAATTCGTGTGTAATTCTAATGTTCAAATTAAATAAAGTGTGTGTTTTATTGAACACACAAAATGTATATTTCAGTGTTTGTGTCCTTCAATTTCAGATGCAATCTCAATTTATTATTACAGGTGCTCAAAAGGAGTATTTGAGGAGTGGTCATGTGAACTGCATCTTAACATTCTAAATGTTTGTTTTATTCCGTTAATAGAATGGTCATAACTTTTAAACAATAGATTATATTTCTAATTTGTCTGCTATTCTACATTGCCCACAAAATTATGTATATTTCATACACTCTAAGTTTCCCTCTAGCTTGTAATTAAAATGGTTGAAAATGCAGTTGTCTGATGAAGTATGTGTGAAATCTGATTGATAAAGGATGATTAGCCTTAAATAATCATACATATACTTATATCATTTTGAAAGCCCTAGTTCTTCTCTTCAATATGGTATATACAGTTCAGGTGTGTGATGTTATATGAATATGAATGTAATATGAAAATTGATATGAATATCATATTCTGGAATTTTGGGCTCAGGCTTAAAGGCAATAAAAATAGAAAGCGGATGCATGCGGAAAAATGCACGCAGCTGAATCGCGATAAGAGAATAATGCAGAATGATGCACGCTGAAAAATAGCAGAGATTAAAGATTAAATGCTGAAAACAGAAAGATAAGCAATGCTAAAAAAGGCTAGCAGGATACAAACACTCGACTCGAGCTAGGCAATATTATAAACAATATTTAACAATATAATGCTAATTTAACATTTTCCAAACAAAGCTTCGACAGTACAAAGATAGAATTGCACTTAAATAGCAACAATTCAAGTAACATTATACATTTCCCAAAGTCTAAGTGGAAGTTTGACTAATTGAAAGAACTAGTCCCTACATAGGTTGCATATTCATTGCAATGCACATTAAATCTCTTAAACTCAAATCCTCCACAACATTAATGTGCCAGTAGACTGTGGCTATCCACTTTGTAACAGCAATCGTGAAGCTGCGTTCATGATTTGCGTCAGGGCGGCAACACCAGCGGCACTTCGAAATCCATATGAAGAGCATTTGCAAACAAAAATGTCTCATTCTGCATTTTGGATATAGTTAAGATTTGACATGCTTCAGTGGTAATTAAAATACGCCTTACACTGGTGGAAAAATACTTGATTTCTATCACAAGTCCCATCTGGGCTTGTTTTGTACATCAAATAGCATTACGAGCTCCTTTTTTGACGCTGATAACGTAATGTGTTTCATCAGAAAGTGCATAGAGGATGTTGTACCGACCAAAACAATACGGATCTACCCTAACCAGAAACCATGGGTTAATAGCAATGTTCGCGCGGCACTTAATGCGCAGACCTCCGCTTTTAATTCTGGGAACGCGGAGGAGCATAAACAAGCCAGTTATGCCCTCCGCAAAACTATCAGAGCAGCCAAACGCTAGTACAGGGACAATATTAAAGGACAGTTCAACACCACCGACTCTAGAAGCATGTGGCAGGGAATTAATATCATCACGGACTTCAAAGGGAATAAAAACTCCGCCGTGAACACCGCTGCCTCTCTCCCGGATGAGCTAAATATTTTTATGCTCGTTTCGAGGGAAATAACACCCCCCTCGTGGAGAGAGCTCTCGCTGCCGAAGCTACAGAGGTTAGTTCACTCTCCGTCTCTGTAGCGGATGTAACCAGATCCTTCCGATGGGTGAATATCCGTAAAGCCGCGGGCCCAGACGGCATTCCGGGCTGCGTCATCAGAGTGTGCGCGAACCTACTGACTGGTGCTTTTACGGACATTTTCAACCTTTCCCTCTCTTTGTCTGTAGTCCCCACATGCTTTAAAACGTCCACCATTGTGCCTGTACTAAAGCAGTCCAAAATCACTTGCTTAAATAACTGGCGTCCAGTTGCTATGACCCCCATCATCAGCAAATGCTTTGAGAGACTAATCAGAGATTATATCTGCTCTGTGCTGCCTGCCTCACTGGACTCACTGCAGTTTGCATACTGCAACAATCGCTCCACTGATGATGCCATTGCATCTACACTACACACTGCTCTCTCCCACCTGGAAAAAAGGAACACATATGTGAGAATGCTGTTTGTAGACTACAGCTCAGCATTCAACACCATAGTGCCCTCCAAGCTTGATGAGAAACTCTGGGCTCTGGGCTTAAACAGCTCACTGTGCAGCTGGATCCTGGACTTCCTGTCAAGCAGACGCCAGATGGTTAGAATGGACAGCAATATCTCCTCATCACTGACCCTCAACACTGGAGCCCCGCAGGGCTGTGTTCTCAGTATTCCTGTATTCACTGTACACACATGACTGTGTGGCAACACATAGCTCCAATGCCATCATTAAGTTTGCTGATGATACAACGGTGGTAAGTCTGATCACTGACAATGATGAAACAGCCTACAGAGAGGAGTTGCACACTCTGACACGCTGGTGTCAGGAGCACAACCTCTCCCTCAATGTCAGCAAGACCAAGGAACTTGTGGTGGACTTCAGGAGAAAAGACAGAGAACACAGCCCCATCATCATCAATGGAGCACCGGTGGAGAGAGTCAGCAGCTTCAAGTTCCTGGGTGTCCACATCACTGAGGAGCTCACATGGTCCATCCACACTGAGGACATTGTGAAGAAGGCTCACCAGCGCCTCTTCTTCCTGAGACGGCTGAGGAAGTTTGGAATGAACCACCACATCCT
This sequence comes from Myxocyprinus asiaticus, assembly GCF_019703515.2. Taxonomy (NCBI): domain Eukaryota; kingdom Metazoa; phylum Chordata; class Actinopteri; order Cypriniformes; family Catostomidae; genus Myxocyprinus; species Myxocyprinus asiaticus. Next base: position 2,350,990 of record NC_059388.1, read on the forward strand.
CACAGTTCTACACCAGCACTGCATCACTGCATCACTGCCAGGTATGGCAACAGCACTGCCCTCAACCGCAAAGCCCTGCAAAGGGTGGTGCAAACTGCCAGACACATCATCGGAGGTGAGCTTCCCTCCCTCCAGGACAAATATACCAGGTGGTGTGTGAAAAAAGCTCGGAGGATCATCAGAGACTCCAGCCACCCGAGCCATGGGCTGCTCTCACTGCTACCATCAGGCAGGCGGTATCGCAGCATCAGGACCCGCACCAGCCGACTCCATGACAGCTTCTTCCCCCAAGCAATCAGACTTTTGAACTCTTGATCTCTCACGATCAAAATACATCAGCACTGCACTTTATTCATCTTACATTGGACTGTCATAATTATATTCTTTCTTAACAACACACTGGCAACTGACTATCAACTGACAGCCTGAATGTCAATACATCACAATGCAACCAACTGTATATTTTATATATACTATTTTTATTGTATACTGTGTATTCTATATTGTGTGTATGTGTATTCTATATTGTGTGTATTGTATACTGTGCATTGTATATTATTATTTGTATATTGTGTTGTGTGTAATTATGTGTATATTAGATATGTAAATTGTGTTGTGTAAATCTGATGTTTATTGTAAATTGGTATATGTCTCATCACTGTCATGACTGCTATGTTGCTCGGAACTGCACCCAAGACTTTCACCCACTGTTGCACTTGTGTATATGGTTGAGTGACAATAAAGGGATTTTATTTTATGCTAAACTTGTAGGCTCCCCTTGGTAGAAGTGCTCTGGTGTGTGTGTGTTGTGAAGTGTGCGTCAGTGTAATGACTCCGGGCAGACACATTACAAAGGTTCCGCTCTTCAAACTAGTGTTTATGCTGGCGTATCACGATTAAGAAAAATTAATGCGTTAAACTTTTTTAATTAATCGCATGCATTAACGTGTTAATTCTGACAGCTCTAAAATATATAGTTTGCATGTGCTGCTCACAAAGTGTGGAGCTGGTGTTGTTACTCATACCTTTTAGATCTCCTTGGCTCATACACAGAAATCACATCATGAGTATTGCGTGCCTTGTTTGTAGCAGAAGGCAGCGAGCAAAGCGGTAATTCACTTTGTAGTGTGAAGCGCATACAGACTGCATATTTAATGAACTGAATAGCAGCCTTTTGCAGTTTAATAATCACATTTGGTCACGAAGTGACCTGCATTTCCGGAAATGAGAAGCTACCGTCAAAAACACATAGAATCGGAAAGGGCTTCAAAATAAAAGCTTCCGCCAAAATAAAAGCTCAATTTAAATGGAAAAAAGTACGACAGAAATATATCACAACTGTATAGTTATGTGATATTCACTGTAATACTACTACTACTACTACTAATAATAATAGTAATAATAAATCAATAGTAATTGTATTATCTTTAAGCAATGTCACATCTGTGATGCTTTGCAGCACTTTATTTGACAAAAATAACTCAAATTTTGTATTTTGGATTGTGCTGTGAGGTTCTGTATAAAAGCACTTATTTGAAAAAAAAGAATACAATATATAGACAATTAATTGCCCTATATTCATTTGATTACATTTTTAATGAATTCATTCATTTAAACACCACTTTGATGATAAAATTGAAATGAATTGTTGATATGGAATTCAGAAAAAAATAAAACAAAAACAGGTATTGGTATCAGTGAGTACCGAAAAGGAACTATCGGTACTCGTTCTCAAAAAAATGGTATCCAGACATACCTAATTTTTCACTCCACTGACTAACATCTCATGGAGTTTTTTTTCTTGCCACAGTCACCTTAGGCTTGCTCACTAGAGGCTTTTGCACCTTTAAGACTTTAAGTCATGATTTCTATAAAGCTGTTCACTGAGGGCAGTAAGACATTAATGACCTTCTGTAACAAAGTTCAATGGAAAGGAGGAGGTAAGAACCGGCTTGACAATATAAATAATAGTTTAATAATAAACTTAAACAAAAAGACACCAACATAAACACATGTAGGGCAGCTGCCCGAAACACTCTCTCGAACTGCCGCCTCCGGCCACCTTTATCCCTCTCGAGGGCTTGATTAGCCTGATTAGGGGCCGGGTGTGCAGCATCATGACCTGGCCCCGCCCTCCTCCCTGCCACAAACTGCTTTGAAACTATGTATATTGTGAAAAGTGTTACACAAATAAAGATTACTTGACTTGATCTCCCATTTAGCATGGCATATGAAAACTTTGAAAATAAATAAATAAAGGCATCATTGGCGGTAAAACAGATAAATATGAATGGAGATTTACATGGAGACATTAAAATACTGCATCATCCAATAAATCATTTTAAATCTTCATTTCTTTCTCAATTTCTAATTCCTTAGTTCATCTTGCTGATTAAAGCAGTCTGTATTCTTAGAATATGTGCCAGTGATGTGCTTTTTGCAATGTCTGTGTCTTTGATCAAATGCAACAGCTAAGAATGTACATGTGTTTATGTTTTCTCACCTGTCCATGGAGAGCTGCGCCACCAGTGTCACGTCAGTGTTATCTGCGGTTGGTTCATACTCATAGTGCAGGAAATATACGTGTGTGCGGTGCACTGTGAAACGCTCCCGCCGAAACTCATAACATGGGTCATCTTCATCTAACTCAGACAGGGTCTTCTGGAGCTGCAGGAATATTAGACATGCATCCATGATACCTCAGGTTATTCTATTATGTTGTATAAATAAAGCACTGCTGGTAAATAAATCACTTCATACATGTATAGAGCATGGTCTGGTTCTGGAAGTAAAAATTCCATTAATTTTTTCCATAGACTAATTGATTTTCAACAATAACTTATAAACCTTTAAAGACAAACCTACCTTGAACTCTGAGGTTGTTCATCAATGGTATATGCTTCAGTTAAAGCCATCTGTCTGTGTTATTTTAACTTCATTGTTTAAAAATTGTATTTGATAGCAGAATTCATGGCAAACAACTACATTACCCATGGTCCAGCAGAAAAAGCTTCGCCAATCAGAGAACTGCAACCAACCAAGCCCACGAAACTAACCTCAGAGCGACCACCAACTCCCATGATGCAGTGTGAAAGATGTAATCGAGTCGGTGTCTCTCCACCCTTAAACTATTTATATTTGTACATATCAGAATATTTTTCAATAAACATAAAATATATTGATTCTATACTTAAAATCAACTACCTAAAATCAATAGTTTTATATATTCCCATAGTTTTTTATTCAATGACATAATTTGTAATGCTTCAAGGGATTGTAGTCCATGCCCTCATGAGAGACGTTAAGTACACAGTCTTGTACCTTTGTCTTTTTGTCTGATTTTCAAATACGTTTTTGCCTCAAAACAAAGTTGGTGATGTTGTAATTTACCTCGGAACTGGTTGGTTTGGCTCACGGCTTACAACTCTTTTATGAAGAATTTTATGAAATGTTTCTATGGGAAACACTTCTGGAACCCAGGCAGCTGAAAAAGTGGGTGGGCACTCTTGCGCTCTATTCAAGCTTCCATTCCTTCAAAGCACTGGCGTGCACAGAAGGGAGGCAGCAGATGCCCCTTTCGTTCACAGATCTAAAGATGCACTTCTGGGTAATCCAGAAAAAGGGGAGACATTTTAATAATACAAATAAAATAATTAGATAAAACACAATAAAAATCTCTACATAATCTCAAAATAACAGTAATAATTCGTCATTATGAGATTTCTTTGTAAATCGTGGAAACATTAAAGAAAATTTGGCAGATGTGCCTTTAACAGTGAGCATTACAGCAGAACGGGGGCAGCTTCCAATCGCAAGTGATCCTCCCTATGCCCTACTCACTCCGAACTACCAAGCCCTTGAAGGGGCTACTCTGAAGGGAACATGGCATTACTGTATAAATGTTCCATTTGCTAACAATCTTGTAGAAGGGCCCTTCGAGAAAATATTAATTTACTCATTTTTGTTTGGAACGAGCTTTCGAGTTGTGTCCCCTTCCTGCAGCAGTGTCCTTCAAGGGAGCATAAATACAGGTTGGGATACGCCCCTGAACATTAAAGTGGCGTGGCCTCAGGCAAGTAACAGGTCAGATAAAAAGTCCACTCTATGTATTGTATTGTAGGTTCATCAAAAGAATAACACTTGGTTGCAACTGCTATTCCGTCATTGCACACTTGCAGCGTAGACAGCTTTATTCATTATAATGGAAGAGGTTGCGACACTTTCAGCATACATAGAAATTCAATACGTCTTTCACAGAATACTGTCATAAACCAAAGGAGCTGTCTGATTTTGCCCAAGCCAGTTTGTTTTTTGTTGAAACTAATAAGCCATTAAACTAATCACTTTCAAAAAATTACCATAGTATTACCATTTTTTGGACATGTAGGCTACTATTGCAACCATTCAGAACCATGCACTATAAAACAATTAGTGTGAGTTTACAGTAAATTCCTGGCTACTAATTGCATGACTTTCACATTATATCTTACAGTAGTATTTCTACAATTTATTAAAATTAAAAGACAACTGTATACTGTAACTTCACAGTGAACAGGACCAAGAATTTACTAAAATGTAGCAGTGCTGTGTTGTGGATTCGCAATGACCATCTGTATTTTTTTTATATACAGTGTTTGTTAATGGTCACCATCATTGAGTTTTGTATGCTGAGTGTTGATATCTTGCATTCCTGATTGACAACTCATGATAAAAAGTAAATGAGCGATAAAACCGACCATATTATAGTCAAGCTTTGCAAACATTCCTTCCTCATAGTTCATTTAAAATGATGCTATTTGTTTACTTTGAAAATGCATCATATAGCGTAGACCAGTGGTTCTCAACTGGTTTTGCGTCGGGACCCAGATTTTACATTGGAAATCAAGTGACGACCCACCACAGTAAAAACGTTACTTGTATTTAATGTACCCTGGGTTGCATTTCCTTTTATCTTGCATAGTTTTGTTCTTAGTTTTCAAGTATAAGGCCATGCATCAAGTGACATTGTTTTTATTGTGAAACATTTTAAACTTTAACTACAACTGCCACTGTTGACATAAATAAGAGGTCTAATAGATTCTAACGATAGATGAATTCATATGAAACTATAACATGTTGTCAAAATGTAACAATGACTTTTACTCATGTAAAATCATGAAACAATTTTGTAGGTGAAGGTGATGATGTGTAATGAAAAAATTAGCGCATAGCACAGGGTTGCTCTTTTCCTCAGTGATGTTTGGCATGTTGGGTCTGCCTACTGTTTGAGAGGTTTGACTTGACTTCCTCCGTAACACTTTAAACTAGAAAAGTCTCGCTAGAAAACATCAGTTTTGAGGTCTGCACGCCACAGTGTCAAGGGAGGCCCGGTTGTTGCGTGTGCACCAGAGATCAGAGCAGATCATTAGCCCGAGCTGGTTCCCTTACACTCACTAGTGATGGGAAGATCGTATCATTTTACTGACTTGAATCTTTGAGTCTCGTTCAGCAAAATGAACGAATCTTTATTCAAGTCATTTTGTTCATTTCCTTTGTTTGAGCAGAATTAAATTAAAATGTTACATTTTCAATAGCCAAATCCCCCCCAACACATCTACTTACGCAAACTTTGATTATAGTCCCAATAAGTACAGATTGATAATGCAGCCAAGGACAAATTATGAGAAACAGAAATGATTAGTTCACCTCTGGAATCTTCTTGTCAGAGTCGTTCATTCTTTTGTCACGTGACAGCCATACGTGACAAAAGAACGAACGACTCGGACCAGAGGTGAACTAATCATTTCTGTTTCCTGTACAGCGCCTATGCGGTTTTCACGTAACAAACGAACGGAGGCTGCACAATGCACATGCATGGCCAACACAAAATGAACGAATCACTCTCTGAGACTACTCGTTCTTCTGAGTCATATAAAAGATTAATTCAAAATGAACGAATCATTCATGAATGACCCATCACTAACACTAACTATGTTTCCATCCAAGGATTTTTTGCGAAAAACATTTTAGCGCATCAAAATAAAGCTGATGGAAATGCATATTATAGCTAAAATTTCACAAATGTCGACATAATATTTTTCCGTTTAACTCTAGCACATAAACTCTATGTCGATACTTCAAATATCGCGAAAAACTGGTTTGGAAACACTTTTTGTTGAGAAAATTGCCATTAACGCAAAAATATAGTGTCACATGACAGAATTTGCCCCAATCTTTAGCCTGTGTTAATCATGACGACAGTATACATCCATGAAAGCCAATTTATTGTACATGATTATGGATTGATCTTAATGGCATATAGATCCGATCTGCAAACATGACACTTCCAGGAGTGCCAACAAAAATATCTCGTATCATGCACATCGACATGTGCATGGAGAACAAATGAATGGCCACTGTTTGCGATTAATTTAATCGCGGTAGTCATCCGTTTATTTATTAAAGTTGCTTTTTCACACCATTCAAAATAATAGACGTAGTCACGGAATTAGCCCACAATACAAAAAAACACAAAAAACACAAAGATGTTTTAAATTAAAGATAAACACACAATACTAGAAGAAAAGCATCAGTGTACTTTTTTGGAACACTAACATATAGCCCAATTCTAATAATTTAATTTACTTTTGGAAAAATGCCAGCAGAATTCCCTGTATTAAATGAAATTAATTACCAAACGAAAAAAGCATTAAATTAAAAAAATAAATTACCAAACGAAAAAATAATATTGTTAGGCCTATTTAATTGCCTTTTCTTTACACAAACTTAAATTAGCCTTACCTGTTCTGTAGATGAAAAAAAGTCGGCTGAATGACATTCTCAGAATGTTCTACACTTTTTTCAAGACTATAAACTGTCAGAACTATTTGTCCAATGAGCTCAATTCCAGAAAACCAGCTTTTGAACATTTTAAAACGTTTAAATATTTAAAATCGAACCCTCTTTACCTCGGATCGCATTTGCTGAGCTTCTTCAGAAAATATAAATTGCATTATGATGTTCAAATTAATTTTAGATGACAATCAGGTTCAGTTGGTCGTTAAAAGTTGCTGGACAAATATGCGGGACATAATGCAGTTGTGATGGCAATGCTTTAGATTAGATGATTGTTCATAATAGCCTATTGAATATCAGGAATGTATCATATATGTAAACTCTGATATTACACCGCATCAATTTTTCTTTAATAGTTGTGCACACAGCATATACACATCAATGGATGGTCCTTATACTAAGACTGAAAGTTTCCCCCACTACTTGGTGCAGGTTGCCAGCTTGAACAGGGCCATGACGATCCGCTTTCGGGTCAGAACCGGTGGCAACCTGCGATAGGAGCAACATCAGGACCGATATTACAGTCCTATCAGAAGGGCAACTGTTCCCTCCTCTTCTGATTGCATTTATTAGTGAAATTAAAATGACAATAAGCTGGCTAATTTCAACGAATTGTCTCAATACTCTCCCCATTTTACCAAAACTTCAGAGGAAAAAAAATTAGGGACATTTGGGAGTCGAATTAGCGATAAACACATATTTCTGTATGGAAACGGCTTGAGGGCAGATTTCTTTTGCTATAAACCAAAACTTGTGCGACAAATTGTGTTTTTTTTAGGCATGACATCATCACGCACACCATTTTGATCGATAAATGGCCATGTGAATGGAAACAGGCAGAAGACGGCAAATTTCGCGAAAATTTTTTTACGCATTTTCACTTGGTCGATAACAAAATAGCGCGAAAAGTGGATGGAAACTAGGCTACTCATGCGAAAGCTTTAATCGCACAGCGAAAATATCACAGTGCAGACGAGAAGCCTTTAGCCTAATATGCCTCGGTAGTCCTAAATGGGCTATCACTTGGGCAGCCGCCAAAAATTCTTCAGTGGTAGAACCATGCCGTTGTTCTTTCCCTGCTGTCCGCGACCCACTTTTGGGTCACAACCCACCAGTTGAGAAACACTGGTGTAGAATGTACATCACGGTCTGGCATAAAGTCAACCACTAAATTGACTAATTTTCTAACGTCACAGTACAATAAATTATGTTCTTAACCACAATTGCACCAACTGCGAGAAAATGTATTCAAAATAAATAAGATAAGGTCCCATCCAAAGCGAACACAACACCATAATGGTGACTTAAAATTAAACACCATTTTCCCATAACGCAGTGCGATATTCTAATTTCTTTTTTCACAGTACTTTGTTGTGTTGTGACAGAAAATTACATAGCCTGCATTGATTTTACAGTATAATACTGAAAACAGTATTTTATTGTAAGAAATTACAAGTTAAATCTTGTAAAATACTGGCAATTTTGATAAGAAAGAGAAAGCACTATAAGTGTCAGTTCTCTAAAGAGGATGATAATAATAATAATAATAATATTACATATATATATATATATATATATATATATATATATATATATATATGTGTGTGTGTATATCATTGCCTTTTTTTCCTTTTGCCCCTGTCCCTGCTGAGGTCTGTGCACTCCACTGGTTCAAAGTTTAAAATCCAAAAATCAGGAGGTGTAGATGTATCTGCTGTTTCCTTCCAAAATTACTGCATATAGTTACTGCTGGAGCTTCTAAAAAAACTACTTATCAACTGAAAAGGGGTTGATTTTTGAATAAAATGTTTTTATTATTGAATGTAAGACATTGCAGAACGAGAATATACACTGATGAGCCAAAACACTATGACAGGTGACTTGAATAACGCTGATCATCTCCTAACAAGGCCACATGTCAAGGTCTGGGTAGATTAGATGGTAAGCAAACAATCAGTTCTCGTAGTCAACGTGTTGAATGCAGGAGAAATGGGCAGGAGTAAAGTGTGACTTTGACAAGGGCCAAATTGTTATGGTGACAGGGTACTGGACGCCTCATCAATGCGTGAGGGCAACGAATGCTATCCCGTCTGGTACAAACCGGCAGAAGGGCTACTGTGGCAGAAAATGTTAATGATGTTACGGGAGGAATGTGTCACAACACACAGTGCATTGCACCCTTCTGTGTATGGGACTGCATAGCCGCAGACCAGTCAGAGTGCCCATGATGACCCCTGACCACTGTCGAAAGTGCCTACAATGGGCATATGAGCAGCACCACAATGCACTGTGGGAAGATGACAAGCTGGTGGAGGGATTGTGATGCTCTGGGCAATGTTCAGCTGGGAAACCCTGTGTACTGCTATTCATGTGGACGTCAATTTGACATGTGCCACCTACCTAAACATCGTTGCAGACCAGGTACACCCCTTCATGGCAATGGTATTCCCTGATGGCAGTGTTCAAGGTGTTGCCCTGGCCTCCAAATTCCCCAGATCTCAATCCAAATGAGTATCTGTGGAATGTGCTGGACCAACAAGTCCGATCCACGGTGGCTCCACTCTGCAAATTATAGGACTTAAAGAGTACCTATTATGGTTTTTCATGTAGTGTGTTATATAGCTGTCTGTGAATGTAAAAATGTCTGCAATGTTTCAAAAATCAAAGTGCACAAAATATGGAGTTACTGACACCCAAAAGAAAGAACCGATTCTGAACACCTGAAACGAGTCATTAGTAATTCCAGACTTTCTTCCTGTACTAACCCATGTAATTTGGTAACAAAAAACCCGCCTCTGGTCTGTTTACATGTACAGCCAGTGCACGCTGTTAGCCTGTTACCTGTTAGCCTCTGCTAACCGGCTAACTCACGTTATTGTCAAAATACATATAAACTTACCACTGAGAAACGTCCTGTTCTCGTCACGATGGTGGTTCGGGTTTATCTTCCGATGCATCATTGTCGGACTCGTGCTACAATTGGTAAGGTACAACAGACATTTTTTCAGAAGAAGCTGAAACTCGGATATGGTAGTGGGCGTTTCCTTTCCGACACGCGCTGTAAGCGGTAGGCCAATCACAACAGACTGGGACATCTGACCAATCAGAGCAGAGTAGGCTCTCTGAAAAGAGGAGTTTAGAATGAATCCTTTAGAATGGATCATTGAAGGAGTCGTTTTTGACACTGGGAAAAAAAGGTAATGCTGCAATTTAAATTATGAGCAAATTAAAGTGTTTTTTTTACCTTGGATGCATGTAAATCTATTGTATGAGACCTTTAAAACAAAATTAGGTATGTTTAAAAACCATAATAGGTGCACTTTAAAGGATCAGCTGCTAATGTCTTGGTGCCAGATACCACAGGACACCTTCGGGGGTCTTGTAGAGTCCAAGCCTCAGTGGGTCGGCATTGTTTTGGCAGCACGCGGAGGACCAACAGCATATTAGGCAGGTGGTCATAATGTTTTGGCTCATCAGTGTATATGCTTTTGGTCATATTGCCCAACCCTAACGTCAACAATAAAATAGTGCTGTGTCAACAAAAACATTTTGTTCTGGCAAATGTTGGGTAGTCATGAGACTCATCAGCTGTGATGTGAATAACACTGCCTGGGGTGAAACTCACATTCTCCGAGTTGTGGTCTGTTTCACTGGGACAGCCAAAAAGTTCTCTCCTCAACAGATTCCCATCATACTCCAGGAAGGTCAGGTAGAGGTTCCTGAAGAACTCCACATGCTTGTTCTTCACGTGAAGCTTCTTAGGAGAGTTCCAGTGAATCACCTGCACAAGATTTCAAAAATGTGCATACTGATATGAATTAAATGTTGATGATGAATGTTTGAAATCATCAACAGTGAGCAGTGACTGCCCACTCATGATTGGTCTCGCTGCACTCTCAAACTACTTGTATCTTTTTATATATATCTTAATATTTTACAATAAACTTGTTTTATACTTATAATCTTATATACTGCTTGATTACACATTACTGATTCGATTACCTGTATGTCATTCGCAATGCTTCATGGGATGATTAGTTCAATATAAGTACACAAAGTCTTACATCTTTTTCTTTTCCTTAGATTTTCTTTTCTTTCTTTTTTTTTTTATTTAAATCAAAGTTTATGTTGTTATTCATCTCAGACCTGGTGGGTTTGGTTCATGGTTTAGAACTCTTATTAAAGAATGTTTTGAAATTCCTTTGGAGAAAATGAATGGGAAAAATATGTGGGAATCCAAAGGCCACAGAAAACTATAGTGTGCAGTCCAGGCAGCTAATAAAAATACATATTTTTTTTAAATTACGAATATGCCATTAATTGCCATCTCAAAGAGAACTGTTTGTTAAATTCAGCTTTAACACATATAGAAGTTAACTTTTCATTTGCAGCTTGTCTATATTAAGCACACATGCAAATAATGTGTCAAGTCTATGCAGCTGTACAGTACGTGTGAATGAACTGCTGCTAATTCATTCATAGAAGCATTAGATCCACGTGTGTCAGCTCGACTGAGGTCACCTTGAGATCGGACACATCTTTGTAGCATTTCTCAGAGCGGGTGTGATCTGACAACTGAACGTTCCAGAAACACGGCAGCTGGTGCACCAGGAATGGGTTCTGTTTGATCACAGCATTGAAGATGTCCTGAAAACACAGTACTATTTTACACCACAGATAGACATGTAGTCACAGTAAAAAAAGGTACAGAATATTTATTATAATTCAGAAGTTTTGATTTAGTTTTTGTTTTATTTTTAATTAGTCTTTTCAAAGTAGTTTTTTCTTAGTTTTCACCCTATGAATGTTAAGTTTTAGGGTACATTTACATGACAACGATGTACTAAAAATGGAAAAGCATTTTTGAAAAGTTTCGCGTACAGAAAACAACGTTGTCAAAATGATCCCTGTTCACACAGATCCGCGAAAACGACTAAAAGCGCTGTATTATGCATGCCAGGCCAGTAGTTGGCGATGTCACTTTGTAAAGAAACACTACGCGCCTGCGCACATAAGAATTCTTCCACAGAGCGGTGAATACAAACAATGAAGATGGCGATCACTGGTCGTAGTAGTGATGCAGTAAATCTACACTTTACTGGAGCAGCATCATTAAATCAAAATCTTGAGCAGCACAAACACAGTCCTGTAGTCCGCCATTGTAGTTTTGAATGTCTCGCGCACATGCCTATAGACTGAACTCTCAAGATGATTCAATAAACTCTGCTCATTTTTACCATCACTTCGTCTCCTGCCTTCTTCCGTATTCCCCCTGCTGACTCTTGGGCTGGTAGGAGAGTAAGTTAACATAAGCTGTTGATGTTGACTGGTTTTGGATATCAGACAGAACTCTGATATATGGATATCTTCTGATGGAGAGAGAGGTCTTGTGTACACTGGATCTAACATGCATTTTCACTGCCTCATGTTTTCATATTCTAAGCATATCATTGAATACTGTACATGGCATCACATCTCTGTCTATAGGCTATATACATAAACGGTGGGTGAATGAATTGCAGGGTAAAGGTACATCAAATAAAATTAAGTAAAGTTTGCGTTTTCTGGCTCCAAAACGCCATTGTCGTGTAAACGAACAGCCAAAACACATAAAAGGTTCTCCGTTTTTAGTTGAAAACGTTGTCGTGTAAACGGCCCCTTAGTATTATTTTATCAGTGCTTTACCATTTCAGTTTAGTTTTTCTTTTTAGTATATTTAGTTTCTATTTCTATTTTATTTTTAATTTGTTGATTAAATTTCAGTTTAGCTTACTTAGTTGTGACTCTATTACTGTTCATTTTTGCTTTTTTAAGCTTTATAATTTCAGTTTATTTTTGTTTTGTTTTTAAGTATTTTGTTTTAGGGCTGCCACAGTTTGATTTCACATTTTCAGATTATGTTAGTTTTCATTGTTTATTTATTTACAAAATGCAAGTTACTTGATATGAACTTCTTTATAGAACACTTGTATAAAAGTAATATCACACTCACAATCATGCTGTTGTTGTGAATATAGGTTATAGGTACAGTAGAAGGTTTATTGGTTACCTGATCAGCGAGTGATGTTGACAGCATACTCATGAGTTCTCTCTCTGCTGTCAGTCTCCACATCTGCTCCCACTTCAGCTTTCTCAAACGATCCAACAACAGCAGAATCACACCTACAACACACACATACCAACCTGGTCATTCACGAATCCAGTCTTACACGACTTGCAATCAGAACCCTGCGACTCACAGTTCTGTTTTTTGTTGTGCTGGTGCGAACACTACAGGACTGTAGTGTTTCAACTACATGACCTAAACAAATCTAATTCCTGTCCACAAATGCCAACATAATTCTCAAGCCTATCCAAGAGAATTTTGTGATCTATGGTGTCAAAGGCAGCACTAAGATCTAATAGCACTAGAAGAGAAATGCAGCCGCGATCAGATAATAAGAGCAAGTCATTTGTAACTCTGATAAGTGCAGTCTCTGTACTATGATGGGTCCTAAATCCTAACTGAAATTCTTCATGTATACGTTTTTTTTTTTTTTTTTAAATGAACTGTTGGGAGGACACTACCTTTTCTAGTATTTTCGACATAAATGGAAGATTTGAGATCGGTCTATAATTAGCCAACTCTCCAGGATCAAGCTGTAGTTTCTTGATAAGCAGTTTAATAACTGCTATCTTAAATTTTGTTGGGACATGTCCTAAGGATAATGAGGATTTAATATTACTAAGATGAGGTTCTGAGATGACAGGGAATATTTTTTTTACTTTAAAAAAAACTTTTAATAGCTTGGTCGGTATTGAATCTAACATAAATGTTGTTGCTGTCCTATGACAGCAAAGGATTGAAGTTGCTCGTGGGGAATAATATGAGACATTGTCTTCAGAGGTGCTATTGCAGATGGTTGCATAATTCCAATTTTGTTTCTGATAATTTCAATTTTATCAGTAAAGAAATTCATAAAGCCTTTACTACTGTGCTACGATGAAATATTTGGTTCAGTCGAACCTTTATTCCTTATTAATTTATCCACAGTACTGAATAAACACCTAGGATTATTGTGGTTATTTTCTATGAGTTTACTAAAATATGCAGACATGGCAGCATTTAGAGCCTTTCTATAGCTAGAGACACTATCATTCCATGCACCACAAAAGACCTCTAATTTTGTACTCTTCCACTTGTGCTCCATTTTTCGAGCTGCTCTCTTGAGAACATGAGTGTGACCATTGTACCACGGTACAGGGCTTTTCTCTTTAATTTTCTTTCATCTAAGGGGGTCGACACTATCAAGAGCGCTAGAGAAGACTGTATCTATATTTTCTGTGATTACATCAAGTTCTTCTAAATTTTTTGGTTTACTGAGTATTTGAGACAAATCTGGAAGGTTATTAGCAAAGCTATTTTTAGTGGCTGAAAGAATAATCCTACCCGATCGATAACACGGTGTAGATTGATTGACCTTTGCTAAGCGCAGCATACAAGAGATGAGGTAATGATCTGAGATGTCATCGCTCTGTGGCAGAATTGCTATATTATCAACATCAATTCCATATGACAGTGTAGGGCTTTACTGGTTGTTTAGATCAGTGTTACTATCAGAAATAATTAATAATTATTTATTTAGTTATTCATTAATATTTAAATTAATTAATTGAATCTAACTCATTAAAACCTCATATGGGGCTCCAGTAAATCTAGTGTGCTACGTTTAGGAGCGGGTTTGGTTTGTAGCAATAATTAATAATTATCAAAGATAATTGTTAATTATTAAAATCAACAGAACATTGATGACAATCGATGTTAGCTTTTTTAGTCCTTTAAATCAAAAATTATCAAAGATAATCATTAATTGTTAACATCGATGAAACATTAATTAAAATTAAAACTAGCTTATTGATCATTCAAATTCAACAATCATCAAAGATAATTATCAATTATTAAAAATCAATAGAATATTAATAAGGATTAACATTGACAGGGCACCACCCTGGAATCAGGGACTAATAACCAGATAGTATAACAGTCTCAATATTAGATTGTTTTCTTAGGAAAATCGACATCCGAAGAATATCGATTTTCGCGAAAAAAACAATGAATGAAGGTTTGAATCCGAGCACTGACATCCCGTCAGCATGACACAGGTGTGTGCAAAACAAACCAAAACACTTCTCTTTGTAATATAACAGTTTATTTATGCAGTAATATCAATTAATAATTAATACAATGTAGTCAATAAACTTCCGACTTACAACTACAAACTAAACAGTGATATGATCAGATATGGAAATAAAAATAATCCTATAACACATAAGGTGTGTGTGTGACAGTGTGTGTGTGTGTAAGGAGGGACGTGCACAAAATGGCAGACGTGACTCTCGTGGAGAGTATGTCACGCGAGACTTCCGGCCAGGGAATATAACCGCGAATGGGGCGGAGAGAAACCAGTCAATGGCGTCTACCAGTTACCACGTGTATTCGCTTGTACGATAGCTTAGGGACAAAGCTGGGCTTTAGTATTAAGCTATCTACGAGCCAAAAATGTGTGCCAGAATGTTTGTGAGGGGTCGCGTGCGTGCGTGTGTGTGGTTAGTACGAGAGAGAGAGAGAAGTGACGGCCCTAAAGCCGATTTCGCGATCGTGGGAGAGAAAGCAGCTGTTAGTTCATCGCTCGTAAACAGTCCCACGTACTTTGACTCTTTAATGGATGAACTCAGTTTACCTGTCTCACCCGCGATGGCGAAATTGCACAACAGTCCAATTTGGTTGGACCACAATACAGCAAAACAAATTTGTGATAATTAATACCCTGAGTATAAATAATGAGCGGACATGGCGGTCCATAAACTGTACAAGCAAAAACCTTGAAACACAAGAATAACACACTATAATATTCTATCTCTGCCCAGACGTAAACCTCTTACTTGAATCGCATGAGGACACAGGTAGAATGTGTTTTCCTCCATCCTTTAACTCTGACCCGGTTCCTTGAGGCTCGGGTGATGACGGGAGGCCGTTTCCTCGTTCTGTCGGCGGGCGGTACGGTTGTTGATTCTCGGCGGGCTGGCGGAGAACTCAGAAATGTCGACTTGATTGAAGATGGAAGAGAAATCTTTAATCTCTTCACTTCTGTAGGCAAACGGATGAAGATGCAGATTGCTCGGTGGTCTCCTTTGGATCCTTTAGAGTGTTCGGTTGAACACAGAGTAATCTCAACCCGTCCAGCGAGATGGAGATTGTATGGCCACAGTTTCAAGTCGGACGTTACTTCCTTGTGCCACGAGGTTGCACCTGAGAGCAGCGATGAGCTGCGTCTATACCCGGTGAACAAAGTTGCTGGAAGCAAATCCCGGAAGCATTTCAGAGGTATTTCAACTCCTGATGATGTCATGTTTGAGGGACGTTCTGTTGTGTGCCTCATCCAATAGGAGTTGAGAGTTTGATCCTTTAGTGAGCAAGGCTTCATGGGATTTGTAGTCTATTTTGGACTCCCTTTGTTTGATTTTGGTGCGATTTTTATCAGTATAATTTACGACTTGGAATGTGGGGGCTTGAGTTAGGTTTTTACGACTGTGTTAGGCCTGCATTTGTCTTCTATCTGAATACATGAGGCCCAACAACAGAATTAAATCTAGCATCTGATTATGGCGATGAGTTGATCCTGTCACATTTTGTCTGACCCCAACGGAGTTGAGAATATCGATAAATGCTAATCCAGTGTATCATTTTCTTTATCTATGTGAATATTGACGTCAGCAATGATTAAAGCTCTATCCACAGTGCCTACTAGATCTGACAGAAAATCAGCAAATTCTCTAAAGAAATCAGAATATTGCCCTGGTGGTCTATATACTGTAGCAAGAACAAAAGACGACAGAGATTTTTTATTTATATCTTACGACGTCACATTAAGCATTATCAGTTCAAAAGAATTAAACTTATATCCTGACCTCTGAGTGTGTTACTCACAAAAACATCACTGTAAATTGTAGCCACACCCCCTCCTCGACCTTTCAGGCGAGGCTCATATTTATAACAATAACCTTGGGGAGTAGACTCATTTAAACTAATATATTCATCTGGTTTAAGCTAGGTTTCAGTCAATCAGAGTGAATCTAAACTATGATCTGTAATAATTTCATTTACAATTAGTGCTTTCAATGAAAGCGATCTAATGTTTAGTAGCCCTACCTTTATATGATGTTTATTTTGCTATTTTCAAGTTTGATATCAATCAAATTTCTTCTAAATGACTTAGTGAGGGTTTTGTGTTTGGTAGTTCGGGGAACAGAAAGTCTCTATATGATATCTAGGTGATACAGTCTCTATGTGTTGTAGTTTATGTGACCTGTGTGATGTATCAAGGCAGCTAGCAGACGTTCGGATAAGCCAGTTTGTCTGCTTCCTGACCTGGGTCCCAGTTAGTCAAACAATATTACTATTAAGACTATGAGCCAAATTACTAGAGAGGAGAGCGGCAACTTTCCTGGAGGGATAGAGTCCGTCTCTCTTTACCAGGTCAGGTATACCCCAAAAACGTGTCCAATTGTCTATAAATCCTATGCTATTCTGCGGACACCACTCAGACATCCAGCCATTCAGTAACAATCTTAGAAAATCTAAGTTTAGCATTAGCCAGCACTTGAAAATTTGATTTGATGTCAGATACTCTGGCACCTGAAATGCATTATACTATGGTGGCTGGAGTCTCTATTTCAACATTCCTAACAATAGAATCACCTATAACCAGGCTTCTCAATGGGTGCATCACTGAGTGGGTAGAATCTATTGGAAATCTTAACAGGAACGGAATAGTTGTATCACTTTGCCCTACAAGTATGCTGACGAGATGTCACACAAACGTCCTGCTGCAGGGGCTCTACAGCTGGAACCAAAGTGTGTGTAGCTCGCTGTACAACCCGCATCTGAAACAATATATACACGCTTCTCTTTCTCACTGACCTCTACTAGCGTTCAGATGCGTGTTTCTAACACATTAATTTTCTCCATCAGCCTGACTAATTCCTTACATTTATCACATGTAAATCCTTCACTGCTGATGGATGAAGCTATCATAAACATGTGGCATGCAGTGCAAGTAGCAATAACGTGTGCTGATGCCATGACTTACTGCAGTTGTTTTTTATTGTTGTGCTTCTTGATCAGCAGTGCTTTGAGATCGATGCAATAATCCGTGTAAATGGGTGGTCACACTACTCTTTGCACTCCATTAACTCCCATTCAAATGCATCCGAATGCAGCAGAGTGGAAACGAAGGCTCATCTAAAGAAAGTTCGTACTACGCTGCGTACCAAAGTTCAAGCTTGGTGAACTCTGAACCGTGAATTTGTATGACAAGAGGACACGCAACTAATAGGAGACTGAAACTTCACACGCTGACCTCTTGGCTCAATTCAAATGATACTTATTTCAAAGCTGCGAGATTTATTGTTGCAGGAAAGCGAATAGACAAAACATTAAACATTTTCTAATATATTATTATTTGTTTTTTGTGATCTATTATTTACTTACACCAGAAGTCCTCCCACATGACATCATATCCTGGTCCACTGCGTTATGAAAAATGTTTGCATGCTCAATGCCTAGTGTGACCGCCCCTTAACACAGAGGAGAAAACGGGTGTGCGCGGTAAAATGCACGCAGTTTAATCATGATAAAAATAGAAAGCAGAGAATAGAAAATAGAATATAAAAAATCTTCTGATTGTACACTTATTTCCCTTTAAATCTGCACGTAACGTAGTGTTGTCCCATTTCAAAAGGATCGACCAAAGTGCATCCTAAAATTAAGATAACGAAATTCATTCACAAATTCACACAGTTTGTTCTTAATAACATGTCAAAACATAAAAGAATGGCTCTTGACCATTTTCATGCTTAGTGGCACCATTTTCAAAGAACAAAATTAATAAAAACAGCAGATAATAATAAAAACAGTGAGTAGGGAGATGTTGCTGAGAATTTATTAAAATCTTTTATTATTTTTGTCTCCTGCTACCCAATACCATGCTCTCCTTTTTCAATAAGCATGAAAGAACGCCTTGCACCCATTTTTATGCGTATTTGCTCTAATTTGCTTAGGAAAATAATTATAAAAACAGATAAAAATAATAAAGACAGCAGGTAGGGATTTGCGAATGATGTTTTATTTTATTTTCTAATTATTATTTGTCTCCTGCTAGCCAAACCTTGCTCTCCTCTTTTAATAAACATGAAAGAACGGCTCACACACATTTAAGAAAAACAGCAGAAAATAATAAAGACAGCAGGTAGGGAGATGTTGGTGAAGTTTTATTTTATGATATCATTATTTTTTGTCTTCTGCTTCCTAATACCTTGCCCTTCTCTTGCGCTCTCTCTATATTTCATTAGCTGTGGCTCATTCTCCGTGGTCTAGACATCCGACATCTAGACGTCTAGATATCAAGTTGTTTTGAAAACTGTCGTAGCGGCTGGGAATAGTCTCGGCCTGTCGCAGGAGTGTGCACACAACAAGACCATTCGTCATGAGATCCGAGACTTCACATCTCAGACCAGTCGCTGACTCAAAACATCAAAGGAGATGAGCTTGAGTCATGAAGTGTACACTAGGCTCACCCTCCTCACATACCCCAGCAAGCTCTCTGACATACCAGTGTTAAAGCCGCGGCCCAGTGCTGGCCATGGCCGATGGTTCTTCCACAGGTTCCCCAGATACCAATCGCTCTGATTCTCCACCAAACCAAGAACCTGCTGACCTGAAACACACATGAACAATGGCTATGTTTGTAAAGTAATACCAGAGTACTACTTCCTAAATACTGTGCAGTATACATTGTACTGTATACTGCACACTATTTTTTTTTTTTATTGCATGTGAAATATTATGCAGTATGCCATGATAACCTTTATACGGTAGCATGCTGCATTGTTTATGATATGACATCATTACACAGCAATCAAGTATCATCTTGGAGAGAAAAAACAATCAGTTGAAGCACACTGCATTGTTGAAAACACAATGGAAATATTCGTATTGCTTCAGTCCTGTTCATAATCAACACCCATGGACTTCTGTGTTCATGTTTATAAAAGCGTACATATCTAGTAAATATCATAATAGCTTCATCACTGCTACTGGTTTTAAATGTTTATTCTGAAAATAATGTGTTTAAAGAACTTAAAAATTTGACAACAGGTGTGCTCCTCTAATTAAGAGAGTTGTCCCAAATGAACAGATACTATCTTACTCCATCTGGTGACAAAATACGTACAGTACATAGGTTTATAAACATTACAAAAGATTATAGACAGTACAAGAAAAAAAAAAAAAAAAAGAGAAGATCCATGCTGTCAAATATAAAGTAAAAACTGTACATCAGAAAAACATTCCATACACTATTTTCTGGTTTCCAAAAGGTGTTCCTTTACTTAAAACGTCTATCAGTGTCATCTCCCCATACCAAACACACTCACTTGTTCAGTTACAAAGTAAAAATAAAGTGTTGTGCAACAGGGTAACTTTATCGGCATGGTGTTGTTGAGCCTCATGTATTCAGATAGAAGACAAAGGCAGGCCTAACAGTCATAAAAACATAACTCAAGCCCCCACCTTCTAAGTTGTAAATTATACTGATAAAAATTGTGCCAAAATCAAACAAAGGGAGTTCAAAACAGACTTCAAATCCAGGAAGCCTTGCTCACTAAAGGATCGAGCTCTCAACTCCTATTGGATGAGGCACACAACAGAACGTCCCTCAAACATGACTTCATCAGAACTTCAAATAATTCTGAAATGCTAAAAGATTTTGCTTCCAGCGACTTCGTTCACCGAATAAAGATGTAGTTTTTGCTGCTCTCCGGTGCAACCTCGTGGCACAAGGGAGTAATGTCCGACTTGAAACTGTAGCCATACAATCTCCATCTCGCTGGACGAGTTGAGATTACTCTGTGTTCAACCAAACACTCTAACGGATCCGAAGGAGACCGCCGAGCAATTCGCATCTTCATCCGTTGGCCTACAGAAGTGAAGAGATTAAAGATTTCTCTTCCATCTTCAATCAAGTCGACATTTCTGAGTTCTCCGCCAGCCCGCCGAGAATCAACAGCCGTACCGCCCGCCGACAATCAACAGCCGTACCGCCCGCCGACAATCAACAGCCGTACCGCCCGCCAACAGAGCGAGGAAACGGCCTCCCGTCATCACCCGAGCCTCAAGGAACCGGGTCAAAGTTAAAGGACGGAGGAAAACACATTCTACCTGTGTCCTCATGCGATTCAAGTAAGAGGTTTACGTCTGGGCAGAGATAGAATATTATAGTGTGTTATTCTTGTGTTTCAAGGTTTTTGCTTGTACAGTTTACGGACCGCCATGTCCGCTCATTATTAATACTCAGGGTATTAATTATCACAAATTGGTTTTGCTGTATTGTGGTCCAACCAAATTGGATTGTGCAATTTCACCATCGCGGGTGAGACAGCAACTGAGTTCATCCATTAGAGTGAAATAACGAAGGACTTTTACGAGCCCCGCTCGTAAAACCGCGTCTCTGAGTGATGAACACAGCTGCTTTCTCTTCAGCTATCGCAAAATCAGCTTTCGGGCTGTCACTTAATCATCTCTCTCTCTCTCTCTCTCTCACTAACCACACTGACACACACACACACACACTGTCACACACACACCTTATGTGTTATAGGATTATTTTTATTTCCATATCTAATCATATCATTGTTTAGTTTGTAGTTGTAAGTCGGAAGTTTATTGACTGCATTGTATTAATTATTAATTGATATTACTGCATAAATAAACTTTGTTTATATTACAAAGAGAAGTGTTTTGGTCTGTTTTGCACACACCTGTGTCATGCTGACGGGATGTCAGTGCTCGGATTCAAACCTTCATTCACTGTTTTTTTCCCGAAAATCGATATTCTTCGGATGTCGATTTTCCTAAGAAAACAATCTAATATTGAGACTGTTTTAATATTCGGTTATTAGTCCCTGATTCCAGGGTGGTGCCCCGTCAATGTTAATCCTTATTAATATTCTATAGATTTTTGATAATTGATAATTATCTTTGATGATTGTTGAATTTGAATGATCAATAAGCTAGTATTAATTGTAATTAATGTTTCATCGATGTTAACAATTAAAGATTATCTTTGATAATTGTTTTTTTAAAGGATTAAAAAAAAGCTAACATTGATTCTCATCAATGTTCTATTGATTTTAATAATTATCTTTGATAATTATTAATTATTGCTAATAACCAAACTTGCTCCTAAACGTAGCGCACTACATTTACTGGAGCCCCATATGAGGTTTTAATGAGTTAGATTCAATTAATTAATTTAAATATTAATTAATAACTACAGAAATAATTATTAATTTCTGATAGTAACACTGATCTAAACAACCAGTAAAGCCCTACAGTGTATAGCGCTGCAGTGCTAGCATATTTGAATTCTTAGCTCCCTGGATGTTTCCCCTATAAGTAATCCACAGGGACAGGGAATAGCATAGATGGCATTGCATGAATTACAGATGATTGTACTTCATATAGGGTAAAAGCGGACTAAAAGCACACCTAAAGGAAAATTAACTTTTTCTGGTCACAATATATATCAAGATCGAAAAAAAAATATTTTTTTATAAAATATTGATGGAGCAACATAATATGTGTGAAAAGAAATAATAACGGATGGTTGTTTTGATTAAAATTTTGTTTAAAAAAAAAAGGTGGTGAGGGTAAAAGGCCCACACACTTGGGGTAAAAGTGTGTGTGTGGGGGGGGGTTAAAGTGATATCATGTATATATATGGGCAATAGTTATAGTGCAAAATTTGAGTAACAAATTAAGATAAACTTACTCAAAATAACTGCATCAGATAAGGGTGCACAATTTCCTGTTAATTTCAAACACATTTGGCATTTTATAACATCTCAAGTATTTTAAACAATTAAACAAATTAATCTCTATTGTGACTGGATCAGTCAATATGAGCCAACTTTAAACATTTTTAAGAAAAAAATCTATTCACCCCACTCAAGAAAAACAATGTTCAGGGGGGCTTTTTAACCCAAATACCATCCTTTCAATTATTGGACAGCTATTACAATTTTTTTTTTGATTTAATGACCTTGAACAAAACTGAAAATTATAAATAATTATTTTGTCTCAAAATAAATGTGATAATTTTAGGGATTTTCATTAGCTACATACATTTGCAACATTTAAAATAAATATAAAAAATTAGATCAAATTGCCTCAGAATCAACCTTTAGACACCACACGCAAAGATCTCATGGACCAGGAAAATTTTGTAATGTATAGAGACAAACGTGTTTAGGAAAGTGCTGTGGTAGTGTGTTGCTGATTAGTGTTTTGGAAGAAAATAAAATCAAAGGAGCCTTTTGCTCCATTGTACCCTATGTATATTTTTGTATCTGCCCTAACCAAAATCTTCTTAAGACTCTTGGCCTTTCGAAATGATGTAGTTGAAGGCGCCTGAAATGTTTCAGTCAAAGATGGATCAGGGGCCTTATGTACACTGATGAGCCAAAACACTATGACCACTCACAGGTGAAGCGAATAACGATGATCATCTCCTAACAAAGCCACATGTCAAGGTCTGGGTAGATTAGATGGTAAGCGAACAATCAGTTCTCGTAGTCAACGTTTTGAATGCAGGAGAAATGGGCAGGAGTAAAGACCTGAGCGACTTTGACAAGGGCCAAATTGTTATGACCAGATGACTGGTTAAGAGCATCTCTGAAATGGCAAAGCTTTTGGGGTGCTCCTTGTCAGCAGTGGTGAGTACCTACTGACAGTCATCAGAGGAGGGACAAACCACAAACAGGGTGTTGGGCACCCAAGGCTCATCGATGCGTGAAGGCAACGAAGGCTAACCCATCTGGTTTGAAGCGACAGAAGGTCTACTGTGGCACAAGTCACAGAAAATTTTAACGATGGTTACGGGAGGAATGTGTCATAACACAGAGTGCATCGCACCCTGCTGCATATGGGGCTGTGTAGCTGCAGACCGGTCTGAGTGCCCATGATCAAATCAAATCACTTTATTGTCACACAGCCATATACACAAGTGCAATGGTGTGTGAAATTCTTGGGTGCAGTTCCGATCAACATAGCAGTTGTGACAGTTGATGAACCCTGTCCACTGACGAAAGCACCTATAATTAGGCACACGAGCATCTGAACTGGACCATGGAGCAGTGGAAGAAGGTCACCTGGTCCGATGAGTCCTGTTTTCTTTTACATCACGTGGACAGCACGTGTGCACTTGGGGAAGCACCAGGATGCACTGTTGGAAGTCGAAAAGCCGGTGAAGGGAGTGTGATGCTTTGGGCAATGTCCTGCTGGGAAACTTTGGGTCCAACCATTCAAGTGGACATCAATTTGACACGTGCCACTGTGACACCACATCAGGGTTTGTGTGTGGAAATAAGGAGACGGGGAGCAGTGACACGCTTCAGGTCAGATTTTTATTCTCTTTTTCCTTTGGTGTACAGCGTTTGCACTTTTTGGTGGCTTTTCACTCAGTCAATAATTCACTCTCAAAATAAACAAAAACTTCTTCACAATACTAAATGGATCAAACACTCAATATAAACAGATGTCAATGCTGCACACTCATTCTCTCTCTCCTCTCTGGCATGTTTTGGCTGCTTTTGAGGTCTCTCCCCACTATCACTGTAACAAGAAACAGCTGTTAGAAATCACGTCAACCAGTTTGACGAGCCACACCACTCCCTCTCTCCCGCAAATAGACACACGACCACGCCCCATCACCACAGCCACCTACCTAAACATCATTGCAAAACAGGGGCCGTATATATAAAGTCGCTTAGAGTAACATTTTAGTCTTAAGTGTCAAAATTCTAAGAATTACGTAATTTTACTCTTATTCCTAGACCTAAGAATAACTGTAAAGTTTCATAAGTGTTAAGACTCCTAAATTGTTTAAGAGTGCTGCAGAGGTATCGTAACCTAGTAAGGAGTAGCACAATGATTGTGTTCCGTGGAGACAACATACTCTACAACAAAGAAAGAATGTGTTAGACTTATGATAGCAGAATTTTGGAAAATGTGTTTTGTAGCTGAGCAAAATGAAATCCATCAATATAATTATTTAATTGCAGCACATTTTTGTGCATACATTGTAATACATTGAAAATCATTGTTGTGAAATAACCATGATGGGCTACATGCCTAAACTGTCAGAGCACTGCAACTACAAATTAATAAAATCTAAATATCACTTAAATTAATTTTTTTTTTGTAGCCTTTAATTTTCACATGGTTTGAGGACAACATTTGGCAAGATGTGGAATATGATTTCTATTTGATTAATATTTAATTTTATAATAATCCTTGATATGATTCTCATTTGATTAAAGAATTAATCAACAGAAAATAACCTAGTATCCAAATATTGTTATATAATGTGTTAAATCATGAATGAATGAATGGTGTCATACCAGCTGTCTTTATTTTTTTTTCCACCTGTATTCCGGCAACTCCTGTGATTGATATACAGGTGCATCTCAATAAATTAGAATGTCGTGGAAAAGTTCATTTATTTCAGTAATTCAACTCAAATTGTGAAACTCGTGTATTAAATAAATTCAGTGCACACAGACTGAAGTAGTTCAAGTCTTTGGTTCTTTTAATTGTGATGATTTTGGCTCACATTTAACAAAAACCCACCAATTCACTATCTCAAAAAATTAGAATACATCATAAGACCAATAAAAAAAACATTTTTAGTGAATTGTTGGCCTTCTGGAAAGTATGTTCATTTACTGTATATGTACTCAATACTTGGTAGGGGCTCCTTTTGCTTTAATTACTGCCTCAATTCGGCGTGGCATGGAGGTTTGTGGTTTGTGGCACTGCTGAGGTGGTATGGAAGCCCAGGTTTTTTTGACAGTGGCCTTCAGTTCATCTGCATTTTTTGGTCTCTTGTTTCTTATTTTCCTCTTGACAATACCCCATAGATTCTCTATGGGGTTCAGGTCTGGTGAGTTTGCTGGCCAGTCAAGCACACCAACACCATGGTCATTTAACCAACTTTTGGTGCTTTTGGCAGTGTGGGCAGGTGCCAAATCCTGCTGGAAAATGAAATCAGCATCTTTAAAAAGCTGGTCAGCAGAAGGAAGCATGAAGTGCTCCAAAATTTCTTGGTAAACGGGTGCAGTGACTTTGGTTTTCAAAAAACACAATGGACCAACACCAGCACATGACATTGCACCCCAAATCATCACAGACTGTGGAAACTTAACACTGGACTTCAAGCAACTTGGGCTATGAGCTTCTCCACCCTTCCTCCAGACTCTAGGACCTTGGTTTCCAAATGAAATACAAAACTTGCTCTCATCTGAAAAGAGGACTTTGGACCACTGAGCAACAGTCCAGTTCTTCTCCTTAGCCCAGGTAAGACACCTCTGACGTTGTCTGTGGTTCAGGAGTGGCTTAACAAGAGGAATACGACAACTGTAGCTAAATTCCTTGACATGTCTGTGTGTGGTGGCTCTTGATGCCTTGACCCCAGCCTCAGTCCATTCCTTGTGAAGTTCACCCAAATTCTTGAATCGATTTTGCTTGACAATCCTCATAAGGCTGCGGTTCTCTCGGTTGGTTGTGCATCTTTTTCTTCCACACTTTTTCCTTCCACTCAACTTTCTGTTAACATACTTGGATACAGCACTCTGTGAACAGCCAGCTTCTTTGGCAATGAATGTTTGTGGCTTACCCTCCTTGTGAAGGGTGTCAGTGACTGTCTTCTGGACAACTGTCAGATCAGCAGTCTTCCCCATGATTGTGTAGCCTAGTGAACCAAACTGAGAGACCATTTTGAAGGCTCAGGAAACCTTTGCAGGTGTTTTGAGTTGATTAGCTGATTGGCATGTCACCATATTCTAATTTTTTGAGATAGTGAATTGGTGGGTTTTTGTTAAATGTGAGCCAAAATCATCACAATTAAAAGAACCAAAGACTTGAACTACTTCAGTCTGTGTGCACTGAATTTATTTTATACACGAGTTTCACAATTTGAGTTGAATTACTGAAATAAATGAACTTTTCCACGACATTCTAATTTATTGAGATGCACCTGTATTTAGACGTCAAATGATTGGACGAAAGCTGTCTATACGTCACCAGCTTGACAACGCCTTCTGATTGGATGGTTAACAATTCTAACTTCTGACACTTTGTTGTTCCGACAGTAGAAAAACTATTTGTGTTCTTCTTTTTATTAAAAGTAAATGGCTGAATAAATGTACTGGGAAAAAAAAATAGTTATATGTGACATATCACTTTGTCCTGAACAATAATGAGTGATATGAATACGTTTTTTTTTTTTTTTTTTTTTTTTTTTTTGACAAACCAATTTTGGTTTCCCACATTTATGGTTTCACTTCATGCCAAATATAAGAATATAAAATATCAAGGTAACCACCACTTCCCATGAGAGAATATGTATTTTTTTGTAATGAACTATTTCAGACTTTTCTGAGAATGCTGTGGAAAAGAAATACATTATTGCGTAGAGATAGAATGTGAAGAAATTCAGTTTTAGACAGAAAGAAGACCGTATGGAAATTATTTTTATTTTTATACTGAAAAAAAAAAAAAAAAAAATTATAAAAGTGAAATTAAACAGTTGTTCATTTCCATAGGGGAGTAAGTCTAAATCTGAAGCCAGGCAGCAGTAATGTAGATATATTTTTTGTCGAAGTCCTCACTGCAATACTGCTAATACAGTGAATTGATGGTAAGCACACAGCCACACTTAGAACTGAAAACATTTCAAGGTAATTTTATTCAATTTGAAGCAGAACTTGAATTGATTGAAATAATATATGGAGACAGATGCATTATTATAATTTTAAGACAGCAAGGTTGGAAAACAACATTTTTAATTTACAATTGACAGTGTATTTCTCACATTTCTGTTAGCTAAGAAATATAAAAACTTCAGTTATTTCTTACCATATTCCTAGAAACAGAGAAACATTTTAGTCCTTTTTCTATCATAAATCTACATGTTCACTTTAGTAAAAAAAAAAAATATATATATATATATATATATATATATATATATATATATATATATATATATATATACTTTATTTAAATATTGATCTGTTTCTCACTCACATCTATCATATTACTTCTGAAGATATAGATTTAACCACTGGAGTCTTGTGGATTACTTTTAAGCTGCCTTTATGTACTTTTTGGACCTTCTGAGTTTTAGTCACCATACACTTGCATTTTATGGACCTACAGAGCTGAAATATTCTTCTAAAACTCTTCAGTTGTGTTCTGCAGAAGAAAGAGTCACACACACATGTGGGATGGAATGAGGATGAGGAAATGATGAGAGAGTTTTCATTTTGGGTGAACCGTCCCTTTGTTCTAATTGTTAATTTGAATATATTATTATTTTTAATAAACGTAATTTACATGACTTTTAATGTCTTGATATTAAGTTTGCTACACAAACACACATCTTGATAATTTAATTTAAGTTTCAACACTCTAGCTATAGTTAAACTTTCTAAATCAGGGGTCTTCAACCATTTTCAGGCCAAGGACCCCTTGGTGGGTAGAGAGATGGAGCCGGGGGACCCCCATTACATATTGTATAAAATTGAGTGTTGCGTTTTATGCCTATAAAAACATGGATGGTAGGCTACCATATTATTGTATGTATACTTCATGATGTTTACATTGTAAAGCCATTGAAATAATCATTAAATGTTGCCCTGCTGATAAGACCAGCTAAAACCAGCATAACCTTTTTTAAGGTGATAAAGTGTGCTATCTTGTCCACAACAGTTCCCCACAACTGGTGAACACTGGACGCCTCTCTAATTCTTTAAGCACTATTCGGTGGCAAACTCGGCGGAGGAGTGACGCCGCCAGGCCCAGTACTCGTGGTATGCCCCTTTTTAGGTGAGCCTGTGTACTTGGGCTCAGGGCTTCATACGTAGTGATTCCCCCCTCGGTAATCCCGTATGATGCGTTTCCACTGTTCGGTTTCCCCTCAGGTGAACCCTGTGTTTCCTCTCGTCAGAGCTCTGCTCTGTCTCGGCCATTGTTGCTGTGTACCCTCTCCGTAGATAGGGTCCTCCCCAGTGGCATCATTCCATATGTGAACTTCCCTGTCAGTAAGTCCATGTGAGGTATTCTCCACATGTTAACCTCCCTTCGATAGGATGTGGTCTCCGTAGTGTTCTCCCTCCTGGAGAGGGAAGAGCACTTCCCCAGTGCTATTATAGCAGGTGCTCGGCGGGAAATTGCTTAATACAAAAATCACAAAAGGCCACCGCCTGTAGCCTCCTCGGGTAAGTGCCTCCTCCCACCATTATCGGGACCAGGGTGACGCCTTACCTAACTCGCTGGAAGGTCACGATGTGGTCGAGCGCTCGCAGCGAGGCACACAGCAGCCTGCCTGTGTCCGCTCCTCCGTATCTCGTGACACGTTTCAGCGCCTGCGGCATTTCGTATAGGAACCCCTAGTGTTACTACATCGACACAATGTTGAGTGAGTGACAGACAGGGAACGTCATGGTTACTGATGTAACCTCTGTTCCCTGATGGAGGGAACGAGACTTTGTGTCCCTCCTGCCGCGGCGCTGAACCGACCGCTGGCATGGCCGGGACTCTCTCTCTTCTCCTCAGCACAACTCTGAATGAGTGGTGCACGCCGTCTCTTTTTATACCCGTATGCCCGGGGGGAAAGTGGCATGCAAATTCCACTCGCCAATTTTCATAGGCCTTTTCTAAACAAAGCAAAGGTGATTGGGGCTCTCAAGAGTGAACCCCTAGTGTCACTACATCAACACAACGTCTCGTTCCTTCCATCAGGGAACAGAAGTTACATCAGTAACGAAGAAGTTTTTTCACTATTCCTCCTACAACTCTTGTCCAATTTTCACCAAAATTGTCTCAAATGATCTTCAGACTAAAGTTATCAATGGATATTTTATTTGTGCAAGCATTACTGAATTTCACCAAATTTGGCGAAGTTGACAAAAAACAGGAAGTCAGGCTGTATCTCTACAATGCTTTGTCTTACCGAAAACGAAACTCGGAATGTATCATTCCAACCGGGATCTAAGCATCCTTGCTGAGCTTCATGACAGCACCACCTATTGGTCAAGAAATCCCCAAAATGGATATTTATGCTTAGAACTTTTGAACTTTTCAAGTCGAGCAAGTCGAATTTTAACAGATTTTTTTTTTTTAACCTCAACATTTTGTCACACCGAAACAAAACTTGGTATTTCATCAATTTCATGAACCGAGGATATCTGAACATTATGGTGACAGTGCAGCATAATGATCAAAATAAGTAATACAATTGGTCTTTGAGCACATGAGAACACAACCTTATGAGAACTAGGGATGTGCGCTAATTTGCACTAATTTGCCTGTCGTTTAAACGGAAGTTTTGTAACCAGTCGACTAGTCTAAAGAGAAACCAACCGTCAGAAAACAGTAAAAAATGTATTCCAAATCCGATGCTAAATTTAACCGAAAAGGGGCATTTATCTACAACGTGCTCGCCTTGAATTAAGATCATTGTACATTAAATATAGAACATGACACGCATTCACTGAATCAACGTTAGCAAATATTTAACAGACATATTTATTAAAACAATTGAATGAATAGTGCAGGATCAATGGAACAACCATTAAAAGCCTGTTCTAAACGGAAATCACCAAGTAAAAGTTACTTAACATATTAAAACAGTCAGGACATTGTTGAAAATGAATTAAGCAGGCTAAGCCAAATCTATGAGAGAAAAAAAATGTGCTGAAAAGTTGCGCGTATTCCACGACGTGCAGTCGCACTTTAACCATTGATCTAATATGACAGCTGTTCGGTAAATAACGTCAACCAATAACAGTTGGTAACAACAAAAAAAGTAGCTATAGGATAGAAAAAATATGCCTGTGATGTAGCCTGCAATAAACCTAATGTATTCTAAACATGACGTGCACACAGAATAAAAGATAGTGTAATGTGTTAAGCAGTCGGCACCTTGCTGAAAATAACCTTCTTAATCAGCAGATTAAAAAAATGGCATACCTAAAACAATTATTTTCTAGGCTACTTACAAACGTTTGGAAAGCCGATTCCCGCACCACCGAAGTGATTTCATTACTACTTTGCTGAGTTTGCTTGTCTAGGGAGAGGACAGTTTCTTGTGCGCTCCGCGAGTGAGAGAGGAAAGAAGCATCTGCTCCAGATATCCTCTTTTTTAAATAATATTTGTATTATTAATTCTATTTAAAATATGTAACATTAATATGACAGTAATTTAAGTGCAGCCTCTGTAAAAATATAAAGCCAAACGTAAATGTGTAAAAATTATTATCAGTTTAATGGGGGAAATATTAACCGACTAGCAGCATCAGAACAGTTTAGTCGACTAGTCTCGCACATCCCTAATGAGAACACAACCGCATATGGGACGCAGAAGCAATGCATACTGTAGGCTATATAACAAACACCAACTAATCAAAGAATATGCCTTAAAAATTAATTTGATAATACAACTGCTTCATTCTGTTCTGAGGAAACATACAAAAATATCAAAATATCATTGTTTTGGCTAACAGATACAGTAATGTTGTAGTTCCGGTCCTGGATGCTGATTGGTCAACAGCCGTGTTTTATTCATGATAAAGCACAGCTCTGACCTCTTCACGGAACTTCTATTTATATCTCTCCGCAGCATCCACAGCTGACAGTTATTCTTGTTGCCTAGCAACGTTCTGTTTACGGTTTACCACCAGGGACTATATTTTCTGGGGGAAGGATGGCTTTTTAATGATTTTACTTACAAAATATAACATTTTAATGAGCATTTGTTTTATTATTATTTTTATAATGTGGTGACCATTTTATAAAAGCAATAAGGCACTCGAGGCTGTGCCATATTGTAAACATAGTATTAGCTAAATGGGTTGCAGGTACTCTGCTTTGCATCGTGCCTAACAACGCCTTTCAGCCATGACTATATATAGCACGGCCTCTCACGCCTTATTGCTTAATAATCACATATATCAATAATTACTGAGAAAGTCCCCAAATAAAGATCATTTAGTATATAATAATTAAAATAATTACAAACATAATGTATACAAATATGATAATTCAATTACATAACATTTTTATGGGAATACACAAGTAATGCATTGATTAGAGAACACAAAAAGGGGCTTTAGAAGTCTATTTATTGTTTGTTTTATATCCATATCATTCATCATAAGCATATTATAAAGTTATAAAGTTGTATAGGACAGAAAAGAGTAAAAACACACACACGTTCATACACCGGAAGCTGCGATGTTACATCGCCCCATTATAATATTAATCAACAAAGCTGTAAACAACTTATTTAAATGCATGTGATAGTTTTGTCTTGTCTAATGTTAACCATTTAAAATTCGCACTGAACTTCAAACTTAGTGGATATGATGTCCCTCCGTTTACTATGGTTACTAAGGCTATCCACCTTTTTCCTGAACGCGGAAGTGTTCCACAATTCGTCTGTTTTCAATTTACGGTCTTCATTGTTTTCACTCGCATCTGCGTATATTCTTAGTGGATAATGTAATATTTAAGGTATTACATTTGTAAAAACTATCAAAAAACATGCCGATACTTCAGAGTCGAGATGACCGTTTTTATTTGACAGTGCCTCACCTGACATTATACAAGCTGACATGAAGTGATGGTCCAAGGTTAGTTACTGTTGTTATGTTATGACAGCCAACCACAGCACAAGTTGAGCCTGAAATAGATTTTTACTCCAAGAAATCTTAAATGGTTGTTGTTCTCCCTCTGGATTGCTCATTTTAGTAGTTTTTGCATTGCGTCTCGAGACCAGAAACAGAAAACAGGCCATTAGAATCATCATGGTGCCACCCAGTGGTTGCTCAGAAAACTGTGGATATGACCGACTTCTCAACTGCCCAATCGCAGACCACTTGTAAGTAGCTCTTAGTACCCAATCCGAACGCAGGAGGTGGGACCTACCAGAATACAGGTGGGGAAAAATTATGCTACCAGCCTGGGACATATTACTCTTGCAGGCTCACTATTGACTGATTCAGTGTTTAAGGGCGGCCTTAGGTTGACATCATTGCAGTCCTTATTTCACAACACTTAAGTGTCACCTCAGTCAGCACTTAAGAATCAGTCTTAGACTACTGAAAGTAGCTTTTATCCTCTTTATAAAAAGCTCCTACTCTTACACAAGTCCTACGGCCCCTGATTTTAAAATATGCCAATGTTCATGTATGATATTATGGATTCCTAAACTTTAAGGGGTATATGTGGTTATGAATTGGACAGGATGTCTAGATGGAGAAAATCTCGAGATGCCAAGTAACCTTTCCCTTAAGATTCCACTGACAATTTTCTTCAGCTTTGTCTAGTCAACTGTTAGTGTAGCCCTTCTTCCTAAACTTGTTCCAAATTTCATTTTTCTGACCTTACAAGACAGGGTTCGTATGGTCATGGAAATCCTGGAAAAGTCATGTAATTAAAAATTCCTGGAAAAACCTGGAAAAACAAGTTAACACTGAATGTTTTGGAAAAGTCATGGAATTTTGTGATAAAATGTGCTAAGACACAAATAAGCTCTACTCAGAGCCCATACAGAGTGGTACGCAAAATGCATTGCTGCATAAACAGTAGTTTTTGAATAGGCGTAGCATCATGCGGTGGCGCATTTTGCACTTCATTAACGCTAGATAAGTTCACTCATGAAGTTCATATGGATAGTGTATAAGTAAAGGAACTAGTAAATTTCCTATTTACATTATTGTTTGAATATATTGAGGCCTTGTATGTAACAACTCACCTTGTTAATTAAGCTTATGGTGATGGTTGCTTGTGAGTCTGAGCAGTGTTAACTGTCCACTTCTTGGTGAGCAATAATTAAAAGTCTCCGTATCACCTACACTGTCCTGTTTTATAGGAAAACATGATAGAAGATGTGCACTGATTGTCATTGATCTCAATTGATCTTTCCCTAGGCCGCATCTGTCAAGTGTCGCGTCCGTTACGTAGCAACAGCCGATGTAAGGGCTCTCCCGCAAAATGTGTATGTTTCAGGTCTATTTCTCTCAATTTGTTTTCCATACTAATGTGTAATTATTAACCTTGACAACTGTATGGGAAAAAATGCAAATATACATGTGTGTATATATATATATATACATGTGTGTGTGTATATATATATATATATACACGTGTGTGTGTATATATATATATATATATATATATATATATATATATATATATATACACACTGGCGGCCAAAAGTTTGGAATAATGTACAGATTTTGCTGTTTCAGAAGGTAATTGGCACTTGAATTCACCAAAGTGGCATTCAACTGATCACAATGTATAGTCAGAACATTACTGATGTAAAAAACAGCACCATCACTATTTGAAAAAAGTCATTTTTGATCAAATCTAGACAGCAGCCATCACTCCAACACCTTATCCTTGAGTAATCATGATAAATTGATCATTTGGTACTAGAAAATCATTTGCCATTATATCAAACACTGCTGAAAGCTATTTGGTTCATTAAATGAAGCTTAACATTGTCTTTGTGTTTGTTTGAGTTGCCACAGTATCAAAAATGAAAATTTGTTGATAATTTACTCACGCTTAGGCCATCCAAGATGTATCTGAGTTTCTTTCTTCATCAAAACAGAATTTAAGACTTTAAGGATTTCATTTCAGGCCTCCTCCTTTAAACAATGCAAGTGAATGTACTAAATTTTTTGACGGTCCAAAATGCATATTTAGAGTGCATCAAACTAATCCACACGACTCCAGTCGACAAATAAAGGTCTTGTGAATGCAAATGATTGATTATTTTTAGAAACAAAACAATACTTATATACTTTTTAACTACAAATGTTCACTTCTGTACATCTCTGTGATGCGCGCTCATGAGAGGGATGACGTAAGCTCATTGGTAACGTCATGCGTCACGAGTCAGGAAGCGCGTCATTGTTTACAAGAGAAACTTGTGCCGTTCACAAACCAAAACAGTCCAAAACAATTTAAAAACAATATAAAAAAAATAAAAATGTAAACAATGACATGCTTCCTGACACCTCCACGTGACGTGTGACCTTACCAACGAGCTTACGTCATCCCTCTCATGAGCGCGCATCACAGATGTATGGAAGCGAACATTTGTAGTTAAAAAGTATATAAGTATTGTTTTGTTTCTAAAAATAATCAACCGTTTGGGTTCAGAAGACCTTTATTTGTCGACTGGAGTCGTGTGGATTAGTTTGATGCACCCTAAATATGCATTTTGGACCGTCAAAAAAATGGAGGACATTCACTTGCGTTGTTTAGAGGAGGAGGCCTGAAATGAAATCCTAAAAGTCTTAAGTTCGGTTTTGATGAAGAAAGAAACTCAGATACATCTTGGATGGCCAGAGGGTGAGTAAATTATCAACAAATTTTCATTTTTTTGGTGAACTATTCCCTTAAGGTCAGTATTAGGTCTAAAATGGCAAAAAAAGAAACAGCTTTCTCTAGAAACTCAGTCAATCATTGTTTTGAGGAATTAGGGCTATACAATGCTTGACATTGCAAAGGTGTACACTACAGTCTTCAAAGACGAAGGACAACTGGCTCGAACAAGGACGGAAAGAGATGTGGAAGGCCAGATGTACAACTAAACTAGAGGATAAGTACATCAGAGTCTCTAGTTTGAGAAATAGACGCCTCACATGTCCTCAGCTGACAGCTTCATTGAATTCTACCCGCTCAACACCAGTTTCATGTACAACAGTAAAGAGAAGACTCAGAGGTGCAGGACTTATGGGAAGAATTGCAAAGAAAAAGCCACTTTTGAAACAGAAAAACAAAAAGAAAAGGTTAGAGTGGGCAAAGAAACACAGATATTGGACAACAGATAATTGGAAAAGAGTGTTATGGATCTTAACCCCATTGAGCTTTTGTGGGATCATCTAGACTGTAAGGTGCGTGAGAAGTGCCCGACAAGACAGCCACATCTACGGCAAAGGCTACAGGAAGTGTGGGGTGAAATGTCACCTGAGTGTCTGGACAAACGGACAGCTAGAATGCCAAGGATCTGCAAAGCTGACATTGCTGCACGTGGAGGATGTTTTGATGAGAACTATTTGAAGCAGTTTAAGAAGTTCTGAACATTTCTTTTCAAGTTGTAATAGTAATTTTTCACGTTATTAATGTTCTGACTATACTTTGTGATCAGTTGAATGCCACTTTGGTGAATAAAAGTACCAGTTTCTTTCCATAAGAGCAAAATCTGTACATTATTACAAACCTTTGGCTGGATATACAGTTGTGCTCAAAAGTTTGCATACCCTGGCAGAAACTGTGAAATTTTGGCATTGATTTTGAAAATATGACTGATCATGCAAAAAACTGTCTTTTATTTAAGGATAGTGATCATATGAAGCCATTTATTATCACATAGTTGTTTGGCTCCTTTTTAAATCATAATGACAACAGAAATCACCCAAATGGCCCTGATCAAAAGTTTACATACCCTTGAATGTTTGGCCTTGTTACAGACACACAAGGTGACACACACAGGTTTAAATTGAAATTAAAGGTTAAATTCCCACACCTGTGGCTTTTTAAATTGCAGTTAGTGTCTGTGTATAAATAGTCAATGAGTTTGTTAGCTCTCACGTGGATGCACTGAGCAGGCTAGATACTGAGCCATGGGGAGCAGAAAAGAACTGTCAAAAGACCTGCGTAACAAGGTAATGGAACTTTATAAAGATGGAAAAGGATATAAAAAGATATCCAAAGCCTTGAAAATGCCAGTCAGTACTGTTCAATCACTTATTAAGAAGTGGAAAATTCGAGGATCTCTTGATACCAAGCCAAGGTCAGGTAGACCAAGAAAGATTTCAGCCACAACTGCCAGAAGAATTGTTCGGGATACAAAGAAAAACCCACAGGTAACCTCAGGAGAAATACAGGCTGCTCTGGAAAAAGTCAGTGTGGTTGTTTCAAGGAGCATTAGTTAATGCAGTATAAACTAACATGAACAAACAATGAACAATTGTATTTTTATAAATTAACATTAACTAAGATGAATAAATGCTGTAAAAATATACAGTTCATTGTTAGTTTATTATACCTAATGCATTCATGCATTAACCAATTTTAACAAAAGGAACCTTATTGTAAAATGTTACCAAAAATATTGTTTTTGTTTATTCATGATGGATTTACTAATGTTAACAAGTAGGCTACAACCTTATTGTAAAGTGTTAGCCTGCATGTGACAACACTTGATCAGAAATACTCAAGCTCAAAATACCATAAAAGTCAAAAAAAAAAAAAATTATTTGTCAGATTCACAACACAGCATACTGCAGCACTTAGTGACATGAATCAAATGTGCTATAAATGTTCCATTGTCGATACATTCAGCCGTAACTACACAAATATCTCATCAGCATTTACTGTCTCAGCAGCATGGACCCAAAACACATGGGTCTTGTGTCAAACGGCCCACTCCAGAGAACAACTAATCACTTATTTGCCAAAGTTTCTGAAGTTCATGGAATGAAATATATTCCAAAGTTTTGTTTGAGGTCACATATGAAGGAGAACTGTGGTTGGTTCTTTTCACATGTCAATCAGATGGCCGCTCGCCAGTTCTTTTTGAGGAAAACACAGAGAAATCAGACATGAGAGATTATTTAAATCTGATAATCCAACAATTACTGAAAAATAATCCTATTTAGTTTTTGTTTGTTTTGAAATGCATATTTATAGTTTTAGTTTTTTTTTTAACTCCCATTTTTATTTGTATTTTTGTTGACAAAAAAAATATGCTTAAATGATGCTTAAATACTCTGCAGTGCTGAAGTCTCAGTGCTGTTTGTTGACATGCAAATTTAAAAGAAAAACAAACAGACTTGTTCCCATCGTGAATGACTTTGTGTTCAATGTAAATACCCTTTCAAAACATAAAAGATGGTCATATGGCGCCATTTACTGGCGCAAAGGTGTAATATGCAGAAATTGTCAATGAACATACAGTATCAATGAACAAATCTGAACGAATCTTTTTGGTGAATGGATTCAAAAGACTTGTCACTGAGATGAATCAAAATCACCACCACTACTGTGCTGGAGTAACTTGAGCCATTCTCTCCTTATCAGTACACCCACGATGATGACGCATGTTGTGGGGCTTGTAAATGCAAATGAGTAATGTCTCGTGACGTCACGAACACCCAGATTTTTTTTTCTTATATGTCTAAATATCAAGGAAAATTTGATTCTCCATTTCATAACCCTTTTAAATTGCAGTGTAATAAGAGGGATGGTGTCAGATGGAATACATTCAGACGGTCATTATCACAAAATAAACACAGACAGGTTGATCAGGACTCCAATGTGCATTGGAGGTTCAGTGGTTGAATTTGCAACTTACAACCAGAGCTTGCAAGCTTTACCAACAATAAAAAAATAAAATAAATAAATGAAAATGCACACAATATATATATTTATTGTGTTGCCATGGACCATGTTCATTATTTTGAAATATTTCACAGATCACCTGAAAGTATTCCAGAGAGCCATATAATAAAGTAGGTTATACAGTCACA
This sequence comes from Myxocyprinus asiaticus, assembly GCF_019703515.2. Classification (NCBI taxonomy): domain Eukaryota; kingdom Metazoa; phylum Chordata; class Actinopteri; order Cypriniformes; family Catostomidae; genus Myxocyprinus; species Myxocyprinus asiaticus. The sequence goes on from NC_059388.1 coordinate 2,389,528, forward strand.
TGCATACAGAAAATGTGTGCACTAAACTCAGTATGTATACTGCAAACTGAATTCATTTAAAGTTTAGCAAACTTCAGCACTCCACCCAACAGAAATAAAATCAAGAAAACCAGCATCAAATCGACACATTGATCCAAGAGATGGTTTAAATTCAAGAGAATTTGAAAGCAGACATTTCCGCCTGCAGTACCTTTAAACTTGTGGAAGACAACCCATAGCTCAGCAATGTCTGTGGCGAAGGTGATGTCAGTATCGAGGACGATGACCTTCTGAAGGTCAGAGGGCAGTGTTTTGGTCAGCACAAGCTTCATCAGACCATAGATGCCAGAGTAATGCTTGTTAGGAATCCATGACACCTCAGACTGTCAAACACAGGGAGCAAAAAGACAATTCAGCTGATCTAAAAACTGAAAAATTTGCTTTTAACAACACAGAATAAAGGCAATAAATGTATAATCATAAACAGTCGTGTAGTCGGGCCATATGCACATATATGCGGTATGCTTCCTTTTTTTCCCAGGGCAGTTTGCGTATAATGACTTCTAAGGATCAATATTTGCGTACACCCTTGGTATACCCACGTGTTTTGCTACTTCAGAAGTCCATAATCTACTGTTTTGTTAGCTTCCCTTTAATTGTATCCAGGGCTTGACATTAACACCCGCCAACCTGCAAAATGCGGGTAAAAATTGGTAGTGCCAGGTAACTCTACTAGCCACTTTGGCTCAGAGGTGGGAGCAAGTCACACATGTGCAAGTATCAAGAAAGTCTCAAGTCCTGACCTTCAAGCCCTGAGACAAGTCTCAAGTCAGCAATGCATACAGTCAAGCAAGTCAAGTCAGTGGTTCACCTCAATCAAGTCAAGTCGAGTCCTGCTAAGAGTCAAGTCAAGTCGAGTCAAGTCATAGTACAAAACAGAACAGGGAGAGCGATTTCTCCACAAAATACTTGCTGGTTTCAGGTTTCAAACAGGGCTCGTACAGGCACCACTGAATAAAAATGCAGGACTTTAAGTACTTTTTCCAGCATTAATTTTTCATTTCCAAGGACTTCATAAAAGTGAGAACTTAAAGCTTTCATACAATTCAAAGTCTCTCATTTGTATTACGAGTGACATGAATGGTATTTACTAATCGGACACTCGTAATTACAGTAACTGTGTGAACAGACCATTAACAAATGTGTTAAAGAAGTAACTGGCCAGGAAAAGTAACACACTATATTTATAGTATGTGAAAGTGTATATATATATATACAGGTGCATCTCAATAAATTAGAATGTCGTGGAAAAGTTCATTTATTTCAGTAATTCAACTCAAATTGTGAAACTCGTGTATTAAATCAATTCAATGCACACAGACTGAAGTAGTTTAAGTCTTTGGTTCTTTTAATTGTGATGATTTTGGCTCACATTTAACAAAAACCCACCAATTCACTATCTCAAAAAATTAGAATACATCATAAGACCAATAAAAAAATTTTTTTTAGTGAATTGTTGGCCTTCTGGAAAGTATGTTCATTTACTGTATATGTACTCAATACTTGGTAGGGGCTCCTTTTGCTTTAATTACTGCCTCAATTTGGCGTGGCATGGAGGTGATCAGTTTGTGGCACTGCTGAGGTGGTATGGAAGCCCAGGTTTCTTTGACAGTGGCCTTCAGCACATCTGCATTTTTTGGTCTCTTGTTTCTCATTTTCCTCTTGACAATACCCCATAGATTCTCTATGGGGTTCAGGTCTGGTGAGTTTGCTGGCCAGTCAAGCACACCAACACCATGGTCATTTAACCAACTTTTGGTGCTTTTGGCAGTGTGGGCAGGTGCCAAATCCTGCTGGAAAATGAAATCAGCATCTTTAAAAAGCTGGTCAACAGAAGGAAGCATGAAGTGCTCCAAAATTTCTTGGTAAACGGGTGCAGTGACTTTGGTTTTCAAAGAACACAATTGACCAACACCAGCAGATGACATTGCACCCCAAATCATCACAGACTGTGGAAACTTAACACTGGACTTCAAGCAACTTGGGCTATGAGCTTCTCCACCCTTCCTCCAGACTCTAGGACCTTGGTTTCCAAATGAAATACAAAACTTGCTCTCATCTGAAAAGAGGACTTTGGACCACTGGGCAACAGTCCAGTTCTTCTTCTCCTTAGCCCAGGTAAGACACCTCTGATGTTGTCTGTGGTTCAGGAGTGGCTTAACAAGAGGAATACGACAACTGTAGCTAAATTCCTTGACATGTCTGTGTGTGGTGGCTCTTGATGCCTTGACCTCAGCCTCAGTCCATTCCTTGTGAAGTTCACCCAAATTCTTGAATCGATTTTGCTTGACAATCCTCATAAGGCTGCGGTTCTCTTGGTTGGTTGTGCATCTTTTTCTTCCACACTTTTTCCTTCCACTCAACTTTCTGTTAACATGCTTGGATACAGCACTCTGTGAACAGCCAGCTTCTTTGGCAATGAATGTTTGTGGCTTACCCTCCTTGTGAAGGGTGTCAGTGATTGTCTTCTGGACAACTGTCAGATCAGCAGTCTTCCCCATGATTGTGTAGCCTAGTGAACCAAACTGAGAGACCATTTTGAAGGCTCAGGAAACCTTTGCAGGTGTTTTGAGTTGATTAGCTGATTGGCATGTCACCATATTCTAATGTTTTGAGATAGTGAATTGGTGGGTTTTTGTTAAATGTGAGCCAAAATCATCACAATTAAAAGAACCAAAGACTTAAACTACTTCAGTCTGTGTGCACTGAATTTATATAATACACGAGTTTCACAATTTGAGTTGAATTACTGAAATAAATGAACTTTTCCACGACATTCTAATTTATTGAGATGCACCTGTATATATACACACACACACACACATACACAGTGCATCCGGAAAGTATTCACAGCGCTTCACTTTTTCCACATTTTGTTACATTTTGTATAAATTCCACAAACAATACCCCATAATGACAACATGAAAGAAGTTTGTTTGAAATCTTTGCAAATGTATTAAAAAAAAAAAAATGAAAAAAAAAAAACCCCCCAAAAAAAAATCACATGAGGTCCAGAGCGCTCTGGAGCAGGTTTTCATCAAGGATGTCTCTGTACATTGCTGCATTCATCTTTCCCTTGATCCTGACCAGTCTCCCAGTTCCTGCCGCTGAAAAACATCCCCACAGCATGATGCTGCCACCACCATGCTTCACTGTAGGGATGGTATTGGCCAGGTGATGAGCGGTGCCTGGTTTCCTCCAGACATGATGCTTGCCATTCAGGCCAAAGAGTTCAATCTTTGTTTCTCATGGTCTGAGAGTCCTTCAGGTGCCTTTTGGCAAACTCCAGGCAGGCTGTCATGTGCCTTTTACTGAGGAGTGGCTTCCGTCTGGCCACTCTACCATACAGGCCTGATTGGTGGAGTGCTGCAGAGATGGTTGTTCTTCTGGAAGGTTCTCCTCTCTCCACAGAGAAACGCTGGAGCTCTGTCAGAGTGACCATCGGGTTCTTGGTCACCTCCCTGACTAAGGCCCTTCTCCCCCGATCTCTCAGTTTGGCCGGGCGGCCAGCTCTAGGAAGAGTCCTGCTGGTTCCAAACTTCTGCCATTTACGGATGATGGAGGCCACTGTGCTCATTGGGATCTTCAATGCTGCAGAAATGTTTCTGTAAGCTTCCCCAGATCTGTGCCTCGATACAATCCTGTCTCGGAGGTCTACAGACAATTCCTTGGACTTCATGGCTTGGTTTGTGCTCTGACATGCACTGTTAACTGTGGGACCTTATATAGACAGGTGTGTGCCTTTCCAAATCATGTCCAATCAACTGAATTTACCACAGGTGGACTCCAATCAAGTTGTAGAAACATTTCAAGGATGATCAGTGGAAACAGGATGCACCTGAGCTCAATTTCGAGTGTCATGGCAAAGGCTGTGAATACTTATGTTCATTTTTATTTTTAATAAATTTGCAAAGATTTCAAACAAACCTCTTTCATGTTGTCATTATGGGGTATTGTTTGTAGAATTTTGAGGAAAATAATGAATTTAATCCATTTTGGAATAAGGCTGTAACATAACAAAATGTGGAAAAAGTGAAGCGCTGTGAATACTTTCCGGATGCACTGTATATTTATATATTTATATATATTTTTCAACTTTATTTATATATTATTTATTTATATATTCAAACTTTTGAGCACAACTGTGTATATATATATATATATACACACATACACAGTTGTGCTCAAAAGTTTGCATACCCTTGGAGAATTGGTAATATATGTACCATTTTTAAAGAAACATGAGTGAGCAGGCAAAACACATTTCTTTTATTTCTTATGGGATTCATATTCAACTGTTGGATATAACAGAATGGCACAATCATAAAACAAAACATGGAAACAAAGAAAAAAAATGAAATGACCCCTGTTCAAAAGTCTGCATACCCTTAGTTCTTAATACTGTATATTGCCCCCTTTAGCATCAATGACAGCGGGCAGTCTTTTGTAATAGTTGTCTATGAGGCCCCAAATTCTTGCAGGTGATATAGCTGCCTATTTGTCTTGGCAAAATGCCTCCAGGTCATGTAAAGTCTTTGGTCGTCTTGCATGAACCACATGTTTGAGATCTCCCCAGAGTGGCTCGATGATATTAAGGTCAGGCGACTGTGATGGCCACTCCAGAACCTTCACCTTTTTCTGCTATAACCACTGGAGGGTCAACTTGGCCTTGTGCTTAGGGTCATTGTCATGCTGGAAAGTCCAAGAGCATCCCATGCGCAGCTTTCATGCAGAAGAATGCAAATTGTCTGCCAGTATTTTCTGATAACATGTTGCATTCATCCTGCCATCAATTTTCACAAGATTCCCCGTGCCTTTAGAGCTCACACACCCCCAAAACATCAGTGAGCCACCAACATGCTTCACAGTGGGGATGGTATTCTTTTCACTATAGGCCTTGTTGACCCCTCTCCAAACATAGCACTTATGGTTGTGACTATAAAGCTCTATTTTGGTCTCGTCACTCCAAATTACAGTGTGCCAGAAGCTGTGAGGCGTGTCAAGGTATTGTCGGGCATATTGTAACCGGGCTTTTTTGTGGCATTGGCACAGTAAAGGCTTCTTTCTGGCAACTCGACCATGCAGCTCATTTTTGTTCAAGTATCATCATATTGTGCTCCTTGAAACAACCACACTATCTTTTTCCAGAGCAGCCTGTATTTCTCCTGAGGTTACCTGTGGGTTTTTCTTTGTATCCCGAACAATTCTTCTGGCAGTTGTGGCTGAAATCTTTCTTGGTCTACCTGACCTTGGCTTGGTATCAAGAGATCCTCGAATTTTCCACTTCTTAATAAGTGATTAAACAGTACTGGTTGGAACTTTCAAGCCTTTGGATATCTTTTTATATCCTTTTCCATCTTTATAAAGTTCCATTACCTTGTTACGCAGGTCTTTTGACAGTTCTTTTCTGCTCCCCATGGCTCAGTATCTAGCCTGCTCAGTGCATCCACGTGAGAGCTAACAAACTCATTGACTATAAATACACAGACACTAACTGCAATTTAAAAAGCCACAGGTGTGGGAAATTAACCTTTAATTGCCATTTAAACCTGTGTGTGTCACCTTGTGTGTCTGTAACAAGGCCAAACATTCAAGAGTATGTAAACTTTTGATCAGGGCCATTTGGGTGATTTCTGTTATCATTATGATTTAAAAAGGAGCCAAACAACTATGTGATAATAAATGGCTTCATATGATCACTATCCTTAAATAAAAGACAAAATTTCACAATTTCTGCCAGAGTATGCAAACTTTTGAGCACAACTCTATATAGTTTATCACTACTATGATCACATTTTAGCTCTTTAAAATGTTGAAAATCTTCATTGATCACTTAATATGATGTAATGAAATTGCATGAATTATAATAATATGAGCTGTAAATGTTTTCCATAATTTGTACAAATAACCTCTAAAATTCTACTGTCTCTTTAAGAACGACGGAACACGTCACATCACACTCGAATAGAAGAGAGGAGTTTATGCTGTGTTCCAAACAACATGGACCTCAGGATTTTCCAACCTCTGACTTGAAAATAATGACTGGAACGCCGCTTGAAGTCAGATGCTGAGTTCGGAATGTCATACTACCCTTACTACTTCTGCTATGTCTGTCTATGGCAGAAATAGTAAGAGTAGTATGGCAGTATGACATTCCAAACTTGGCCAGATGCTCGGAGTAGATCAATGAACCCCGACTTCATCGAGTAGCGTCATTTGACGTCATTTCCAAGATAGCGCGACCTCCGAGCATAAACCGGAGCTGGGTTTTGCGAAGCATAAAAACAAACTTTCAAGTATTTTCACTGAAGGAAATGTCTTTATATGCAATATACAATAAATGTACAAAAGGATGTTTAGAGGATTTTTTTTGTGTATATCAATCAATGCCTACGTTTTCACCTGTTGGCTACTAGATAACCAGCTAGCTAGCATCTGGAAGATGGTGTATGTTTATGCATTTGGCGTGTGTTATTGTGACGTGTGATTGATTGGAACGATTGGAACGCACTGAGGTCGGAAGTGGGAAATTTCAACTCGGATATTCCCACCTCTGACTTCGTCTGGAACGCAGCATTATAACACATCCATGCAATAAGTGATTGCAATTCATGTTTCTTTTTACTTTTTGATCAATAACTGAGTGTAAAGAATATTAAGAGACATTATTTAAAGAAAATGGAGTGCGTGGATATCATCTTTTGAAACACACGGAATGAGTGAAACCAAACTTTTAATCTCATAATAGAGATCATCCAGTATTACAATATAAGAGACAGAATGGATAAACATAACTCACAACATTAACCATAAACGATGGATGTTGTTCACTGAAGCCTGCTAGAGACAAATCAAAGGGAGTTTACATCACTGAACGGGTATGTGCATCTTAACGGTTTAATTTGCTAAATATTGAAAGTAATACACATCTAATGTATTGTTTGTCATGATTAAATAAGAATTGTATGGTAATAACATGCAGTGAATGTAAACAATACTCGTGAGGCTGTCGGCAGCCTTTGCATGAGAAGGGGTTTTTAACCATAACGAACAGGTTAGCTTACATTCATTTTCATGTGTTTTTACATACATTACATACATTCTATGGCAGACCTCTTTTTATGGATAAGGTTCATTTTGAAGTTTTCGTACTAAAAATAAAAGATCTTTGGGGCTGTTTTGTTATCCTCCGTCATTTGGCGCACTCTTTCAGTTCTGCTCAGCAAACACAGAACATTCCCCTAACATTAGCATTTGGTTCCCGATTGGTTATTTTTTGGGGAACCAATTTCTAATATTCTAAGAATGTTCTCTTTTGGTTCTATTTCTTGTAACCAAAAACTAACGGTCCCAGAACATTGCAGGGAGTTTTTTTGTGTGGCAACCTAATAAAAACCTACAAAGAACATTCCCTAATGGTTATTGTTAGGTTTTATTTTTCTAACCATAAATAAACTTCCCAGAACATTGAACATTGTTTTTTTTGTGTCAACCTAACGGGAATTTATACAGGACTTCTCTGATGGATATTTTTTGACTTTAATTAGCATTTGCATTTTTTATTATCTTTTAAAATTATTTGATTTTTTTATATAAATGTTTCAGTGAGGTTTATACAACAATGACTGAAATTGGTGCAAGTGATTTAGATCACAGTGTATGAGGATTTGAACGCATTATAATAAAGTGAAAATTAAAGATAATGTGCTCGCTCAGTTTAAAAATTAACGGCCATGACGGTGGACACTCACTGACTGACATTAGTTTAACGATTTCCTCAATAAAGAATTATTTCTAGATGTGAGATTAAATATATATGTTACTGATTTGATAAAGATTTGACTCATATAATTGAAAAGAACGTGATGTAGAAGTGTAACCGAGAGGGTTTTTTTTTAATTTTTTATGATTAACAACAAATGGAGAAGCAGATGTATTTATTCCATTTTTTATATCTGTCAATACATTTCTGATTTTAAAAACCCTCGACTGTGTTGAAGTCATTGGTTAATTGAAATAATTTACTTCAATATCTGCATATTAATGTACGGTGATGAGGTAGCTGAGGAAATGCAAAAATCAAGGCTCAGTTTTCAGTATGGTGCAATGTTAGATAAAAATAAATACATGTTTTAGAAAATCTTACACATGAAATGGTAGAATTACATCTTACATATTAATTTAATCCACATGTTCAGGGTGTTTCCCTGCCTTAATTCGCCCAAGGTAGCTGAGATTGGCTCCAGCACCCAAGACCCTAAAAAGTGGGTATAAAAAAAGTGGATGGATGGATATTAATTTATCCATCACTCCATATTATTTGTGATGTGTTTCACTTATTTTAATAACTAATTAATTAAACAATGGATCAGAATAAGAAATGGATTGTAGATGTATTAACGTACAGCAGGGTTGCAGAAAGGATATCAGTATAAATGGGTTAGGAGAACGTTAGAATGTCCGTTCTGAAAACCAAAAATTGTTCACTGGGTGTGTGTGTAATGGAAGCGTGCAGACACTGATGACTCGTTCCGTGGTTTACATTTTTTGTACCAATTCAATGTTGTTGCAATAATATCTTTTAAATATTATTTTATTACAATTCATGAAAGCACATAACAGGAAAAAAGTTTTTGCCGAGTCATCCACTTCAAGTCCAAGTCGAGTTTCGAGTCATTGGTCCTCAAATCAAAGTCAAGTCATAAGTCCTGAAATTTGCAACTAGTCGAGTCCCCCAACCTCTGCTTTGGCCAGTGACGTTTTGAGAGTTTTCTAGCATTGAAAATACTGTGAATGGCGGGTGACTCAGGCCGCTGCCGATTTAAATGTAATTGTATTCATCTCGTGTTCAGTGCTATAGCCCTCTTCTATCTTGCATTTGTGCGGAATGAATGAGGCTTGGTTTCACGTGACCACAGCAGTGCACATAACAGCGTGTTCCAGAGATAGAGCCATCACTGTGAGACAGAGCGAAACTTGCCTGAGTCAGTCGGGCTTCACTCGGTATCATGACGGATACCACAACACTTATGTGACTCATTTGAATTCTACAGAATTCTAAAGGTGACTTAAATAATTTGGAGTATGTTCCACTGAACTCAGCTTAAATATAATTCTCGGTCAAATAAAATGTCCAAACAAATGCATGCAGTTACCTTTACAACTTTTTGTGTGGTGGGGGTTTTGGCTAGTGAAAATACTGAGTGGCTAGTGACATTGGAACATTACTAGCCACAGTGGCCGGTGAGCCAAAAAGTTAATGTAAAGTTCCCCATGCTGTTTTGTGAAACTGGCGATTGTTCCCCACCACTGTGATTTCAAAATACCAGTAAATGCATCTATTAATGACATAGCATTACATGTTTTTGTTTTTTTTTTACTCCCATATACTTTTTTGGTTAAAATCAAAGTTTATCCTGTTATGATCAATCTCCGAGCTGGTTGGCTTGATTCAAGGTTTGAACTCTTTATTGAAGAATTTTTTTAAATCCCTATGGAGAAATTTAATGGGAAAAACATTACTGGAAGCAAGGCCACTGAAAAAGTGATTGCTCACTGTTGCACTCTATTGTAGTGAGCACAGCAGCAGGTACACAAACCTTTAGCTCATCAGCGTCGTAGAAGTTGATGTGAACTGCCGGCACCATCCAGGTATGAAAGAGATCGGACAGGATCTTCCGAGCAATAGAGTCCGTGATGAAATGGAAGTGAAGTGGGTTTCGTCTGACACACAGAGGGAGAAGACAGTGTTATTGTCACCACTGACTACAACATACGTGTGAAACCAGATAAAGATAGTAAAACATTCTGGCTTTCATTCCTCAGTGGAACACAAAATTGAATTTTTGAAGGATAACTTGGATGCTCTTTTCTATATAATGAAAAAGAATAGGGACTGGAGCTGTCAAGCTTTAAAATATATATATATGTATGTATACATATATATATATATATATATATATATAGACCGATCAACCACAACATTAAAACCACCTGCCTAATATTGTGTAGGTCCCCCTCGTGCTGCCAAAACAGCGCCAGCCCGCACCACAATTGTACAGAGCGGTTATCTGAGTTACCGTAGACTTTGTCAGTTCTAACCAGTCTGGCCATCTCTGTTGACCTCTCTCATCAACAAGGCATTTCTGTCCACAGAACTGCCGCTCACTGGATGTTTTTAGTTTTTGGCACCATTCACAGTAAATTCTAGAGACTGTTGTGTATGAAAATCCCAGGAGATCAGCAGTTACAGAAATACTCAAACCAGCCCGTCTGGAACCAACAATCATGCCATGCTCCAAATCACTGAGATCACATTTTTTCCCCATTCTGATAGTTGATGTGAACATTAACTGAAGCTCCTGACCCGCATCTGCATGATTTTATGCACTGCACTGCTGCCACATAATTGGCTGATTAGATAATCACATGGATGATTGTTGGTGCCAGACGGGCTGGTTTGAGTATTTCTGTAACTGCTGATCTGTTGGTCTCTTTAAAGTTTTATATCCTGATGTGTCTGATTGCTGTTTTACAGATTGTGCACATATAAATAAATGGATGAGACTAAAACAGCCAGGAGGCAGAACACACACAAACACACACACAGAGAAATAAAGGTGTGCGGACTGTATCCCAAGAGACATTAAAACTAAGGATGGGCATGAGTACTCGAGTACTCGGGCACTCGGACATGGCAGTAGTGATTGACCATGAAAACGATGATCGATGGTGATCACGCATGATGTGTACTTTTCACTTAATTCGAAATTCAGCGACTATTACCCGACAACTAAACACAAACGTGTCAAAGAGAGAGCTTATTTTTAATTTTGAGAATGATTATTTTGTGATTTTGAGGGGTAGATTGATTGTCAGAGACATCTCATAGCAACCAAACTGATATTCAACATTGCAATGCTATCGTTTCGATAATAAAAAGAGTGTAATTAACTGTGTTTTGAACACCTATCTCTGCAAAACGTTTGCTAAACACGTTTTATTGTCATTTCATGTAAGAACTTTGACTCGTTAATGGATATTATTTAATAAAAGTGAATGTTTGTCACTGAGTGTAGACCTCCCTGCCCTGGGTGCCGAAATGTTTGCGTGACGTAACACACACCTGCATTTTGACAAAATGGGAGTTGAAGATTTCCACAGGAGTTTCCAAGTTAGAATTCCAACATAGTGTCATTCAGTTGCACTTTCCCCAGTTGAAAGGTGGAAATTCAGACTCTCCGAGCTGAATGGAACGCTTCATGAATCATCACAGCAACAACAATACGTAGCATTGAGGCATTCCCCACAGGACACTTGGGGAGACACACACCCCAGGTGTGTTGCAGTGGACTCAACATGCTGAAGCAGCGCATACAGCAGGCGAGTGTTTCAAACAGCTAGACAGAGTGCAGCTAATTTGAATGCATCGTCTTCAAAACTGAACTTCAACTTAACTCGCATATTAATAACACGATGGTTATGCGGTCTCCTGTTAAGCCAACCGCAACTTGAAAATAGACGGTTCAGACGGTTGCTAAAAAAAACGGTGCACACTTACTAAGATTACTACGGTAACCTGAAGGAAGAACAGACAGACGCGTGTTGTGCACATTCTTTCATTGATTTGGGCAGCGAATCTTCACATAATGACAAAATACGTTGCATTATATTTTTATTATGCAATCTTTTGTACATTTTGTCACAAATTATTTTACAACAGCCTATAAAAATGAATAGACGATACACTGGAACAACAAGACGCAATTCAGCAGCCAAAGACATTTGTCAGACATGTTATTATATATGCAGTTAAGTGTATGTCATTGCCCCTTGAGTACTCGGGTAGACAAAATTACTAAAATGCCCATCCCTGATTGAAACCAGCATGGTGTGCAAAAAAAATCCATCTGCAATGTACATGCCATACAGACACTGCAACATTCTTTACTGTTCTTACTGTTTTTTTATTGTTTACTGTTTGTTTTTTTATGCATTTATTTGTTGTTCATTATTGCTGTTCACCGCACTGACTTGAAAATGTTTGTAAAATAATTTTTTACTACAGAGAGTTCGAAATTGCAAAATGTTTTCTCTGATTTGTCTGTTTTATACTCTAATTGAATTTTCACAATTTCGCCGTTCATTTCTGTTAACTGCAAAAACTGATTCTTCAAATCAGTTTTAACATGCTAAACTTTGACAAATTCTTGAAAAAAGAGAAAAATCCAAGGCACTCACGTAGTATGAATTAAAAAGCCTTTATTTAACCGGGCTACAACATCTGAAATGGCCAACACGCTTCGGCTAAGAAAGCCTTCATCAGGGTACAATTCCCCATTACAAAGAGGCACAATATACAGGTACATATACAGTAAATGAACATACTTTCCAGAAGGCCAACAATTCACTAAAAATGTTTTTTTTATTGGTCTTATGATGTATTCTAATTTGTTGAGATAGTGAATTGGTGGGTTTTTGTTAAATGTGAGCCAAAATCATCACAATTAAAAGAACCAAAGACTTAAACTACTTCAGTCTGTGTGCATTGAATTGATTTAATACACGAGTTTCACAATTTGAGTTGAATTACTGAAATAAATGAACTTTTCCACGACATTCTAATTTATTGAGATGCACCTGTATAATCTTGGCCATCAGTGAAAACACCAACATCTGAGCAGCAAGTGGGAGTGGCTCACAGACTAGCTGTAAGGTTGCCAAATATTCATGTTGGTAAAAAAATAACCAACAAATAGTACACACTTCAAACAACAGCAACAACAACATATTTACATACAGTTGAAGTCAGAAGTTTACATACACTTAGGTTGAAGTCATTAAAACTCATTTTTTAACCCCTCCACAGACATATTAGCAAACTATAGTTTTGGCAAGTTGTTTAGGACATCTACTTTGTGCATGACATGAGTAATTTTTCCAACAATTGTTAACAAACAGATTGTTTCACTTTTAATTGACTATATCACAATTCCAGTGCACAGCAAAATCCCCAGTGTTAAATGTACACTCCTGGTGTTTATATGGTTCTCACTCGCTGGTGTTAAAAACTAACACTGAAGCAGTGTTGAATCTACATCAGACCTCTGAGTGATGATTGATCATTAGTGATGAACCTGATGTTAACAAGCAGAGTCTACTGAAGGAAAGAGAAACAACAAGAACAGGAAAACAAGAGAACAAACCAGCAGACACCACAACAATTAAATCTGTTTTACAGTCACACAACATTAGATGTACATCAACTGCAAATAAAATGTTATTAGACAACAATCTTTCAATATGTTGAGTGAGGATGTTTTTTATATATTGCAGTAACTCTTTCATATTTATTGCTGTTGGTATGAATAATGTAGCTTTAATTTATTTACAGTGATCATCCATCTAATGGAATCATTGCATCACACTTCTAACTGACCCTTTTCAAAATAAGACAAACCTGCTTTCATCTAATTGTATTCTTTCTCATCACAGTACAATTACACTTGTTTTTAATGAAATCTTATTGCACTGGTTAAAAGAGAACTTGATAATACAGAATAAGGTTCAAGTGCCTAACCAAAGGTAACACTAATCACCATAATAAAAAAATAGAATAAATAACACAAAATCAGCGACACTAAATGAAGCTAAAGCTTTATTAACTCCTAATCTTTTACACACATGAAAAAAATCCCAAAGTTACTTATAATAATAGAACATGGCAATGTTGTATTTTGAGCATTTTCAAGCTTTCTCCCGTGAGATGTTGAGACATTTCATTTGTTGTCCAAGAGCATATTTTATTTGCAGTTGATGTACATCTAATGTTGTGTGACTGTAAGACAGATTTAATTGTTGTGGTGTCTGCTGGTTTGTTCTCTTGTTTTCCTGTTCTTGTTGTTTCTCTTTCCTTCAGTAGACTCTGCTTGTTAACATCAGGTTCATCACTAATGATCAATCATCACTCAGAGGTCTGATGTAGATTCAACACTGCTTCAGTGTTAGTTTTTAACACCAGCGAGTGAGAACCATATAAACACCAGGAGTGTACATTTAACACTGGGGATTTTGCTGCGTGGGTCAGAAGTTTACATACACTAAGTTAACTGTGCATTAACTTGGAAAACTCCAGAAAATGATGTCAACCTTTAGACAATTAACCAATTAGCTTCTGATAGGAGGTGTACTGAATTGGAGGTGTACTTGTGGATGTATTTTAAGGTCTACCTTCAAACTCAGTGCCTCTTTGCTTGACATCATGGGAAAATCAAAAGAAATCAACTAAGACCTCAGAAACAAATTGTGGACCTCCAGAAGTCTGATTCATCATTGGGAGCAATTTCCAAATGCCTGAAGGTACCACGTTCATCTGTACAAACAATAGTACACAAGTATAAACACCATGGGCCATGCAGCCATCATACTGCTCAGGATTCACATTCTGTCTCCTAGAGATGAACGTAGTTTGGTGTGAAAAATGCAAATCAATCCCAGAACAACAACAAAGGACCTTGTGAAGATGCTGGAGGAAATAGGTAGACAAGTATCTATATCCACAGTAAAACGAGTCCTATATCGACATAACCTGAAAGGCTGCTCAGCATGGAAGAAGCCACTGCTCCAAAACCACCATAAAAAAGCCAGACTACAGTTTGCAAGTACACAGGGGGACAAATATCTTACTTTTAGGAGAAATGTCCTCTGGGCTAATGAAACAAAAATTGAAATGTTTGGAGGAAAAAGGGTGAGGCTTGCAAGCCGAAGAACACCATCCCAATCGTGAAGCGTGGGGGTGGCAGCATCATGTTGTGGGGGTGCTTTGCTGCAGGAGGGACTGGTGTACTTCACAAAATAGATGGCATCATGAGGAAGGAAAATTATGTCCACCCCATATCTTCCCAAATTTTTCAGCTTCCTGAGGGGAAAGATGCATTTCTTGAAGAAACACTATATCATCAGGGTGCCCCAACCCATTCACATTCCACATGGAGAGAGACAATCCACTCATATTAACATTTGACATTTTGACATATTAGAAAACATAGATTGTGTGTCAAAATGAAAATTATAAAGACCACATTCCCCATTAGTGCAACAATCAAACCCCGAACTTCCCCCCCGAACCAAACAAACAGAAAAAGAAAAACGTGAGCATTAACCCCGCACACAACAGTGCCAACCAGCGTCCACCCTTCTAAACTCAAACAGTCCATGTACGCCTACGAGAGTCCCCGCAACAAATTTGCCATCGGATTGCTCAAGTCCGGTGCTTCTGTACAAATTTTGTGAGACAGAATTACTTAACAGAAAATAGTCTATAAATCAAACTCCAGCCAATAGGCAGAATAAACACAAAGAACATGTAGATTCATTCACAGACTGTCTCAAAGGTGTGTTCCTCCACAAAACAAATTCCAGCCACTAGTGGAACCAGCACACAAAAAATAAATAAATAAAAAAGCAGTTCAGTTTCCTCGGACAGTCAAATGAATGTTCAGTGAGCCGGCTGTTTCATGAGTGCAGGAGATTACCAAATCATTCCAATGTCCTGCAAAAAATACTCCACAAAACAAACTCCATCCAATAGGAGGCATAAACACAAAAAACGAGCAGATTCATCCACAACTGTCCCGAAGGAGTGTTACTACACAAAACAAACTCCAGCCACTAGGTGGAACCAGCACAAAAAGAAACAAAAAAGGCACCCAGCTTCCTCCGACAGTCAAGTGTATGTTCAGCGAGACAGCTCACTTGGAGGCACGTGAGAAACATACCATGACTTCCTCAGTCCATTGATTTTATGAAAGACATCGCTTGTTGTAGGCACGTAAATATTTTGCGGCCATCCTTAGTATCTATTCTCAATTTGGCCGGGAACTTCAGTGTAAAGCGACCCTTCGTCGATGCAAAAGTTTCTTGAAGGAGTGTTATTCCACAAAACATACTCCAGCCACTAGGTGGAACCAACAAAAAAAGAAACAAAAATGGCGCCCAGCTTCCTCAGACAATCAAGAGTATATACAGTGAGACAGCCCACTTGAGGGCCATATGAAAAGTCACCAAATGGCTTACTCATCCATTTGTCTCTAAGAATTGTCTTTCATGTTGTGGGCATATTACAGCAACAAGTTTTGTCAGCATCACAGACATGCTCGCCAGTTGGCATTGGATTTCTCCCGCCGCACCGTCCAAAATGAGTCCCTGGTCTGCGGGCCCGTCCGAGGCACCAGCTTGAGCATGTAAGTGTCTTTTTATATCTCCAGAGCCCGAGGATTTTGAATTCTTTGACATGTTGACTTCAAAGAACAGATATGTAGCAGGGTGTATCGAATCTCACTGGTTTATGACACAAAAATCATTAAAAACAAGCAAAGTGCGCAGAGCTTGTCGTTTACACGTCCGACCCTCGCATGGCGTCACATGACTCATCGTAGTTAACTCATGTTAACAAAAACAACCTTATTGTAAAGTGTTACAAAGTTGTGTAATAATTTAGAAATATTATCCAGTACTGTTTCAGCGTAAATGTTATTGTTGTAATGCCAACTGAAGGAAGAACAAGTGTCTTTGAAAAGTATAACAATTATTATTATTATTATTATTATTATATTTCAAACAAGTCTAATTTAAAATAATAATTTTCGATTTTCAGCCCAGTGTGTCCAGAATTTGTGGTATCAGCAAAAGAAAAAGTACTTTGTTAAATCACTAGTTTTTAGCAGAGCCTACATGTATTGTGTTGAGAGAGAGAGAGATTGTAACTGCAATTTATACCAGTTTAAAATTTTTGCTGATCTGGGAACAGTATTAAGATCATTAAGAGGAGGTCAACAGAAAGACCAAGCTATTGTGTGCATGCGTGTGTGCGACTGCCGCAGACTCTAAATTTACCTGTGAAACAGGACTGACTTGACCAAAGTGACCACATCTCTGCTTGCATTGTAGCCCGCACACACAATAGCAATATGAATTGTCTATGATTAGAAACACAACACACAAAGACATTTTTATAAAATACAATTGTATTTTAACTGTAGGGTTGAGACACAAATGAAATGGAACTAGATTTTTTTCTGAAGATGTGAGTGGTGCTTCACCACCATAATACCAGGGAGTTGTTGTGAGTTGTTTTTAGCATGTTGCCAGGGTGTTTTTAGTGGCTTTTAGCACATTGCAATGAGATTGCTTGGGTGTCCTGTGTGGCAGCTAGGACTTTGCTAGTTGGTAGCTAGAGTGTTCTGGGTGGTTGCTTAGCGCTTAAGTCAAAAGAACCCACCCTCAAGTCTCTATGATATTCTGGGCCCGTATTCACAAAGATTTTTATCTTACCACTAGGAGTTCTCCAAATAGCTCCTAGCTAGGAGTTTTTGCTTAAAAACTATTTACAAAAACCACTAACAGCAAGTTTTACTAAGCAAATCTTATGATAAGAGTAAGGCAGAGTTGACCTCGTTGCTATGGATGACATCAGGTTTTATGAGCGCGCTCTTTTAAATCGGCCACAGTGATTGGCAGACAGGGAACCGCTATTTGTCAGCGAAGACAGACAACGATATATACAGTATATATGACATTTCTTTATCCCGTGTTGATACAATGAAACGAGTGTGCATCCTGTCTAAAGAATCTGGGTAGCCCTGCGATGGCCGTGAATGCCACCTTTTCCTCTGCAGCGAGTGCGCATCCACAGGAAAAAATAAGCTATGAATTGTCGGATGATATGCAGTCTGGAGAGGGCATTTCTAGTTTGATAGATGATTCTGCTGACAGATGACAGAAATTCCAAATTCATCCATGCTACACAGTTTTATTTTGATGTGGCCATGGAGCGCAGAGTTGTCAAAACCTTTATCTCTGATGTAATTGGGTTATTTCAGTTTGTGGGAGAAGTTACTACATCTAGAACTAGGTTAACAATAATAAAAACACCTTCGCGATTCAGGCAATACCTTTTTAAAAGGTCAATGTCAACATTATAATATTTATTATATTATAATATTATATTATTAAAACAAATCGACTCCACTTGTGATTCAGGCAATACCTTTTAAACGGTCAGTGTCATAAATAATAATATTCTAATACATCGTTTTTAATGTGGATTGACAGCAGCACACATGCTTCAGATCATTAGGTCACTCTTAAGGATTTAGAAGTCCTCAGGATGACTTCCAAGCTGTAGTGGGTTTAGAAGCTACTTTTAGCGTTAAACTGCTTCATGAATTACTATTAGATTACAATTTTACAAGTCCTAAAATTTAGTCTAATTTGTTGCTCCTAAATTCCCATATAAGGAGCTACTTTAGCCTTAAGATTTTTGGGTGAATACAGGCCCTGTTCTTTACATATCATTTGGGACAATGTTATCTTTTCACCTGTTTTATCTTCCACCAGGAGAAAATTGCTTAGAAAAAAATTAAAGTACACCCTAAACAAGCCATGTGACTTATGAAAATTGATATCCATTTAGTTGTAACTGTGAATCACTTCAATGTAATGTTATGTATCATACTTACCTCACATTTGTTCACCACAGGCTGAGGCACACAGTCTGAGCTGTTCCCCACAGCAACTCTTTTTTTAGCCTCACTATCACCTGTGCCCTCTTCTGTGGAATGGGTGTGTAACTGTTTGCCTTGGCGACCAATGCCATGATGGCTGCTATGGGTTGGGACCCTGGACAGTGGGCTAAGCTCTCTCTGCATGGCATGGTGACGCTCCTCTACGTCTCGCAGTCGCAACTCCAACGCCTGATGCTCACCGGGCACCCCGATCAGCGAAGATGACTGCAGTTGCAACGGTGACAGAGGCAGCGGTTTAACTGAGGAGGAAACACAGAGTTATCCACTGCATGTTTAATGTTCACCAGCCCACACTGCACTGTACTAAAGCTTCAGTTTATATTCAGATTGACAACTTATGTAATTCAAAAGCTTAATTATTCAGTGTTTCTAGGATTCTAAACAAATCTTTTTAGCTGTGCATTTATTGACTAAATACTGTGCTGCACTTAATGATTGCTCTGCATCATTTTATTTCTGTTTTCTATTCCCTTTTTAATCATTTTATTACTTTATATTCTTATTTCTTGTTCTTAATTGGTTTTAAAATGTATTTTTAAGTATGGTTGACTGAAATAATTCTCATTTGCTGGATCAATTTGCACCAATTGATTTGGTGACTGCAAGGCTCAAAGATATAGAGGTGAGTTTACATCTTCTGTTCTTTTAATTTCTCTGTTGACTGATTGCTGGTGAGTCTCATGAGATATATCCCTACACCAGTTCTTTCAATTTCAGCTGCAGACGAAGTTAGAACTAGTTGGTCTTGGCAATAATGTCCTAATCTGTGGACTGATTGGGTGTGACCAGTCCAATAAATTTGATGCTTTTTGGGATAAGAAAGTATAGAATCTTTTTTAAATCGAGCAGAACTTTGTCCAACTAGTCAGATCCTAGATATGGGAGTAGCAGCCATAGTTTTGTGTGTGCACCTCTTTATAGCTTACTGATCCACAATAGTTTTATATTTCGTGATCGGTAATAGTTTGAACCAGGTTCTTTTTAGGGTATATTTCCATTAAAGAGACACCACAACCAAATAACAAAGAACCTTGCAGATGTAAATGTAAGTGTTGAATTCGATCCATAAAAGCAAATGAGATCAAAATAATTGTCATATTGTCTTTAATTTTCTTGTTATCTTTTATTTTCTTATCATTTCGATGTAAAGCACTTTGAATTATCATTGTGTATGAAATGTGCTTTATAAATAAACATGCCTTGCTCAAAATATTTCAGTGGATTAATGTAGTTTGAGTTACTGTATCAAGCTTGTATTAAAGTGCCTTAGCACCCCCTCTATAATTCAGTTAAACAATAATTTCAATTTCAATAAGTTACATAGGCCGACTGACAAAGGTGGGTTAGGCCTACCCAAGATTTAGTTTTATTATTACGCATTCGGTCTCAGACTTTTGGCTCATTGGTCACTTCCACCTGAGAGAGCCCCTCCCTGGTTTTGTATTGAACAGGAAGTTCTTGCCCCATTTCGCCACTGCAAAGTCTTTTGATCAAACTAATCGGAGAAGTTAAGTTACACCCCATTGTCTCGTATTTGCACTCGGTATGGACAAAAGTGTCCAGAGTGTTTAATTTGGACATTTATTTAAATGTTGCCTCGAGCATCAACAAGTCCCCTTTTTGCTAGTCAGAGTGGACTGTGAGGGGGGTTACTACACTCGGTGACCTATATGAGAGTGGAGTGTTGAGATCCTTTGAAAATTTGGTTCAACTTTTTGGGATTCCCAGATCTCAGTTCTATAAGTATTTACAGCTTCACCACCTGCTCTGTACTATTTTTGGGAGTGGTTTACACCCTCTTAAAGTGGCAAATCCTATGGGAGAGGTGATTACTGCTTTTGGAAAAGGTCATGAGGCATCAGTGCATTACTCCCTGCTAATTCAGAGTCTGAGGGACAGAGCTTCAACTTCTCTCAAGAGATTATGGGAGAAAGATTTAAACTTGGTATTGAAGGAGGGAGTGTGGGCTAGGATTCTAAATACATCAAGTCTGCACCTAGAGATGCAAGGGTTCGCCTTATGCAATTCAAGATTTTACATCATTTCTATTGGACCCCCTCTAGACTGTATAGGCTTGGTGTTAAAGACACACTCACCTGCTGGCGATGCCAATCAGAAGATGGAGATACAACCCATGTCTTTTGGGGATGTGCTAAGATCCAAGAATTTTGGTTGAGGATTCAGAGTTTTATGAGTGAGGTATTGGGCTCTCAAATTTTATTTTGCCCCAGACTCTGTATTTTAGGTGATGGGGTGGTCATTAAAATGGAGAATAAGCACATGAAAAACTGGGTCCTAACTAGTATTATGATTGCCAGACAGATAATTTTAAGAGGTTGGAAGTCGGCTGGGGCGCCCCCATTTCAGGAGTGGTGTTCGGAGATGGGCAGAGTGGCAGCTTTTGAGGAGGGGGCATCCAGAAGACTGGGGAGTTTAGACCTGTTTGTGGAGAAATGGGGCAAGTATCTGTCTTTTTTGGAGGGCTCTCAGGGAGGGACAGTGGAGAGAGAGGTGTAGTGGATGTGTGTGTTTATTATATATACAGTGGTGTGAAAAAGTGTTTACCCCCTTCCTGATTTCTTATTTTTTTGCATATTTGTCACACTTAAATTTTTCAGATCATCAAACAAGTTTAAATATTAGTCAAAGATAACACAAGTAAACACAAAATGCAGTTTTTTAATGAAGGTTGTTATTATTAAGGGAAAACAAAATCCAAACCTACATGGCACTGTGTGAAAAAGTGTTTGCCCCACCTGTTAAAACATAACTTAACTGTGGTTTATCACACCTGAGTTCAATTTCTCTAGCCACACCCAGGCCTGATTACTGCCACACCTGTTCTCAATCAAGAAATCACTTAAATAGGACCTGCCTGACAAAGTGAAGTAGACCAAAAGATCTTCAAAAGCTAGACATCATGCCGAGATCCAAAGAAATTCAGGAACAAATGAGAAAGTAATTGAGATCGATCAGTCTGGAAAAGGTTATAAAGCCATTTCTAAAGCTTTGGGACTCTAGAGAACCACAGTGAGAGCCATTATCCACAAATGGCAAAAACATGGAACAGTGGTGAACCTTCCCAGGAGTGGCCGGCCGACCAAAATTACCCCAAGAGCGCAGCGACGACTCATCCAAGATGTCACAAAAGACCCCACAACAACATCCAAAGAACTGCAGGCCTCACTTGCCTCAGTTAAGGTCAGTGTTCATGACTCCACCATAAGAAAGAGACTGGGCAAAAATGGCCTGCATGGCAGAGTTCCAAGACAAAAACCACTGCTGAGCAAAAAGAACATTAAGGCTCATCTCATTTTTGCCAGAAAACATCTTGATGATCCCCAAGACTTTTGGGAAAATACTCTGTGGACTGACGAGACAAAAGTTGAACTTTTTGGCAGGTGTGTATCCCATTACATCTGGCGTAAAAGTACACCGCATTTCAGAAAAAGAACATCATACCAACAGTAAAATATGGTGGTAGTAGTGTGATGGTCTGGGGCTGTTTTGCTGCTTCAGGACCTGGAAGACTTGCTGTGATAAATGGAACCATGAATTCTGCTGTCTACCAAAAAATCCTGAAGGAGAATGTCCGGCCATCTGTTCGTGACCTCAAGCTGAAGCGAACTTGGGTTCTGCAGCAGGACAATGATCCAAAACACACCAGGAAGTCCACCTCTGAATGGCTGAAGAAAAACAAAATGAAGACTTTGGAGTGGCCTAGTCAAAGTCCTGAATTGAATCCTATTGAGATGATGTGGCATGACCTTAAAAAGGCAGTTCATGCTCGAAAACCCTCCAATGTGGTTGAATTACAACAATTCTGCAAAGATGAGTGGGCCAAAATTCTTCCACAGCGCTGTAAAAGACTCATTGCAAGTTATCGCAAACGCTTGATTGCAGTTGTTGCTGCTAAGGGTGGCCCAACCAGTCATTAGGTTTAGGGGGCAATCCCTTCATAATAACAACCTGCATTTAAAAACTGCATTTTGTGTTTACTTGTGTTATCTTTGACTAATATTTAAACTTGTTTGATGATCTGAAACATTTAAGTGTGACAAACATGCAAAAAATTAAGAAATCAGGAAGGGGCAAACAGTTTTTCACACCACTGTATATAATATTTGTTTTTTTTTGCTTTTTTTGTTTATTTGTTTGTTTGTGTGTCTATGGTTGTGTGACTACTGGGGTGTTGTTGGGGGTCAGGCTGGGGTAGGGGGTGCAATTGTGAGGGTTAAATGTTTAATCTGTTTGTGTATTTTGTTTTTCATTGTTTAATAGTTGAATCAATAAAAAATGTTTATCACAAAAAACACAATTTCAAATCGTAATATGCCCTGTAAAATTAAATCTTTAAGCATGTTACAAAATGGTATTTTTAAATATGTTTTTAGTATTTTTAAATAAACCTATAATTTGAAAATGGAAGTAATGTATGAAGATCAAGATCCATGTATCTATGAAGATCCATGAAGAACCAAGCAGATCCAACAAGAATTGATTGCTATGAATTATATTTATTCTATATTTTAATAACTTATAACCACTGCATCAAAAGCAGCTTGTGATGGCATAAAGATGCTGAATCAAATGACTTTGGATGTTTCTATATAGGGGTCATAACTATGGGTTGCACGACTACTGATTTTTAACAGTTGACTAGTCGAGTCAAATTCTGCTAGTCGTGATCCCCCACTTTTAGATGGTTACAGACAGCCCCTTTCATGCTCTCTAGGATGAACTGAAGATGTCTGAACCGGGATCTACTGTAGCATGCGGGTGACAATAGGGATGCGGGTGGCAATAACTGTCACCAAATCATGATCTTAAAGGAGCAAACAGCGACCAGGTCAGATGTCCCAAGTTGCAAAGTTGTGCTAATCATGTGAGAATCACTAGCTAGCACAAGTGGATGCCTTTATACTGTAAATGATTATGCATAGCACTAGTATTTCTGCTATATAAGAGGGTCAAATTGCATATATTGCATTATACAGATGCTGTTTTAGAAATCACATGGTAACAGATTAGTCAACTTCAGGCTGACAGGTGTCAGCTACTGTATTTATAGTTGACTACTCTATGCAACTCCTAGTC
The DNA here is from genome assembly GCF_019703515.2 of Myxocyprinus asiaticus. Lineage (NCBI taxonomy): Eukaryota > Metazoa > Chordata > Actinopteri > Cypriniformes > Catostomidae > Myxocyprinus > Myxocyprinus asiaticus. Next base: position 2,413,248 of record NC_059388.1, read on the forward strand.
AAAATATACCTTTTTCCTCCATTATTTTTCAAAAACTATTTTTTGTGCACATCTGACATGAAATAACAACAAAGTCAGAGAGACACACTGTTGCTCCCAAATGTATCTAACTGTTTACTTAAACCCAGACAGCATATGCTGCACCTTTAACCCTATATAACGTTCATCGGTGGGGGCTGCCTCATTTTGTGACTGGTTATCAAAATCAACACTGACATGATCAGGAGCATTGTTAAACTTCAGCCACTCTTTCCTAACGTTGAGCTTGGATGGTCTGACCCTGCTAAAAAGACCAGCTTAACCAGCAAATAAAAAAAAAATAAAAAAAGAATGCGGCTTAATGTGGCCATGTAAACACATAAGTGGCGTTCTGATGGGTGTTTGAAGAGTGCGCATGTGCATGAACAGACCGTATAACAAACGTCATAGGATGGAGCCCAACAAAAAGTCAACACAGCAGAAAGAATTCAACATTTCTCGGAGTACAGTAGGAAAAGCTCATACACTATAGTATAAACTATACCAATTTATACACACCAATGTAAAATATTGATGGTCCCTCATGTTCGCACTCATTCATTGTGGGAATCCTGGAGTTTTACTTAAGAGGGAAACCCCACTATTGCAGCGCAATTCTGCTGCAGGTTGCGATGGAAAGTTAAGAAAATAAACAGAGCAACAACTCTGGAATATCTGGAAATAAAGCAAAGCAACAGAGAATAAAATAGCAAATCTTCCTCGGAAGTGTAGCTGGGAAATTATGTTGCTTTGGAGAAAGCTGCTTACTGACCAAGCAGCATGTATATGGGAGTAAAGAGTATGCCGCTTATACAGTGCATGTAGACAATAATGCTGCTCTCTTGAAATAACCAGCTTTCTGGGGTTCATATAAATGTAGTCAGTTGGTGGAGTCCACCTACCTATGGATTTGTGTGAACATCTTGCAGCTAGAAATGTTTCAGAATCCACAAATGTGTGCTGCGATCCACAAATGTAACAGATTTGTGGATCAAATTCAATTTATTTGTGAAGCAACTTTTTAAATCTCTTTCCATTTGTATGTTAATAAGAAACAATTCTAGCCCAATAGACATGGCACAGGTATTAAATACAGCACGTTGATGTGGTTCAGGTGGCAGATAATACACACAAAAGTTACCAAGGTTTTTCACTTATTCAAGAATGAACAAAGTGACGTTGATGAGTTTTCAGGTTAGTGTATGAAACTGGTGTAACTGCTTAAACTGAACAATAAGAAATAGCTACGTTAATTATGTCATTTCTCTATCTGTAGAATTAAATGGGCTTCATTCAAGCTGTCAAACCACAAAATACATACTTGTTACTGAAAACACATTGTGTAGGATATGTGAAAGAAATATATACACAAATTATCATCCAGGGATGGAGTATAATCTATGTCCTTTGATAATGATTTGGGTCCAATTTAATGGAAAACTATGGGAGTTGCTCTCTGTAGCGCAACTGAAATTTGAGCAGACTCAGGAGTCATATCCGGTGGCGGTGTGCGTACATTAATAGAAAACAATTGTTTTGAATTTTAGAATGCGTCATGTCGTCCACCAGACGCGTCCGTCGTGTGACCCCCTTTATTCTGCTTTTTCGTGGTAGTTAAGACTTGACCCGCTTCTGTGGCAATTACATTGTGCCTTACAAGTCCCATTTGGGCTTGTTTTGTACATACAAATAGCTTTTAGAGCCAGGTTTAGAGGTCCTTTCCCATTGCTGCTGTGTGTGTTGTGGTGTGCGCGTCAGTGTAATGACTCTGGGCGGACATATCACAAAGGTTCTGCCCTAGTCCCACCAGTGGTTTTGCTAGTTTATGCCTTATTAGCGATAAATGCGTTAATGGCGATTAAGAAAAATGTACACGTTAAACTAATTAATCGCATGCGTTAACGTGTTAATTTTGACAGCTCTAATAAATTTCTATTTCAGTTCCATTTGATGTTTACACAGTTTTCAGGCAAATCTCATACAGAAATCTGATATCACAATATATCTAAAACATACTGTATTTCTATATTTATGCATGTTTTTTACTGATATATACAGACAAATACTCTTTCAACACATTTCAAAATACTACAAAAAATGGTTCATATATGTAACATTTATTTTCCCAAATCAACGTGGAATTTGAATATGTATGATCAAATATATGCAGTTAGCACCACAGATGTCATGATGACACGAAGGTGCGCCTATAAATGTACAGAAATGCTCACTAAAGTCGGCTCACTCACAGACGATTTCTTGTTCTATTTCAAGTAATTTCAAGTTAATTTTGATTCTGACATGACCAGAAGTGTTGTTATCCGTGTCTGTAAATCTTTTACTCTGTAATTAGTCCACCCGCTTCCACCAGTTTGTTCTGTTCATGGTGTTCTGTGGATCTGCTGAAAGCATGACAGGTGGACTGGGTATTATCGCATTGACGAATGACTGACAGAATATTGACCAATCAAATTAAAGTAGAGACATTAACTTTTGTCACGACTTTGCCTATATTGCACACTTTAGGAGCTCAATGAGATCACAATGAGTTGAAGGGAGGCAAGAGAGATGATGCCTCACTCTGAAACTTTATACGCTGGTGTCACTGTTGGACAATGTTATTTTAGAAATGTGACTGCTATACACATTATTTACACTCGCATTTCGCAATATTTTATTTGTTTAATGTAGTCGATAATTTTTCACATCCAAATTTTTTGGGGAGGCACTGCCTCCATTGCCTCCTCAGAGGAAATGCCACTGGTTTCCTGTGGAGTTGTGCTTACTGCCCCCTGCTGAGTGAGACTCAACATGTAATGTTATATTTTTTTTTTTAAACAAATGAATATGAATATGAAATTTATATGAATGTGTAAATTCGCAAATGCTTAGAATTGCCACTAACTCAACCTCCAGTGGCTGCAATGTCATGCTTTGAGGGCTGAGCAAATGCTCAGTAGCAGTGTGTGAGAGATTTTGTTTATGCTGCAATTTAAAAAAAAAACAATCAGCCATAAATCACAGATTTTGGACGAAAATCATCCATTCACGATTGGTGGCCAATCGATCAGTGTATCCCAAATATTATTCAATATACCATATATTCCCGTAATTGTTTATTTAGTTACTACGCATTCCATTAGTCAAAACACTATTTCTGTGCTTTATATTGAGATTATAAGAATAATGTCGTAATACGGTATGGTATGTGGAAGTCTCTGCCATGTCGTCTCTGAGGTACGCTTGATGAGTAACTTTCTCTTTTATGACCATATTTGGATTATAAAAGCATAAAAGCAGCCTCTCCCATTCTGGATGCATGTAATGCATGCCATATGAGAGTTTAAGAGTGCTTCAGTGCTTCAGATCATATATTTTATTGGAAAATAGACATGATGACTATTCTTTCTAAAGATATGTGTACGAGTGAACAAGCGAGAATCCATTTAAATTTCTCTAAATGTGCACACTTTTGGACTAAATGTTCTACTGAATGTTGTTCACTGAAACAACCCAACGGGAGCTTACAACATTGAATAGGCATGTGCATCTTTATTACGGGTTGGTGTGATTCACCAGTCAAAATCAAGAATTTCAGAGAGCTGTGTAATATGACTGAAATAACTGTAGTGTCATCTTACCTGTGAAGTTTGCGGATGACAAATAGAGCCAGGTGAGTGCCGGGATGAAGACCAGGGCAAGGGAGGCAGCCAGGAACTTCCTGCGCCCGCGACACATTCCTAGCATCCTCTGCAGCCAGAGGGCGTCTGGTCAGAGAGTGGGCATCAGCTGGGTGACTGGGGGGTGCATGGCACTGTCTTGTAAAAATACAACAAATGTGTGAGAGATGGCATAGATACATCAACTACAAAACAAAAAAAACACATCTACAAGAAGAGCATACTGAGGAAACATCATTGCTCTTTAGTGGTCATAATGAAATTGATATATTATTGTAAAAGAGCTTTCTAAAATATTGTACATTACACATGTCAAGATTTACTTGTTATTGTCATTGTTCTTGTAAAGACATTCTGTGCAACAACCAAATGTATGTGTAGAACCAAACACATTTCATGCAATGGCCCTATTTACACATGGTATAAAGATGTGTTTTGGGCGATCCGATTACAAATGGACAGGTGAGACACATCACCATTTTCACCTGGTCATAATATGCGTCTTTTCTGACTACTTGTATTCGGATTTTCACTACGTCAGAGTGTTACTGCATTAGTCACTTCAACTTTAATTCATTCATCACTCATGCAATCAGTTGTGTGTATTGTTAGGAAAACTAACTGCATCACACACACAGCGAGTGTTTGTGAGCAATGGTGGACAAAGTACACTAATCCTGTACTTGAGTAAAAGTGCAGATACCATCATTGGGCTGCACGATTTGGACAAAAATTTATATTGTGATTATTCTGACAATTATTGTTATTGTGAATTTAACTGCAATATGATTAACAAAAAAAAAAAAATTAAAATAGAAGCTGTGTGATTCCTTTATACAAAATAACAAAATAAGGTAATATTTTGCCCATACTCTACTGCCAATGAAAATACCTACTCTTTAAGGGTTCACACCTGAGTCCTCATAAAAATAACCTAACTCAGACAATGTGCTAAACGCAATGTGCCATAGTTGCCTAGTTCCCGAAACTAAGTGTTTGAAAGAAGATTTTTAAGTATGAATATTTTCAGAGACAGGAGAAGAAATATTCTGATGGATCAAAATTCAGTGGAAGAACAGTTTTCAAAGCTTTAATTCAGCCCAAGCTGAACACTCCAAAAGCATTTTACTGTTTCTCCACAAGCGGAGGTCTGTAGCAGACATATTACCAAAGCTTGAACCACAAATGACAGAAGGTTGAAGGAGACAAGTAAAGGTACCAGTGCTCTTTGAATGAAACTACATGCTTTAAACACTGCTATACTCAATGTGCGAAAGAGGAGGGAGAGAGAACTGAGGAACACATGCATCACCCTGTTTTTCATAAAATTTATGTTTTAATCTCTATTTTGTGTCACTGGGCCCTCTTTTAAGCACGCAAGCGTTAAGCGCAGCACAATGTCAATGGGCATGGCCACAAAGTGTTGGTATTTTCGTGCAAGTGTGCGCTAAGGCTAGGCGCAAGTGGGTTTGGCAAAATCGCAGCGCAAGGTGCTAATCAGGTCAATGTAGGTTCTTCTCCGGCACCGTCTCCGTCCTATTATACAGTCCATTCTCAGTCAAGCACCAGTGATATAAACAAAGACATAACTTTCATAAGAAGTTGGTAGTGTAGATGGTCTGTATGTATGCAATGCACCTTTAATGTATGATTCTCTCATTCAACTGTAAACACTTATGTGGAACTGTTGCTACTCTTAAAGAGACAGTACCATTTTAGCGTTTGTTATACATTTAAATGTAAACTCAATGTAAACACTTGTAAATCATTGAAATTATGCATATAATCAAACATGTTACAAAATGTAATAATGTAGTAAGTGTAATAAATCTGTAAAAATTAGTGCTGAATTGTTTTGTCACACACAGATTCTGAAAGTGCTGAAATTTGACACTATATATACACTTTTCCTGTCAAAATGCATTTATTTCCATCTTAGCAAAGAAAACAAAACAAAAATTTAACAATATAATGCTTTATTATAATGCCTTCCACAGTGTTAAAATAGAAATGCACTAAAACAGCACCAATTCAAGTAACATTAAACATTTCACAAAGTCTGAGGCTGACTAATTAAAAACTAGTCCCCACATTTTCATTGCAATGGGCATTAAATCTCTTAAACTCAAATCCTCCACAATATCAATCTGCTGGTAGACTGTGGCTATCTGCTTTACTACAGCAAACGTGAAGCCGCATTCATGATTCGCATCAGGGCATCATCGCCAGCACCGTTTTGTCTGAGTGCTTGCAGACAAAAAACGTCTCATTCTGTGTTTTGGTGATATTTAAAGGAATAGTTCGCCCAAAAATGAAAATTTGCTGATAATTTACTCACCCCTCAGGCCATCCAAGATGTATCTGAGTTTCTTTCTTCATCAAAACAGAATTTAAGATTTTTAGGATTTCATTTCAGGCCTCCTCCTTTAAACAATGCAAGTGAATGTACATATTTAGGTGCATCAAAATAATCCACACGACTCCAGTCGACAAATAAAGTTCTTCTGAACCCAAACGATTGTTTATTTTTAGAAACAAAACAATACTTATATACTTTTTAACTACAAATGTTCGCTGTTCGAGAGGAATGACATAAGCTCGTTGGTAAGGTCACGCGTCACGTGGAGGAGGCAGGAAGCGCATCATTGTTTACAAGAGAATCTTGCACAGACTAAGCGCCATTCACAAACCAAAACAGTCCAAAACAATTTCAAACACGATGTCGGAGGATTTTGATTTTAGAAGACAAGAGGGGATGGAGTTTTTCGCCCAACCCTACCTATTTGAGCCCGAATACACCGAAGAGGAACTGAGGGAGATGGAGGAGGCTGCAGCAGCGGCGCAATCACAAGTCTCAGGGAGGCAGAGATCTATGAAGACATGGTGGTGCACATGTAGTAAATGCCAAACAATGCCAACAGAGGCAGAGAGCCTGTGCTGCCATGATTGGACCATAGCAATTCCACCGCTGGAAACAATTAGCAAGGCAGCCAGTGAGAACACTCCTAGTCCTAGCTGTATTACCGAACATAATGGTTTTCCACCATTGCTGCTCCTCTTGTAAACAATAACGCTTCCTGCCTCCTCCTCCACGTGACGCATGACCTTACCAACAAGCTTACGTCATCCCTCTCATAAGCATGCGTCACAGAGATGTACGGAAGCGAACATTTATAAAAATTATCAATCGTTTGGGTTCAGAAGAACTTTATTTGTTGACTGGAGTCGTGTGGATTAATTTGATGCACCCTAAATATACATTTTGGACAGTCAAAAAATGGAGGCCTGAAATGAAATCCTAAAAGTCTTAAATTCTGTTTTGATGAAGAAAGAAACTCAACAAATTATCAACAAATTTTCATTTTTAGGTGAACTAATCCTTTAAGACTTGACGTGCTTCTGTGGTAATTAAAATGCACCTTACATTACATACATACTTGATTTTTATAACAAGTCTCATCTGGGCTTGTTTTGTAAATCAAATAACATTAGGAGGTCCTTTTTCCCATTTTAATACAGAAGTACTGTTGAGTGTGTGTGGAGATTCTTTTATTTCCTGAGATATCCTCCGTGGCTCTATCATATGACTAGCGTGTTTTGACAGTACCGCCCATAGAATGTCTATGGGACTGCCGCGTTAGGCTATTTTATGCTAAGCTTGTAGGTTCCCCTTGGTAGAAGGGCTCTGGTGTGTGTGCGTTGTGAAGTGTACATCAATGTGTAATGATTCCGGGCAGACACACAGTGGTATAAAGTAATGAAGTACAAATACTTTTGTTACTGTACGTAAGTAGCTTTTTCATTAAATTTGTTGCAACTTTGCTAAATTTTTTTAGCCAGACAAATACTTTTTACTCTGATACAGACCCTCTCGTTACTCATTAACTGGATTAAAAAAAGTTGTGTTTCATAATTTGTGAAAATGGAAGCACTTGAAGCTAGTGAGAAAAGCCGATCAAGATGGATGATGTGTGGGAGCAGAAGTATTTTTCCCCAAGAGTTGATGGTGTGAAACTACAGCACCCCTTTACTACGTGAATATGCTTGTAAGGTTTTTTTGCGGTCACTCTAAATGCTAGTTTTTTCCAACACCCGTGGAGGTAAATTGGACCTGGCAAAACACATTTGGTCTGTACTCACTTACGTCAACAAAGTCTGAACTTGGAGGACCGCAAGGGCTTAGGGTGCCATTTGGGACAAGGCCCTCTGGTGCATAAGGTCAATAAACACTCAGCGCATACATGCATGCAGTCAGTGACAGACCAGAAATGTGCCCTGAACTACACCAGAGACTAAACTTTGAACACAATTCAAAATGCACAGACAAGATGTAATTTACTCTAGCTGTGTACAAACCTGGTGGTCTAAATGTATTCATCAATGTATATACACATTTAAGCCACAGAATACAAGGAACACAGAAACAATGGAGGACTCTTCTAATATGCTGTGGAACACCAGTAGGTGTTTTATACCCAGTTTTCCATTCATCTCATCATTCGTGAATAAAGCAAAATCATGGTGTCGCATGCTTTTGGTTCTTTCTACAGTACCGGTAGCACAGAGTATTGCCATTTGGTAACCGTGCGGTGTTTGTCAGCTGCTTTGAAACTCTCACATGCGTGTGTTTGTCTGTGTGTGCTGTAAAGAGCGCTCATTTCGACACAACCATCCATGTTTTCCCGGGCTATACAAAATAATTTTATACATAATAAAAATATTGATATTATTCTTCATTTTTATGAACTATAGCTTATTTTCTGAATAAAATGCCCAATACTTATCCACCTGCAACCCAGCTTTACTTACTGTATACTGAACTATTTATTTGTAATGTATTTATTTGAATAGGGACAGCACAAGAACATAATTTCAGCACAAAAAAACAAAGCATTTGAAAATCAAAGAGAAAATATTAATTATAAAACTTAATATTTATTGTATCCAATATCACCTTTATGAGACTCAATTATATGGCTTTAAAAATAACTAAATGAATGGGTCACATTTTATAAGATGAACAGATCTGAATTTATAGAACTTTTACTTTTTCATATTTAAGTAAAAGTAAAAAGCACCTGGTTTTAAAAATACATAAGTATTTTAATGGATGACTTTTACTTTAGTAATACATTTGTGTGGTATCTGTATTTTTCTTAAGTATGGAAATTGTGTACTTTTTCCACCACTGCAGACATATTACAAATGTTCCGTCCTTCCAACAAGTGTATGCTGGTTTATGTTGTATTGACGGTAAATGTGTTAACATCGATTAAAAAAAATAACACGTTAAACATTTTAAATTAATCACATGAGTTAACGTGTTAATTCTGCCAGCTCTAGTAAATATATAAATATTTAAAGGGGCAGTCATACATTGACATTTTTAAATTCAACAACACTGTAAATATTGAAGAATTAAACAAAAAGGCTCTTGCAGCATCTATAATACTTTTCATATAGTAGCATTAGCTTAAATGTTATGTGGAATTCTATTTTCATTATTGGGTTCTGTAGGGCTTTACTGGTTGTTTAGATCAGTGTTACTATCAGAAATAGTTAATAATTATTTATTTAGTTATTAATTAATATTTAAATTAATTAATTGGATCTAACTCATTAAAACCTCATATGGGACTCCAGTAAATGTAGTGTGCTACGTTTAGGAGCAAGTTTGGTTATTAGCAATAATTAATAATTATCAAAGACAATTATTAATTATTAAAATCAATAGAACATTGATGAGAATCAATGTTAGCTTTTTTTTTTTTAATCCTTTAAATCAACAATTATCAGAGATAATCGTTAACTGTTAACATCGATGAAACGTTCATTAAAATTAACACTAGCTTAATGATTATTCAAATTCAACAATCATCAAAGATAATTATCAATTATCAAAAATCAATAGAATATTAATAAGGATTCACATTGACGGGGCACCACCCTGGAATCAGGGACTAATAACCAAATAGTAAAACAGTCTCAATATTAGATTATTTTCTTAGGAAAATCGACATCCGAAGAATATCGATTTTCGGGAAAAAAAACAATGAATGAAGGTTTGAATCCGAGCACTGACATCCCGTCAGCATGACACACGTGTGTGCAAAACAAACCAAAACACTTCTCTTTGTAAAATAACAGTTTATTTATGCAGTAATATCAATTAATAATTAATACAATGTGTCAATAAACTTCCGATTTACAACTACAAACTAAACAGTGATATGATTAGATATGGAAATAAAAATAATCCTATAACACATAAGGTGTGCGTGTATGTGTGTGTGTGGTTAGTACGAGAGAGAGAGAGAGAGAGAGAGAGAGAATAAAGTGACGGCCCTAAAGCCGATTTCGCGACAGTGGGAGAGAAAGCAGCTGTTAGTTTATCACTCAGAGATGCGGTGTACGGCTCGTAAAAACCCTGCGTTATTTGACTCTTTAATGGATGAACTCAGTTGCTGTCTCACCTGCGATGGCGAAAATGCACAACAATCCAATTTGGTTGGACCACAATACAGCAAAACAAATTTGTGATAATTAATACCCTGAGTATTAATAATGAGCGGACATGGCGTTCCGTAAACTCTACAAGCAAAAACCTTGAAACACAAGAATAACACACTATAATATTCTATCTCTGCCCAGACGTAAACCTCTTACTTGAATCGCATGAGGACACAGGTAGAATGTGTTTTCCTCCGTCCTTTAACTCTGACCCGGTTCCTTGAGGCTCGGGTGATGACAGGAGGCCGTTTCCTCGCTCTGTCGGCGGGAAATGGCGGAGAACGGCTGTTGATTCTCGGCGGGCTGGCGGAGAACTCAGAAATGTCGACTTGATTGAAGATGGAAGAGAAATCTTTAATCTCTTCACTTCTGTAGGCAAACGGATGAAGATGCAGATTGCTCGGCGGTCTCCTTTGGATCCGTTAGAGTGTTCGGTTGAACACAGAGTAATCTCAACTCGTCCGGCGAGATGGAGATTGTATGGCCACAGTTTCAAGTCGGACGTTACTTCCTTGTGCCACGAGGTTGCACCTGAGAGCAGCGATAAACTACGTCTATGCTCGGTGAACAAAGTTGCTGGAAACAAATCCCGGAAGTATTTCAGAGGTATTTCAACTCCTGATGATGTCATGGTTTGAGGGACGTTCTGTTGTGTGCCTCATCCAATAGGAGTTGAGAGTTTGATCCTTTAGTGAGCAAGGCTTCATGGGATTTGTAGTCTTTTTTGGACTCCCTTTGTTTGATTTTGGCGCGATTTTTATTGGTATAATTTACGACTTGGAATGTGGGGGCTTGAGTTAGGTTTTTACGACTGTGTTAGGCCTGCCATTGTCTTCTATCTGAATACATGAGGCCCAATAGTTCCAACCATGTGAATATTTTTGTTAAAAATGTGTATGAAATTTCAAATGGTGACAACAGCTTGTCTTATTATTATAAATGCAATTTCCGTACATATAAATTGATAGAATGTAAAATTTTTACATTTTTTAAAAGCTACAATGTGATTAAAATGATGAAAACTAAATATACACTGGCAGCCAAAAGTTTGGAATAATGTACAGGTTTTGCTGTTTCGGAAGGAAATTAATAGTTTAATTCACCGAAGTGGCATTCAACTGATCACATTACTAAAGTAAAAAGTCATTTTTGATCAAATCTAGACAGGCCCCATTTCAAGCAGCCATCACCCCAACACCTTATCCTTGAGTAATCATGCTAAATTGCTAATTTATTACTAGAAAATCACTTGCCATTATATCAAACACAGCTGAAAGCTATTTGGTTCGTTAAATGAAACTTAACATTGTCTTTGTGTTTGTTTTTGAGTTGCCACAGTATACAATAGGCTGACATGTCTTAAGGTCAATATTAGGTCAAAAATGGCAAAAAAGAAACAGCTTTCTCTAGAAACTCATCAGTCAATCATTGTTTTGAGGAATGAAGGCTATACAATGCTTGAAATTGCCAAAAAACTGAAGATTTCATACATTTCATACATAAGAGTGGGCAAAGAAACAGACATTGGACAACAGATAATTGGAAAAGAGTGTTATGGATCTTAACCCCATTGAGCTTTTGTGGGATCATCTAGACTGTAAGGTGCGCGAGAAGTGCCCGACAAGACAGCCACATCTATGGCAAGTGCTACAGGAAGTGTGGGGTGAAATGTCACCTGAGTATCTGGACAAACTGACAGCTAGAATAACAAAGATCTGCAAAGCTGTTATTGCTGCACATGGAGGATTTTTTGATGAGAACTCTCTGAAGTAGTTTAAGAAGTTCTGAAGAAAAAAAAAATTCAAATTGTAATTTTTCACATTATTAATGTCCTGACTATTCATTGTGGCCACCAGTGTAAAATTAAATGACAAATATTATATATATAAAAAAATACACAGTTGAAGTCAGAAGTTTACATACACTTAGGCTGAAGTCATTAAATAGGCCCTATTATGCTTTTTGGGATTTTACCTTTCCTTTAGTGTGTAATATAGCTGTTTGTGCATGTAAAAGGTCTGCAAAGTTACAAAGCACAAAGTCCACGCAAAAGGAAGTTATTCCCTCCTACAGATAACACTGCTAAAGAACTACAAGAAAAGGCTGGATTGTAGTCCAGCCATTTCTTCAGTAAAGTATCTACATCACTATGTAACACATTTGCATGATGCCTGCCTAAGGGCTACTTTGGCCCGCCCTCAAACAAACGTAGTTATATCCGAGGCCAGGATGAGTTGGGTTAGTGTTGTCACCATGTCGAGAAGTTGCTGTTTTCTTCACTGCAAAAGCAAAACCTCTTTGTTTGGACTTCCAAAAGGCAGACGAATTGAAGAATCAGTGGTTTAAATTTATTTTAATTATTTAGCAGTACAAACACAACCAATGCCGGATTTTCAAGACGGTTACTCCCGAAAGATGGTGCAGTTCCCACTTCGTAGGGACAATCTGGCGGTAATGCTCGGAGCCTTCTCCTCCTCCTCCTCCTCCTCCGGATGGCCAGGAGCACTGCTGAGTGAATGGTCTCCGTGGCCAAGGACGCTGGCTCTGGAACGGTCGAGGCTTCAGCTCATGGACCGTGGCTGGCGTGGGCGCTGGCAGTGGCATGGGGTTCCCGCCATACCCCACAGTGTAAGGGGAGAACATGAGCCTCAAAGCATAACTAATAAATTCTACTAAAGAGAGTTCACACTTGCCTCTAGGCAGGCAGGACTTAACTGGCTCACCGAGTCCAAAACGGTAGATGTTCTTGAAACAAATATCTCCCCAATTAAAATCCTGGGTGAGACTGCAGGAACACTCAGGGTGTGTTGCACCAATAAGAATTAAATTAAGCACAGTTTAGAGCTAATCCAGGGTTTGTTGATCCAAGTTTTTTTTTTTTTAATTTGAGTTGTGTTGCACCACTTAATTTTAAATACGGTTTAACAAATCAGATATTAAACTTTTAACCCGTGATTAAAATGGTCACCTGCGATACATTTTGTCCGCCATGATGGATTCTGAATTTCACAGCTGTAGATCGTTAGTACACAGGGCCGATCAAGGAGGTTAAGCAAATGTTGCAGCAGTGTGTACAGTGTCACAAGCTTTAAAATATGGCATAATCTTAATTTAAGAAAAAAGGATGGCTTGACTGCCTCCCCTCGTCAACGGCACTATTGTGGCCAGAAATGAACAGCCCAGGCTGCCGACTGAAATGAGTATAAGAGAGGAGGGGAGCAATAAAGATCACCTGTCGCTTGTAACCGTTCTCATTAAATGCCAAAATTACCCTTTATTACTCTCGCTTCTCCTCATGAGACCCGTCCCTGTCCAGTGTCTCTGCATGTAAAGGATGGGGAAGCGGGTAATCGAGACGGGCCACCGCACTCGCACACCAAATTTGAAAGCACATATTGCGGCCAAAAGCCCAACATTTCGGACCATAATAAACATAAATATGATAAACGTCTCTCAGAGGACTGACTGCACATCCACTGTTCGTTTACCTAGTCATTAATGTTTAATTGTAGGTCCGTTTTTTTATTTAATCCACCGAAGCTGCAAATTTAAAGTTAATCCCTAACTGAGATTTAAATAAGAGTTTAAAGTATTGGAGAAACAGGATTGAAGAATTCAGATTTACTGTAAAATTTATCAGATAAACCTTGAGTTAATCTAAATTTAAGATGAACCCTTGTTGGTGCAACCCACCCTCAGTATACTGCTCAATGGTTAAGTCTCCCTGTTTGAGAGACAGTAGTTGCAAAGCTGCTAGATCCATAGCGATGGTCAGTTGTTCTGTATTGACGTGCAGACGGATGAGTCAAGAGTACAGGATCTAAACGCAGCAGTTTTAATAAAGAATTCCAAAAAAAAAAACACTGGAAACACGAAACAAAAGAAACCGAAATCCACACACTACAGCCTGAAAGGAAAACAACTGGCAATGAATACTGGGGAACACAGGAACTAAATATACAGAGAACTAATGATGAAAAGAGGGACACCTGACACTAATGCACACAAGCACCAATGAACAAAGACAATGAAAAAGAACTACAAAACCCATAAACCAACTAAAGACAGGGAAACAATGTGGTGACCTCTGGTGGTCGTCAGGATAATCACTACACTAACCAAGGATAGCATGTGTTAATTTTTGGAGTTCTCTCCATAAATGCAATATTGCCCGGTCCAATGATCCAAACTCAACTCAATTAAACTGCTTCTCTGCAAACGATACCAGACAATGGGATAATTGCATAAGACGCCATGTTTGATTTTTGGTTTAGTGAGTCCAGAGACCACTGAAAATTGCATTTTGGATGAGGTGTTTACAGAAAAGGGATTTAAAATGTATTGCGGCATCTCAAGGTAGACACATGAGGCCGATCTCACAATCAGCGTTTATTTAAGGCTGTTTTCGGCCACAGCCACACCGTGCACTCTTTAACTGTTTGGAAAACCACACTTGAAAAAGAGGCAAAACCCTTTTTCCCACAGTCTCACCCTTACGGGGCATCCCCACACACACTGTACAGGAAACATTCAGGAACAGCTCTCAATGCAAAACATTACAAGCCAGTCAAATGCATAACACAACAAATTTCTCTCAACAGGTTGAATATAAAGTATGCAGTTAAATCTATGACTATGAAGGTAAAAAACAATAACGAAACACCTTGTTGATGAGAGAGGTCAACAGAGAATGGCTAGACTGGTTCGAACAGTCTGGTAACTCAGATAACCGCTCTGTACAATTGTAGTGAGAAGAATATCATCATGCTATTCTGAGATGCGGGTTGGTGCTGTTTTGGTGGCTCAAGGGGGACCTACACAATATTAGGCAGGTGGTTTTATTGTTGTGGCTGATCGGTGTATATTGCCTTATCATGTTAATGTATACATGGAAAAATGAACATTAATCAAGATTCATTAATGCTGTAAAAGTATAGTTAGATGTTATTTCACATTAGCTATTGCATTAACTAATGTTCACGTATTGAACCTTATTGTAAAATGTTATTCACAGTTTTAACACTGTTTACTTCATACCGTTGGTCAGCTCCTCACTGCTGGCAGAGGCACGCAACAATGTAAAGAGGATGTTATCTCTAATCTCTTACTTTACTTGTAAACACGCTCATACTGGTTTCTGCCAAGTCTCTAACCAGTCTCAATTGGATGTCTCTTCTCACAGCAACAATAAAGACCACTTCCACCACAATCACACCATGTGATCTCACTCAGTTTCAATGAATGCTTATACGACCAGAAGAAAGCATGCATACACTTGTGTGGCAAAAGCTCACAGGCGCCAACTTGTGCACCTAGTCAATAGCGAGAAGGACAATGAGGATATTTAAAGGCATAGTTCAACCAAAAATGAAAATTCTCTCATCATTTACTCACCCTCATGCCATCCCAGATGTGTATGAATTTCTTTCTTCAGCAGAACACAAACTTCAGAAGAAATTCTACACTCTGTTTGTCCATACAATGCAAGTGAAAGGTGATCAGACCTTTGTAGCTCCAAAAACATCACATAAAGTATACAGAAATAATCCATAAGACTCCAGTGGTTAAATCTATATCTTCAGAAGCGATATAATAGGTGTGGGTGAGAAATAGATCAAAATTGAAGTACTTTTTTACTCTATGTGATTTTTGGAGCTACAAAGGTCTGATCACCATTCACTTACATTGTAAGGACCAATAAACCTAAAACCAATGATATTTTTCTAAAAATCTCCATCTGTGTTCTGCAGAAGAAAGAAAGTCATACACATCTGTGTATATATCTAATTTGCATTTTTGGGTGAAGTATCTCTGTAAAGGAATATTCCAGGTTCAATACAAGTTAAGCTCAATTGACAGCATTTGTGGCGTATTGTTGATTACCACAAAAATAAATTTTGACTTCTCCCTCCTTTTTTTTTTTTTTTTTTTTTAAAGCAAAAATTTGTTTTAGAGTGAGGCACTTACAATAGAAGTGAATGGGTCAAATTTTTGGAGGGTTTAAAAGGCAGAAATGTGAAATATATAATTTTATAAAAGCACTTGCATTCATTTTTCTTTAAAACCTGTGTAACTTGTTTTTAGTTTTTTAGGGTTTACGGCATTACGTCGTCATGGCAACGAAGTTGTCAGAAAAGAAAAGGTTAGTAAGGCTATGTTCTGACTGCAGGCAAATTGGATTTGTTCTCAAATCAGATATCTTTTCAGGCAGACTGTCCGCACTATTAATTGCAAGTGATCAAATCAGATTTGCGCATTCAGTCATAACCAACCTATCTGCATGGGTTGCTTTGGCAATGACGTAGGCGTACCCACGTGACGATGCTTTCAAAACAGATTCGGGAAAATGGAGGTGCATCATCTCGCTCTCCAAATAAGCGCCATAAGTTCGCGGTGCAGAACTCCTCCATCGCACAAGAAAAACTCAGCGACGGAGGAGACTGGTAAATATTGTGATGTTCCGTGCTGCAGTCACCAATTTTTGACGTCATCGTTGTTTGTGGCATTAAGAGTGACGCAAAAGACCATTTGAAATCCGATTTGAGCAGCCAGACTGAGCTCTGTCCGGACTGAGACGCATCTGAAAAAAATCTGATTTCAATCGCATCTGAAACCACCTCACGATGTGGTTTGAATCAGATTCGGAAAAATCTGATTTCATGTTGTTTTTTCTGTCCAGACTATCAAAAACTCATCTGCATACAATCTGGATATGCAAAAAATCGGATTTTTAGTGGCAGATTTCTTGCTGAACAAGGCCTAAGTGATTTTATCGCACTAAAATCATGTTAACACACATATTAGCCGCGTTTCCACTGTCGGGCCAAATGAGGGTGGGCTAGTGCGTGCCAAGGCCACATGCAATTTCACTATCACTTCTGGGGCTTCATCGTACCTCCTGGGGGCATTCTCAGGGCCAATGGCCCGCCAATTACACTTGGGACAAAGAAGGCCAACTGGGGATTGAGGCGGGGTCAATGTCAAAGATAGGGTTTCGCCAAACTTGCCAGGTTATTTATCCAGCGCACAACGGTACAGGTTCAGGAAAAATCTAAAAACTGCGGGCACTGTACAAATCCGTTAAAACGCACAACAGACAAAGTGGTCCCAAAAAAAGAGCTTTCCATGGTTCAATATCATGGATGATGTGCTGGTACATCTGTTAGTGAAAAGACCACTCGGGACACCATGGCAGTTACAGTCGATGAATTGTCAAAGCTAAATTATCTTGCTAGCTAGCTATTGTTTACAAAGATATAAACTCGATATTTTAGATAACATGATACCTCAGCTTGAGCTTTCCTCTTGCTTGTGAAATGGGTGGGCTGTGTGACATTGGCACCAGGGTGGCGTATAAAGGGCAGGTTTTAGGGCAAAGCTGCGAGGCTATTGGCCCGAGAGTGGGAACGAAGATCGATTTCAGTTTTGCGGCCGAGGTCCGTAGCTATTGGCCCCATCTGGCCAGTTGATAGCCCTGGCTCACACTGCCTGATAGTGGAAAAGCAGCTATTGTTTATGTCTTGTGGCTATACTTTAAAACAAGTATTTTAACGTTTACAGATTGACCCCATTCACTTCCATTGTAAGTGTCTCACTGTAACCCAGATTCTTGCTCATGTTAAAGAAAATGAGAGATGAATTGAAATACATTTTTGTAGCAATCAATATTATGCTGCAAATGCTGTCGATTGAGCTTAAAGGAATATTCTGGGTTCAATAGAAGTTACGAAGAAAAAAATCAGTGTACCTACCAGTTGAAACCGGGACATAATTACATAAATCTCCACTTACACTTTAAAAATGTAAAAGAAAGTAGAGATTTATAATAAAAAATAAAAATAAAAATAACTTAAATATTGATCTGTTTCTCACCCACACCTATAATATCCCATCTGAAAATATTGAATAAACCAATTATGAGTCATATGGATTACTTTTATGCTGCCTTTATGTGATTTTTGGAGCTCATAAGGTCTGGTCACCATTCATTTCCATTGTAAGGACCAACAGAGCTGATATATTCTTCTCAAAGTATTTGTTTGTGCTTGTGAAAGAAAGTCATACACATCTGTGATGGCATGAGGGTGAGTAAATGATAAGATCATTTTGGGTGAACTCTCTCTTTAAAACTAGCACCAAAGACGGTTTTATTCATGAAAGCACATTAGTGTTTCACACACACACACACACACACACACTTTGGTACTTTGATTAGGCCTAGTTATGAAGGCCTTTATATTCACTAAAGAGAACAATAAATTACCGTGGCAACTACAGTTACCATATATACAAGCCTAATTACCACAGTTTATATAATGTCAGTAAAATACAGGAAATGATCAAACAATGAATACTATGAGTAAATAAGAGATATGTCTTTAAAAAGGAGGCTCCTCCGGTAACTTGGTATTGTGCAGTTTTTTCTGCATTACAACAAATAATGAAACAAAATGACAGAAAGCTTGTGAAACATTTCACACTGTGTGAAGATGTATTGCTTTATTATGATTTCATAGTAGCAATTGCGGTAACTAAGGTGATGTGCCGGAAACTATGGTTACCATGGTGAACTGTTACATGTTACACTGCATGCTGTCTCACCTGTGGTGTTGAAATTACTGAATGAACTGGACTCAAACAAGACGATTCCTTCTTTGTCAGTAAATCCGCAGTAGCTACATGACAAACAGCCGATGAAATGGTAAACTAGTGGAAGACGTGTATGAGTCACTCTTCTGGCACACACAAGAAATAACGCATTTACTGTCAATCCTCTTCAGTAATACAGTCAGAACAAGTGTGAGCAGATATCGCAGGTATTTTCAAGTATCTCAGGACGATCGTGTCTTGCGTTTGTGTTGATTTCACATCCTACGAACAGCGCGTGAAAATGCCGCATGCTTGATTCTACACATCGGTTCTGTTGAAAAACGATCTGCTGTAAATATCGCCTTCTCCTTTGTTAGATGCGCATTAAAACGTCACAGACCACCAAACGCGCCGTTTGTTCGATCGCTTTTGTTATGTCTATGCGTATAATCGACACTTCGGCCTTTAAACTGCACAACCCTCCCTGTGTCTTTCCCAGCTCCTCCACTCCTCTTCTCCAATCACAGCCCAAATCCACATCCACTATCCTGTCTATGCAATAGTGTTTTCACAAAGACCTGGACTGGATTCTGCTGAGTTTGCCTTGAGGCTCCTATAGGTGCGAAATATAATAAGGACATTTTGCTTACTGCTTACTGCACAGTATTGCAGTTTACTGTATAAAATTTAGATTTAAGATCATACACCTGATAGTTAACTTGGTATCTCTGTAGACTACTCTTCTGTAATGTATACTGTATTGTATTGTACTGAACTGAACTGTATGTACAGTTACATTATTACAAAAATGAAATAGTTTAAAACTGACAGACTTTGAGGTAATTTTGAATATTTTTAATAGTTTTAATATTTTGTTTATATATTAGTTAAATTAAAAGTGAAAAAGCTTAGGTCGGTACAACAGTTTTCAGTTATTAATGAAACATCACTGTGTATGCTTTTATAATACACTTAGAAGATATACATTAGAATAACAGAAAGAGAGTTGACAGAATTTACAGGATAATAAAGCAAGCAATTACCAATCACAAAATGGTTTACAAATATTTGTTAAAGATACTTTAATAAATAATCAAAAAAATTTAATTAAAAAAAAAACTTTTTAGATTAAAGATCATTTAAGACTTTCAGAGTAAGACGTAGCAAGTTATTTATTTAAGGGTATTAATTATTTTTAAAGTGCCCTTGTTTTCTGTCGTTCTGCCCCTGCAGAGGTCCGTGTGCACCACTGTGCGGCAGTATATCACACATTTATTCTCCTGTTCTAGACTGTTTACAAATATCTGGATTGTAGACCTTCAGTATGAACGACTATCAGTGTGACACACTGACATATTGCAACATACAGTAGGCCTATTAATATTTAGTATATATGTCGCTACATTTTGGCAAATGTTTTAGTTCATCCGGGTATTTCTATGCATGCAGAAAAAATGGTATGTTTAGTATGGTAGTATGCCATTGATTGTATGCCTCAAAAAAGAAGGGACGTGTTTACTCCCATTTATGAAACATCTAGCGGAGAGAGAAGATGGTAATATGCTGCACACAATAAACTTCATGATCAACTATCTATCTATGTTTTACGTCAACTGCAGAGATAGACCAGACCAAAGCAAAGGTGCTCTACAAAATAACTATCAATTTGAATATAATTTTTTTAATTTGAAGAAGAACTGTGATATTGTTATGTGTATTTTTCTCCAGAGGAATGGATTTAGATCAAGGTGTTGTGGAGCCAGTGTCGTATGCTAAGCCGTCCTGGTTACTTTCTTAACCTCCGTTCCCTGATGGAGGGAACGAGACGTTGTGTCGATGTAGTGACACTAGGGGTCACTCTTGGGACCAACACGTGCTTGCCCTGGATCAATGGCCGAAACCTCCGCAGGGCGACCAGTACTGCCAACAACTCTAGGCAGTTGATGTGCTAACGCAGCCGCGGGCCAGTCCAGGACCCGTCTGAACGCCTTCAGACACTTCAGCACCGACTGTGCGTGCTCCTTCGTGAGGCGCACTGTCATCGAGACTGAGTCCAACTCCAGACCGAGAAAAGAGATGCTCTGAACTGGGGAGAGCATGCTCTTTTCCCAGTTGACCCAAAGCCCCAGTCGGCTGAGGTGCCGGAGCACGAGGTCCCTGTGTGCGCACAGCAACTCTCGAGAGTGAGCTAGGATTAGCCAGTCGTCGAGATAGTTGAGGATGCGGACACCCATTTCCCTTAGCAGGGTAAGGGCAGCCTCTGCGACCTTTGTGAAGAAGCGAGGGGACAAGGACAAGCTGAAGGGGAGGACCTTGTACTGGTACGCCTTGCCTACGAAGGCAAACCGCAGGAAGAGTCTGTGTCGAGGTAAGACCGAGACGTGAAAGTACGCGTCCTTCAGGTCTACCGCCGCGAAACAATCTTGATGCCGGACGCTCGATAGAATGCGTTTTTGCGTCAGCATCTTGAACGGGAGTCTGTGCAAAGCCCGGTTCAGTACTCTCAGGTCCAGGATTGGTCGCAACCCACCGCCTTTCTTCAGTACGATGAAGTAAGGGCTGTAGAACCCTTTCTTCATCTCAGCTGGAGGGACAGGCTCTATCGCGCCTTCTCGCCCTTCACCGAGGTGAAGCGGACGCCGCTGAACCTGGTCGGGTGCCTGGCGAACTGAATAGCGTAGCCGAGTCAGACGGTCTGGGTCAGCCATCACGATGGGTTGGAAAGCACGAGCCATGCGCCCAAACTCCGGGCAAGGGGGACCAAGGGAATGATCATGACGGATGTACCAGCGGTTGGGGCCTCGCGGCGGGGCGGAGCTCGAGGTGCCACGTCGAGTGGACTCCAGCCCCGGGTCCATGCTGAGTCCAGGGACATCGAAGCACTTACCTGGCTCCTGCCACCCACCATAAGATTGGTGGAGGTGTGGGGAGGAGGAATCTCGTCCCCATAGTCCACTGGAACCAATCCCGTGTGGGCGTGTTTGTGCCACAGCTGGGCGCACAGGGGTGGGATATGTGACCCAGGAGACGAGGGAACCATTCTTTTGTCAGGCTTTTGTGTGCTGCAGCCTCCTGGGCATGCGGCGACAAAAGATTCTCCTCCCAGCCCTCCACCGGGGGATGGAGTGGTCTGTCGACCAGCCCCAGAGAAATGGGTCTCCTCGCCCCTGGGTCGCCCGTCTCGGGGGCGCATCGAAGCCTTCCTCAGGTTCTTAGCAGCCGGCCTCGAGACGGGTGGCGTCTGCTTCCTGCAGAGGGCTCCACACTGGAGCCGGGCCATGGGGGCAGGCTGCGGCAGAGCCGGTGTTGTTGCTGCAGGAGGACGCCTTTGGCAACGAGCAGACAGGGTGCGGGGTCTTAAGCCGCGCCGGGGCAGGATATGTTGTAAAACCTCCGTCTGCTGCTTCACTGCCAGAGAACTGCTAGGAAAAGTCCTCAACGGCGTCGCCAAACAGGCCAACCTGGAAAATGGGGGCGTCAAGGAACTGTGCCTTGTCCGCTTCTCCCATCTCGACCAAGTTGAGCCAAAGGTGGCGCTCCTGGACCACCAGGGTGGACATCGCCTGTCCGAGAGACTGCGCCGTGACCTTCGTCGCCCCGGAGAGCGAGGTCGGTCACCGAGCGCAGTTCCTGCATCAATCCCGGGTCAGAAATACACTCGTGCAGTTCTTTTAGCACCTTAGCTTGGTGTACTTGCAGGAAAGCAATGGCGTGCAGGGTGGAGGCAGCTTGTCCAGCGGCACCGTAGGCTCTAGCCGTCAGGGATGACATAAACCTACAGGCCCTGGATGGGAGTCTCGGGCACCCACGCCAGTTGGCGCTGGCCGACCATTCCCGAAGGAGGAAGCCGATAACTCATTGTCTTCCTGAGCTCCGAACGAGAAGTTGAACTCGCGCTGAGACGAGCCGCCGGTCTTGTGCGAGAGTCCGATCGGGGCAAGCGAGCGTGCTGGGGAATGGGAGGTCTGTGGGGGGATACCCGGCGGAGGTGGTCCCATTGATGTCCCCAAATCGCCCCCAGTGCTAACCGACGGGGCCTCAAACCTGTAGGTAGATGGACTGGTGCAGGGAGCCGCTGGGGTAGCTTTCTTACGAAAGCAAGCCGCGACCGCAACGTTGCCATGGTCATGTTCTCGCACTGAGGACATGACTCATCCACGAATGATGTCTCCACATGGGCAGTGCCCAGACACATAAGACAGCGATCGTGGCCGTCAGAAGCAGAGAGATAATGACCGCAACCAGGAATAACACCCAAACGGAAAGGCATCTTTAAAAAGACGCGTCTTTAAAAAGACGTTCCGTGTGTGCCGCTCTTTCAGAAAGAAAATATACTCTTTTAGAATATACTCTTTTAAATGTTCTGCCAAAGCGCCCAGGGGCGTTCTCTGCAAACCACAGATGCAGAGGGGGAGAAGCCACTGAAATGCGCCGTAAGATCCAGCAGAGAGAGGTAAATGAACTCGGTGGATGAATTCAGCTCAATGAATAGAACCGCTCGGCTCCGAAGAGAAAATCTGAATGAGTGGTTGCATACCAGCGCCTTTTATACCCGTATGTCCAGGGGAGTGGCATGCAAATTCCACTCGCCAATTCTCATTGGCCTTTTTTCAAAAAAGCAGTGGTGTTTGGGGCTCCCAAGAGTGACCCCTAGTGTCACTACATCGACACAACGTCGAGTGAGTGACAGATAGGGAACTTTGGTTTTTGGCTTGTCTTTGGACCACCAGTATTCCCCATTTAGAGATGCACTGCAAAATCCACAGAATTACCAGGAGCCAGTCTGCAGTCAACCGTACATTGGATGCTTTTCATACCTGGGTTATCACAGGCACTTCAGTGTGCACGAGAATTCCTTTGAACCTGCATTCATCCACAAACGCAACGAACGAGAGAGACAGAGAGTTCGATGTGTCAATGAGGGATACGCCAGACTCCGTGAACATTTGCCACAAGAATTTGAGGATAAACGGCTCAGCAAGGTAGAGACTCTGTGAGCGGCCATAAGCTACATTAAACACCTGCAGAGCCATCTGGAGGTCAGTCAACCTAAAGGAATTGACAACATTGATCTGGACAACTAAGTTTACTTGCCACTGGATTTTCATTGCTCTTTAGTAAATTTACTTGTGACTGTGGCTCAACTTTGTGTTACCAATGCCACTGTCACTGGTTTGAATCTCAGGGAATGTCACTGCATAAATGCATTTTCTGGAAAGCAAGACAAATGTACTACGTAAGCATCCTTAGAACAAGATTCTTGGAAAGGAAAATTTCATAAGATATTTTGTCTTGTTTTTAGATAAATCTAACTAAATTTTGTGAGATTTATGCTTAAAAAAAGAAAGAAAAACTATTTGCATGTTTTGGCAATCGGGTAAGTTTTATTATTACCAATTTCCAATTAGTTTTTTTCTTGATTGATATTTTCTTGTTAATTAAATGTATAGATTGAATGCACTGTAAGTCGCTAAAAGCATCTACCAAATGCATAATTGTAAATTCTCTTTTACCATTAGCATTAGCTAATGTTAACAAATGGAAACTTCTAGTAAAGTGTTGCCAAAAAGCCAATAGAGTGGCTTTAGAATCCAATATTTTGTTATTTCCATATTATTGAACATAAGCCAGTCATTGGCCTACAGTTCACAGCAATCCATTTTGCAATTGAATTCGTCAATCTGTCCGAAATAGATTTATTATAAGGGATTTTCTAAGGATGCGTCAGTGTACACCTGTGTCAGATGGACGCTTTTGGAGCGTCTCATAATGTGTGTCAGTGTGTCATAAACATATCGTTTTTAGGTCACTGTGTCAAGTTTAACATAGTTTAAACCTAGAAAAACACGTCTTGAGATCCCTGCGTTTGGAATTGCGCTCCATCAAGCTGTGTTTAAACCCAAGAACGTGTTCTCATACTGTGCAGTCTGCTGTCCGTAAGTGTGGTTTGTTCTCTCTAATAGCTGTGCGCTGCCTATTTAGCTGGAGTTTCGCACACTGCCCCCTGGAGAAAACAGGTGGTACTACAAGCTTGAATAACGGTCCGGGGACACGATTTATTACGTTAATTTAAGTAATTTTTTATATAATTAATCACACTGAATTAACATGTTAAATCGACAGCCCTAAAAAAAACATTATAAAATTATTAAGAACATGTTTAAAACTATGATGATCTAAACCAAATGTACCTACAAACCATTTCAGTATTCATTACTTAAGTATTTACCTACAGTCCTGAACTCATACGAGGAACAGAAGACCCGAGGAGACTTTTTCCCTGTTGCATTCGCATTGCCAAAAGTTACCACCGTAGTGACGTAAACTAGTTTAAATTTGTCTTCTGACATGGTTGGAACAAAATATTCAATAGCAACAACAACGAAATCAACAACATCGATGGAGGACACCGGGATCGGAGTTACACTTTTGTTAGGGCTGTTTTACACTAGCTTTGGCTGCATCCGAAAACGTAGGTGGCTGCCTAATCAATTAATGGTTTAAACGACAGCATTTTTGGATGAATTGAACTCTGAAGAAAACTAGTCTCTGAACAGTTTACAAAGCACCTTATTTCATCGTACCTCAGCCCCCGAATGCATCATTTTCCCGTTTTCAGATGAAGTCTTTGTATTCAGGTTACAGTTTAAATGCGAGAGCTGTGCATGCTGCAGCCGGAGTGAGAGATGAGACGAGCGGTCAGACTACCACACAGCACGTGCTGAATTTAGTGGACAACATGTTGAAAGCACTATAAAACTATTTATCAACACATCCCAGGAAAAATTTGATGTAGTAATACAGAAATCACTTTATTTTCTGTATAGTCACACAGTACAAAAGTACAGATGCAATGAAAACTCAGAGCATGTCTCCTGATGAAGTTACACACACACACACACACACACACACACACACACACACACACACACACACACACACACATGAAACGGGTGATCCTCTTTGTATACTTTGTTGGTTTTATGTTTGTTCTGTTAAAGGAATTATAAAATTAGCGCAATCCTCTGAGTAGCATGCTAGCTAGTTGTTTAAAATGGCGGCTGTAGACTCCTTTCTCAATGCTTTGTGTCATAGGTTTTTGACCAGTCACAGCCTACAGCACCTCCCACAGTCCGCCACAGTAACTATACGCCCCCTAAGTATCTACTTCAGAGTAGGAGCTAAAAATCCCCCCAAAACGGCTCAGAGGTGCGAATGCGACGAAAAGTACTAGTCCAGGGGGGAAAGTACCTAAAACGGGCTTTAGTACTGCCAGTGGGAAAGGGCCTATAGTCTGAATAAAGGTTGAAGGAAGAAACCATTTCCACATTTTACTCTGCCGCCCTCTACAGACTGATCTGATAATGGCCTGCGATTGCAAAAGGTGAATGCAGATTTTGAATGCAATAGGAGTGTTAAGAAAATCAGCAAAATTACATTTTTAATTTTAAATTAAGTGAATTACGTTTTTTTTTTTTTTTTAATTATTTTTTTAGATATAATTAAATAAATAATCAAATTACCAGTCCCAATATATGGCTTTTTTACAGTACACATTACTGAAATCCATGCACATTATTTTTGTTTAGGCCTATAAGAAATATCTTTAATATCTTCTTTAATGTCTCAAAATAAAACAATAAACTACTTGATAATATTACTGTAGGTCACGTCACGGTAGCTACATCTCCACAAAACGGCAAAGAACTAGTGTGTTTAATGTTACCTGATGCACTGCTCTTAAAGAGACAGTAACTATATTAGCAGTGTCCATAACATTTATGCCGTTTCAAGAGAAACTACATACATTAAAAATTATACTTAAATTATATATATATATATATATATATATATATATATATATATATATATATATATATATATATATATATATATAAATTTTTAATACATGCTATTTGGAATCTTCTGTGTTTTGCAGTATTAATATTTAATAACAATTAATCAATTATTTAATTATTTAACTATTCAATTCCTGAATTAATTATAATTATTTTTATCAGGGATAGAGAATAATAATAATAAAACAGGAACAAATAACTATAAAAATAGAAAAGTAGTAAAGAAAAGTAAAGATAGTAAAATGTTAGTAAAGAACCGCCAAGTAACGGTAATAAAAATAATAATAACAATATACACTATACAATATAAAATACAATAAACATTTGGCACAACATTAATGAACGTTAAAAAATCTTTCATGCATGCACGTTCGTGGGATGGGGCGTTAATTTGCACTCTTTGATATGGTTTTCCTTCATTTACAAATTGCACCTTATGGGAAATACAGGAAAAATATTTTATATTTTAATATAGGCCTCTGTATAATGAACTAAAACAATGACCAACGAGAACCAAATTTCTTTCACTTCACTTGTCACAAACACAATCTAGTCTACTGCTAAAAGAACAACACTGTTGAAAGATTTTTACTTTAAGCCTTTTCCTTCCTACTGCATAAGTCCACAAGGAAAATGCTTAATGTGGCTTAAGGTTTCTCTTTGGAGAAACCTTTTCTACTTGGTTGTTGTTTTGAGTAGTATTAAACCACGTTAAGTATGTCCATTGAACATCATAATAATTGAGCGCAATGAAATGCACATATTTATGTATCAATAAAATCATAATGTGCATGTCAAACATATACAAATACTAGATAGAGTCATTAGTGTTTCTATCGGCATGTGCACAGTATACACAATAAAAATGTATTTGGCTTGTCCATGTTTAACATGCTTTGTCGCTGCCTGCTGCATTATGGTTCTGAGAGAGATTCACAGATCCCCAACCAAGCATAAGCCGAGTGTCGACTTCGGCACGAGAACAGCACTATAAGCCTAAAAAGGGGTAAATGACTGAGCGAAACATCCGACACTTTCACACATTTATACTCATAGTCAGTGATATAAAGTCAACAATATAGTTTATTGCCAATTCTGATCGATATCACTTGCTGTGGCTTTTGCTGAGACTGGCTATTAGATGGTCCCATTTGAGAAATGAACTCATTGACTAAACCATTAGTGATTGGTATTTGCTCAAAAAATAAAACACTATTGCCCTATACTGATCATGTCTCTCCTGTACCACCTAATGTCACACAGCGTAAAATCACAGGATATATTTCCTTTTGATGTACATTCTTAAACGCCGCATCTGTACATGTTAGATGTGTTTTATGTAATGGAATAAAGAGGAGTAAACATACATTATGATATATATGCTTCTCTGACATGACCATCATCATTCTGTGGTTCTGAATTTTAATCATATTGGAAGTAGTAACTCGCTTATTTTTTTCATTGGATACTTTCGTACTCTTACTCATGTGATTATTAACCTTATTACTTTTACTTCTACTTGAGTAGTTATCTTTTTTAAAGTATTAGTACTTGAGTAAAGGTGTCGGCTACTCAACCCACCTCTGTCTGTGCCTTGGTTCATTACTCGTACAGACAATGCATGGTGTATTATAAATGTTATAGGTAAAGCCACATTATTGCAAACGCTCTTTGTCTTTTGAAGTTAGTATTCCTAGCAGGACACCACAGACTCATTGTAACCTGTTCTTTCTCTCCCATTTCAATTGTCTCCCACACACTGGGGTGCTTGTATGGTGAGTGTGTGCACACAAGCACACAAACCTGGTTTTACTGCTGGATCTGAACCTGGGTCTCCTATGCTGTTGATGCATCATACTTCTGGTCACGCCACAGGGGAAGGTAAACAAACTGGAGCCGATGCAAAAATATCTGTTAGGAGATGGTGCTTGTTAGTCGGCATAATGTGGCCGATGGGTACCAGAACTCTTGGAAACAACATACCGACCTCCCGTGTGATCATGTTGTTTACATGATTTGATTTGAGTCACAAATTTAAGGACTTGTGACTTGCTTTTTAAATGAAGAAAATAACTTGACTTGAGACTTGAGGACCAATGACTCGAGACTCAACTTGGATTTGAAGTGGATGACTTGGCAATGACTTGCATTTTTTTTTCATGTTATTTGCTTTTATAACTAGTAATAAATTACTATTTAAAAATGTTATTGCATTAATAATAAACTGATAGTAAGAAACTGATTTATTTGCAGTGTAGCAGAGCCAGGGGTCTGAAATCAGCATATGTTGACTTCAAAACTTGCTGTGTTCTAGTATGTGCCATTTAGGGTTGCCAAAATTAAGTTATACACCACGGGATACCTGTCATCCCGTATTTTAGCGGCAAGATGTGGAAGTGAGAGCCAGGTGGGAAAGTCGGAAACTGAGCTGTTTGAGGGAAGATTCGTATGCTCTTCTTTGGGACAAATCCGTGGCCATTTTAAAACTTCAACCTTGTCGATACAAGTTCTGTAACTGTGGTGAAATTTAAATAGTTAATTCAATTAAATGAAATAAATTGAATTCAAAAATTCAGCCGCCAGATATATCAAATATCAACCACTTAACCCAGGATAGCTAAAAAAAAAAAAAAAAAAAAAAAAAGATCACAGCGATGGAAGAGACCTGTTTTAAATGCTGGTTAAATTATTGCCAAACAAAAGAATCTCCACAAGACAAAGAAATGATAAAGACCATTAAGGGCACAAGTGTTGGTAACTCAAATACCTTCAAACATTTATTTTGACAACAGCAAACAAAACCAAACAATTAAATAAGCATGCAAATAAATCAAACACAATTACAATGAGTGTAGGGTGTGTGTGTGTGTGTGTGTGTGCAGGTTTAAGTGGTTTACAAGGACTTTTTTTTAGGTTATAAACTGGTAATTACAAGGGTATTATGCTATAAATGTGTTTTATGAGGACATTTCTAGTGTCCCTATAATTCAAATCACTTAAAAAACATACTAAACGATGTTTTATTGAAAATGTAAAAATACAGAAAGTTTTTTGTGAGGGTTAGGTTTAGGGGTAGGGTTAGGGTATAGAATCTATAGTTTGTACAGTATAAAAATCACTATGTCTATGGAGAGTCCTCATAATGATAGCTGCACCAACATGCAGAGGACAAGTCCAACAGAAGGAAGTTATGTTGAATGGAAGACAACATTTTAATTTGCTCTCTCTATATATACACACTGATCAGCCACAACATTAAAACCTAATATTGTGTAGGTCCCCCCTCGTGCCACCAAAACAGCTCCAACCAACATCTCAGTATAACATTCTGAGATGCTATTCTTCTCACCACAATTGTACAGAGCGGTTATCTGAGTTACCGTAGACTTTGTCAGTTTGAACCAGTCTGGCCATCTCTGTTGACCTCTCTCATCAACAAGTCATTTCTGTCCACAGAACTGCCACTCACTGGATGTTTCTTGTTTTTGACACCATTCTGAGTAAATTCTAGAGACTGTTGTGTGTGAAAATCCCAGGAGATCAGCAGTTACAGAAATACTCAAACCAGATCATCTGGCACCAACAATCATCCATGCGATTATCTAATCAGCCAATCGTGTGGCAGCAGTGCAGTGCATAAAATCATGCAGATACAGGTCAGGAGCTTCAGTTAATGTTCACATCAACCATCAGAATGGGGAAAAATGTGATCTTAGTGATTTGGACCGTGGCATGATTCCACAGAGCTGACTGGCGAGATAAGGTTTTATGTGTTTCAAAATGAGTTTCACAATGTCCAATTCAGTGAGGTTAGGATTCCATCTTGTGCAGAGAGCTCTGTATGAATATGCAAAATCCCTGATGGATTCATTTCCTTCCTGTTTTTTAGTTCAGACACGTTCAGCAAGCTCACCCTCAAAGTCTTCATTTAGAAATGCTGACAAAAAAGAAGTCTCAAATTCTCCCCAAGATGTAACTTTGGAGTGTGTTATCTCCCACTAGTCTCGAGCAGTGCCATGAAGAACTGTTCTAAAGATAGCAAGAATGTCGCTGTCTGATAAGGGATGTAGAGCAAGGAAATCTTGACACTTGTATAAATAGAGTAATGGGTCAGAGTCATCTCCTGGCCTCCCGTACATAGCAAATTTTAGTTTGATGTTATCAGTTTTGGGAACTGGAGTAAGACCAGAAGCAGTAGGCATTACTGTTGAAGTGACTTGTGAAAAGGGTGATGCTGGAAGAGTCAATTTTGTGTAACCTGTAGCTCTCCTTGAAACTCAGTTTGCATTTGCTCAACCATAAAGCCAAGTTCAGACACAAGAGAAACTTTCACTTTGTCCACTTCCTCCGATATTGCTGTTTTAATGGTTTTCATTATGATATTCATTTCATGGTCATGCTTCTCCTTATTAGATGAAACAACTGTATGGAGGTTGCAGAAACTTTGTTCTGTTTGTTCGGTGAGTTTGTTTAATTTTGATTCCAAATGAAATCTGCTACGTTGTACTTGTTTAGCCAGTTAATTGAAAACCTTGTCCTGTTTCTGTTGCAGGTTGTCTAGATTGTCATGGGCCTGATCAGTAAGCTGACCCAATTCCCTTCCAGGGGTAGGGAGCACAAAAGGGAGCTCACATTGAACAGAATCAGTAGAAGCACCCTCGTGTGTAGAGAGAACCCCAGGAGGATACTTTTGGTTTTCCAAAACAGGGATTACAGATGCAGGAGATACAATGTCCATTTCCAGAGATTGTATTTTTTTTAAATGTTCAAGTCTCTGTTTGGGCGCCACTCTGTAGCGGTGGTCACCTTAAATAATAGTTCAGTTCGGGCACCAGACAGTTTAAATGAACTGTCACATAAACTCTGCTCAGCAATAAAACAAAAGAAATGATGTTCAAAATATTTCAAAAATAAGAATAATTATTTCAGTTAGTTTTGAGCACACAAATGACAACAAAAACTCTTTTGGGGCACTTCGCGCTTGTGGCACTCAAAAGAGACAAATATGCAAAAGTTCAAACAACAGCATGGTTGCACACTTGCAACAATTGTTCAACAAACAATAAAAGGAAACAATCGAAAAAAAAAAAAAACTCTTCAAAAGGGAAAGTAGTTCGGGTTTTGATGTATGTTGTAAAATGTTGTATGTTGCATATTTGTCTCTTTTGAGTGCCATGAGTGCCCCAAAATACCTTTTGTTGTCATTTGTGTACTCAAAACAAACTGTAAAAATAATTCTTATTTTTGATATATTTGAGTGTCATTTCATTTGTTTTATTGCTGAGCGGGGTTGTTTTTTCTGAGTTTATGTGACAGTTCATTTAAACTGTCTGGTGCCCAAACTGAACTATTATTTAAGGTGACCGCCGCTACAGA
This sequence comes from Myxocyprinus asiaticus, assembly GCF_019703515.2. Taxonomy (NCBI): domain Eukaryota; kingdom Metazoa; phylum Chordata; class Actinopteri; order Cypriniformes; family Catostomidae; genus Myxocyprinus; species Myxocyprinus asiaticus. Next base: position 2,445,280 of record NC_059388.1, read on the forward strand.
AACCACAAAATATTTCAAAGTCAAACCTGACCATCTGTAAAAGCAGCACATTTTAGGATCTTTCTGTAGATATTGATGTAGACTGTAGAAGTTTTGTTGCAATTTTGCACTGTTGTTCAACCTTAAACCAGCAAGCGTTTTGTGGAGAAATAAAAACATATTTTGTATACTTAAACCATTTTCATATATTATTGTAGTTCTCAGATATGTATGTATAATTGAGAAACTTCACAAGATAAAAATAAATAACTAATTAATAACCTCTCTCCTTGATTATGTTTTGTACTGTACTGTGGCTTGGGACTTGAAGGTAAGGACTTGAGACTTGCACATGTGTGATTTTCTCCCACCTTTGGTGGTTTACAAGGTAAAAGTATTATATGTTGTGGTGTGGTCTCTAATTCACCCCAGATGTGCTCTAGTGTACTGGGTCATCACACAAACATTCTTCATTATATATCACATTTACCATGTCTTCCCATACGTACTTCCCAAAGATGATCAAACATCCAAAGTGCCTCAAAGCACGCAAACCCATCTGAATAATATGCTCTGGAATGTATTTGTTACAGTACTTTGGAAAAGGAAGGAAGTATAAACCACATCAAGACACAAAAATGCCCCTTTATCTCTTCTTAGCCTTCACGCTTTAGCTAAACTACAGGAACAAGGTATGCATGCCCTTTTCTTGAAAACTCTAAACCACCAAAATGGACTGGGAATCAGTGTGAGAGAGAAGACCAGCAGAGGGGAAAACCAATGAATCGTGGAAGAATGAAAGAATGCTCTGTCAAGGAGTAATGACAGTGTCAACAAAAGACCTTCCGTGTGAAAAAGAGCCGGTAATTAACTCAGATGCTGGTACCCTGATTGTAATAGTTCAATGGCAAGCAGTGGGCAAGGAGGAACTTAACTCACAAGTACAATAATAGCATAACACTTTCTATCAATATCTTAATCACTGAAATGCCTCCAAGCTGGAAAAACATATATTCAGGTAATAGCATACATTTATTTCAAAGATGTTTAAGGTGTATGAGCTGCTAAAATAGGTGCCAGATCCAGATTCAGCCAGTTTAACCCAGGTAAATCAACCAACATTTTCGCACAACAGCAGCAATTGGTGTGCAGAATATGTATCTTCCATGTTTGGTTTAATTTAGTTAGATGTTTAAAGTATTATTGAAAAAATTATTATTTCAGTTTACCACAGTTGATTTCACTCTTATACTTTTTTTGCAAAGACATCCTAAACCATCTCAAAATTCTAAACAAAAGTTCATTTTACACCATGTGTTCACATAGAATGCAGTAGAATAAAAAAAAAAAACTATAACAATACCTCTGATCCAAAACATTGTGAGCTCATTCTTTTAGCCAATTTTTACAGCATCACATTTAAGCAGGGCCGACTCTAGAGTTTTGGGGGCCCTATGCAGTTTTTTTTTTTTTTTAAATGGGGCCCCCCTATGTACCTACTGGTACACCTAACCAAACACACCCAGCATTAACAACTAAGCATGCTTAAAGGGTAGTTCATCTAAAACTGAAAATTCTCTCATCATTTACTCACCCTCATGCCATCCCGGAAGTGCATGACTTTCTTTCTTCTGCTGAACACAAAGATTTTTAGAAGAACATTTCAGCTCTGTAGGCCCTTACAATGAAAGTGAATGGTGGCCAGAACTTTCAAGCTCTAAACATCACAATAAAGGCAGCGTGAAAATAATCCATATGACTCATGTCGTTAAATTTATATCTTCAGAAGCAATATGATAAGTGTGGGTGAGAAACAGATCAATATATAAGTCCTTTTTGTACTATAAAATCTCCACTTTCACTTTCACATTCTGAAAGTGAAAGTGGAGATTTATAGTAAAAAGCGTTTAAATATTGATCTGTTTCTCACCCAAAGAAATTGTATCACTTAAGAAGACATATATTAAGCCACTGTAGTCATATGGATTACTTTTATGCATTCATGTGATTTCTGGAGCTTCAAAGGTCTGGTCACCATTCACTACATTGAAAGGACCAACAGAGCTGAGATATTCTTCTAAAAAATTAATTTGTGTTCAGCAAAAGAAAGAAAGTCAAACACATCAAGGCAGGGTCGTGTCCAGATAAGGGCCATAGGGTGGCCCTGACACTTAGGACAATTGAGGGACTTGTATACGAATATTACACAAGGTGCAAACATTAATTGCTGCTCAAGAAGACAACACACTACTATATGCATACTATCCTTCATGTAAATATCTGTAAAGTAGATTCTGAAGAGCAGTACTAAATAAAAAAAAAATCTTATCTCTTATATTTGTATAAATTATGAAAGGGGTGTGAACATTTATGAGACAAAAAGGAATGCAAACTTATCTTCTCAACTATATATACTGTTTATTAAACCTTTGATTAATTATCAGCTGTCTTCCTTTTCTTCGGCTTTCTATCGTGTTTCTGAACAGCAATCTAAATCGAGCAATTCTGTGATTTGGCGACTAAAAACAGCCTTTTGGCTCCTTATTGTTTCCGTTTAGGAGCAAAAGGCTCCTAAGTAATTTTTTTAGTCTAGAGCCCTGTACTATGTTATTTGCTTGTTTTAGCTCTTACGGTGTGTTGTGGAGTCAAAATATGTGAAAACATATATTGTTTTATTCAACCGGGCTGTAACATACAGTAGGCCTATTAATATTTAGTATATATGTCACTACATTTTGGCAAATGTATTAGTTAATCTGGGTATTTCTATGCATGCAGAAAAACACACAGCATGCAGTACATACTGCAAAAATGCTATGTTCAGTATGATAGTATGCCCCCCATTTTGCCATTTTAGTCCAAATATGTTTGGAAAGTCATTTTCATCCCAGAATATTATGAAAATACTGTACATTATTTAGTACATTATTTATGGTGGAAATGTTCATGATTTTCAGAAAATATACAAAAGTGGCAGAATTCTCCTGTGATGCATTTATGTCTGTTGGACATCATTAGTAGCCAAATTAAATAAAATATTGAGAGTCTAAAACAGGGCCAAATGTGCCCATATTTGAAGAAACACACAGTTATACTTAGTATATCTTCCAAATTTTGTGCATATTCATAGGAATTTGTTAACTTCAGAAATAAATATATATCTGCAGGTAATTGTGTAATTACACCATTGATATTTAAACATGATTCAACAGGATAACATAAGTACCATATCAACATACACTACAGAGGGCATTCCTCCCGCTCAGAAATATCAGAGATACTATCTTATAAGGAAGAGAAACATCCTCCTATTGGCTTACTGGTGTCAAACTACATAATTTCATTGACCTGCCCTCAAAAGAGAAGGGACGTGTTTACTCCCAGTAATGAAACAACTAGTGGAGGGAGAAGATGGTAATATGCTGCACACAATACATTTCCTGATCAACTATCTATCCATGTTTTACGTCAACTGCAGAGATAGACCAGACCAAAGCAAAGGTGCTCTACAAAGTAAGGCGATAACTATCAATTTGAATATTATTTTTTTTAATTTGAAGAAGAACTGTGATATTGTTATGTGTATTTTTCTCCAGAGAAATGGATTTAGATCATGGTGTTGTGGAGCCACTGTCGTATGCTAAACCTTTGGTTTTTGGCTTGTCTTTGGACCACCAGTATTCCCCATTTAGAGATGCACTGCAAAATCCACAGAATTACCAGGAGCCAGTCTGCAGTCAACCGTACATTGGATGCTTTTCATACCTGGGTTATCACAGGCACTTCAGTGTGCACGAGAATTCCTTTGAACCTGCATTCATCCACAAACGCAACGAACGAGAGAGACAGAGAGTTCGATGTGTCAATGAGGGATACGCCAGACTCCGTGAACATTTGCCACAAGAATTTGAGGATAAACGGCTCAGCAAGGTAGAGACTCTGCGAGCGGCCATAAGCTACATTAAACACCTGCAGAGCCATCTGGAGGTCAGTCAACCTAAAGGAATTGACAACATTGATCTGGACAACTAAGTTTACTTGCCACTGGATTTTCATTGCTCTTTAGTAAATTTACTTGTGACTGTGGCTCAACTTTGTGTTACCAATGCCACTGTCACTGGTTTGATTCTCAGGGAATGTCACTGCATAAATGCATTTTCTGGAAAGCAAGACAAATGTACTACGTAAGCATCCTTAGAACAAGATTCTTGGAAAGGAAAATTTCATAAGATATTTTGTCTTGTTTTTAGATAAATCTAACTAAATTTTGTGAGATTTATGCTTAAAAAAAGAAAGAAAAACTATTTGCAAATGGGGTAAGAAAGAAAACATGTTTTGGCAATCGGGTAAGTTTTATTATTATCAATTTCCAATTAGTTTTTTCTGGTTTTATTTTATTTTTTATTTTTTTATTAAATTTATAAATTGAATACACTGTAAGTCGCTAAAAGCATCTACCAAATGCATAATTGCAAATTCTCTTTTACCAGCAAAAGGACTGTAATCAGAAATGGGCAATTAAGCCCTCAAAATCGAATTGTTCACTGGTTGATGCATTGAAAACTGGCTTTTCTGTGTATGTGCATGGTTTCTACAACAGTGGCACAACTCCTTTGCAGAGCACATCAGCGGATCAATGGACTTCTTACTGTGTCCCATGTGTCTCGCCACTCCACGTTAAGGAGTCAATTTGATGGCTTTGAAATCCAGGTCAAGACTCTCAAGTGAGATTCAATCCTTCCAGTGTTGGGTCTTACTCCTCAAATCATGTTCCTTATAACAACACATGTACAAAAGGCATATTATCTCTTTCTACAGACTCAGACACGACTCCTGCTTTCCACACTGGTCACATACAAAGGACTAACAGACCTGCACCTACCACCACCAGGTGCACCACAATGAGAAGCCATTTTATTTGCTCTCTCTCTATATATAAACCGATCAGCCACAAAAATAAAACCACCTGCCTAATATTGTGTAGGTCCCCCTCGTGCCACCAAAACAGCGCCAACCCGCATGTCAGAATAGCATTCTGAGATGCTATTCTTCCCATCACAATTGTACAGAGCGGTTATCTGAGTTACCATAGACTTTATCAGTTCGAAACAGTCTGGCCATTCTCTGTGGACCTCTCTCATCAACAAGGCATTTCCGTCCACAGAACTGCCGCTCACTGGATGTTTTTTTTTGTGTTTGGCACCATTTTGAGTAAATTCTAGAGACTGTTGTGTGTGAAAATCCCAGGAGATCAGTAGTTCCAGAAATACTCAAACCATGAGTATATATATATATATATAACCATATATAAACCATATAAATACAGTTGTGCTCAGAAGTTTGCATACCCTTGGAGAATTGGTAATATATGTACTATTTTTAAAGAAAACATGAGTGAGCAGGCAAAACACATTTCTTTTATTTCTTATGGGATTCATATTCAACTGTTGGATATAACAGAATGGCACAATCATAAAACAAAACATGGAAACAAAGAAAAAAAATGAAATGACCCCTGTTCAAAAGTCTGCATACCCTTAGTTCTTAATACTGTGCATTGCCCCCTTTAGCATCAATGACAGCGTGCAGTCTTTTGTAATAGTTGTCTATGAGGCCCCAAATTCTTGCAGGTGGTATAGCTGCCCATTCGTCTTGGCAAAATGCCTCCAGGTCATGCAAAGTCTTTGGTCGTCTTGCATGAACCACACGTTTGAGATCTCCCCAGAGTGGCTCGATTATATTAAGGTCAGGAGACTGTGATGGCCACTCCAGAACATTCACCTTTTTCTGCTGTAACCACTGGAGAGTCAACTTGGCCTTGTGCTTAGGGTCATTGTCGTGCTGGAATGTCCAAGAGCGTCCCATGTGCAGCTTTCATGCAGAAGAATGCAAATTGTCTGCCAGTATTTTCTGATAACATGCTGCTTTCATCTTGCCATACATTTTCACAAGATTCCCCGTGCCTTTAGAGCTCACACACCCCCAAAACATCAGTGAGCCACCACCATGCTTCACAGTGGGGATGGTATTCTTTTCACTATAGGCCTTGTTGACCCCTCTCCAAACATAGCGCTTATGGTTGTGACCATAAAGCTCTATTTTGGTCTCGTCACTCCAAATTACAGTATGCCAGAAGCTGTGAGGCATGTCAAGGTGTTGTCAGGCATATTGTAACCAGGCTTTTTTGTGGCATTGGCGCAGTAAAGGCTTCTTTCTGGCAACTCGACCATGCAGCTCATTTTTGTTCAAGTATCATCATATTGTGCTCCTTGAAACAACCACACCGTCTTTTTCCAGAGCAGCATGTATTTCTCCTGAGGTTATCTGTGGGTTTTTCTTTGTATCCCGAACAATTCTTCTGGCAGTTGTGGCTGGAATCTTTCTTGGTCTACCTGATCTTGGCTTGGTATCAAGAGATCCCCGAATTTTCCACTTCTTAATAAGTGACTGAACAGTACTGACTGGCATTTTCAAGGCTTTGGATATCTTTTTATATCCTTTTCCATCTTTATAAAGTTCCATTACCTTGTTACGCAGGTCTTTTGACAGTTATTTTCTGCTCCCCATGGCTCAGTATCTTGCCTGCTCAGTGCATCCACGTGAGAGCTAACAAACTCATTGACTATTTATACACAGACACTAATTGCAATTTAAAAAGCCACAGGTGTGGGAAATTAACCTTTAATTGCCATTTAAACCTGTGTGTGTCACCTTGTGTGTCTGTAACAAGGCCAAACATTCAAGGGTATGTAAACGTTTGATCATTTGGGTGATTTGGGTGATTTCTGTTGTCATTATGATTTAAAAAGGAGCCAAACAACTATGTGATAATAAATGGCTTCATATGATCACTATCCTTAAATAAAAGACAGTTTTTTTGCACTATCAGTCATATTTTCAAAATCAATGCCAAAATTTCACAATTTCTGCCAGGGTATGCAAACTTTTGAGCACAACTGTATATAGTTTATCACTACTATGATCACATTTTAGTTCTTTAAAATTTTTAAATTCTTCATTGATCACTTAATATGATGTAATGAAATTGCATGAATTATAATAATATGAGCTGTAAATGTTTTCCATAATTTGTACAAATAACCTCTAAAATTGTACTGTCTCTTTAAGAATGACGGAACACGTCACATCACACTCCAATAGAGGAGAAGACTTTATGCTGTGTAAAGATAAAAGAAAAAAAAATACAGTTTTTTTGCATGATCAGTCATATTTTTGTGTGTGTATATATATATATATATATATATATATATATACAGGGTTGGGAGAGTTACTTTTGAAATGTATTCCACTACAGATTACAGAATACATGCTGTAAAATGTCATTTGTAACATATTCCGTTAGATTACTCAAGGTCAGTGACGTATTCTAAATACGTTGGATTACTTCTTCAGCACTGGTAGATTTTTTCACTTGTTTTGACTATAAAAACTCTGCCAGTACAGTAAGATACATTCTCTGAATAACCTAAATATCTTATGCAGTGTTGTTTCTAAAACAAGATAAATCTAATTAATCTTGTTTTAAGGATTTTTAGACATTTTTACAGGAAAACAATACAAAAATTATTATCAAGAATATGATTTTTGCCCTAATATCAAAGGTCTTACTAGAAAAAAAGAAATTATGATCCAACGTGAATTTTCTTGATAAAAATTATGATCGTGTCTGGTAACGTGCATGTAAAATGGCTAGAAATAGCATTTAAAGCTGACAATTTACACAAGGTTTATTTCTATTTCTTCTGCTCCAAACTTACTTCAAACTTACTTCTCTGTCTGCTCGTATGAATGTAACACATCATAAGAAAGTGTTTCACTGCTGTTCAAATGCACTTTGGATCGCATCATTTATATGTATACATTTTTCCATCTGAAAGGACTAAATATTAATCAGAATCAGAATCAGAATCAGCTTTACTGCCAAGTATGCTTACACATACAAGGAATTTGTCTTGGTGACAGGAGCTTCCAGTGTACAACAATACAAAAACAGCAGCAAGATATAGATAATAATAAAAAAATAATAATAATTATACACATACGTACATACATACAGACACACACATACATACACACATACACATACAAATCCGTTATCTGTTATGTACAGTGCAAATTCAATCTGTTATGTACAGTGCAAATGTTTATTTTTTTTTTTAGAGGAATGAAATGGCAGAAGAGGTTAGATGTGTTGGATAAATATAAGAAAGACTAAACTGTGTATTGCACATAGTTATTGCTCAATGGGCAATTTAACTGTTCATGAGATGGATAGCCTGATGGAAAAAACTGTTCCTGTGCCTGACGGTTCTGGTGCTCAGAGGGCAACACTTCAAAAAGGTAATGGGCAGGGTGAGTGGGGTCCAGAGTGATTTTTCCAGCCTTTTTTCTCACTCTGGAAGTGTATAGTTCTTGAAGGGGGGGGGGGTAGTCTTGTAGTCTTCTGATGTCTGATTACGTAGCTGAACCAAACCAGACAGTTATTGAAGTGCAGAGGACAGACTCAATAACTGCTGAGTAGAACTGTATCAGCAGCGCCTGTGGCAGATTGAACTTCCTCAACTGGCGAAGAAAGTACAACCTCTGCTGGGCCTTTTTCACAATGGAGTCAATGTGTGTCTCCCACTTCAGGTCCTGTGAGATGGTAGTGCCCAGGAACCTGAATGTCTCCACTGCTGCCACAGTGCTGCTTAGAATGGTGAGGGGGGTCATTGTTGGGGTGTTCCTCCTAAAGTCCACAATCATCTCCACCGTTTTGAGCGTGTTCAGCTCAAGGTTGTTTTGACTGCACCAGACAGCCAGCTGTTCAATCTCCCAGGCCCCCTCACATCAGCACTTCTTGCAGAAACACAAGTTTCCACACCACACTTATCTCAGGCAAACACACACAGAGAATGTCATGAAAAGGTCAATGCATCGAATGACAGCAAAGTAATAAGAAAACATTTATCAATATATTGATTATAGATGTCACATGTGCCTTTTACTGTGTTGTAACTTGCATCAAGACAAGTTTTTTAAGTCAATGAGTGAGTATTTCAGTACAGTAATTTACACTGAGTCATAAAAGACTTTATGGTAAAAGATTGTGTTGATAAATATGTTTATAGTGCTTTCAACATGTTGTCCACTAAATTCAGTGCGGGCTGCGTCGTAGTCTGACCGCTCGTTTCATCTCTCACTCCAGCAGCAGCACGGAGCTCCGCATACACAGCTCTTGCGAGTTTAAACTGTAACATGAAGACAACGAGTGCGTCGGAAAACGGGAAAATGCTGCCTTCAGGGGACTGTATAAGGATGTAGGATGAAATAAGCTGCTTTTTAAACTGTTCAGAGACCAGTTTCCTTTAGAGTCCATTCATCCAAAAATGCTGTTGTTTAAACCATTAATTGATTAGGCAGCTACCAACATTTTCATATGCAGCCAAAGTTTGTGTAAAACAGCCCTAACAAAAGTATAACTCCGATCCAGGCATCCTCCGTCAGTGTTATTGATTTTGGTCAATATTTTTTATTTTTATTTATTGTTTTTTATTATTACGAACATAGAAACAGTACAGGGGATGTGTTGTTGATATTTAATCGCATGTTCCAACCTTGTCAGAAGAAAAATGGTCGATCTTAGATTACGTTACTACGGTGGTAACTTTGGTAATGCGAATGCAACGGGTAAAGTCTCCTTGGGTGTCCCGTTCCTTGTACGAGTTCTCATCTCGAAAGTTACTAAAAGAAAAATACAGGACTGTTGGTGGGAAAGGGCCTAAAGGACATGGTGGTTTAAAAAAAGGTTCCCAAGCTACAACCAGTGTATATTAAGGGTGTAGGTGTGGACAGAGTGGAGGAGTATAAGTATCTTGAGACAACTTTTTACAATAAGTTAAAGATTGAGCAGAACACTGAGGCTATTTTATTTTATTTATTTTTTTATCCCCTTTTCTCCCAATTTGGAATGCCCAATTCTTACTACTTAGTAGGTCCACGTGGTGGCGCGGTTACTCACCTCAGTGAGCTATGTGAGAGATAGCATGTGTCGTGAAGGAAGGTGAAACCCGCTCACTGACAGCTCACTCATGACACAAAAGCATTGACGACAACTTTTATTTTGCGCATGCCAAGAGCACGCTTCAAATTGCATAATCATTGAAGGGAAACCCACAAAACTGACAAGATGCGCTACTGTGCGCAACTGAAAAATGCAATCCTCACTAGACTATTTTCAACTAATCCTCATGTAACAATTTTATTAATTTTTTCCTGGGTGGTAAATGTTATTTCCTAATTGCTTATGCCTCGAAAGTATAGAAAATGGCTATTATTCCCCACAAACTTTGCAAACAGATGCATTTCACTATGTCTGCGGCCAATTTATCAAGACAAGAGCGAAAAAGTACTCAATGGAAGCATCTGCTAAGATGTGTGAGACCTACAAGGCATATTTCGGCATGCCTGTCAGGGATTAAGACAAACCCTGGGCACCTCATTTCACCTGCAAGCACTGCAAAAAAACTCTGGAAGGTAAGATGGACAATTGTTGCTTGGAATTTTATGTTATAAGATTTGTTAATTTTTAAAATTGTAAAAGTTTTTAATTTTAAAATGTTTTACAATTTTCAATGTTATTTCATATATGAAAAATGTTGCGAGAATCGCTTACACATTACATATCTAACATATCCTACAATATCAGTCGGACAAATAAAAAAACATGGCCGCCAGCAGCCAATCAAATTTCAGCAGCTAATAACAGCAAATCTGAATGGCCAACTGTTACAAAACTTGAGATATTTGTAGACAGTGTCAGAATGAGGCTGTGTACCAAGTTTTATGAAACTCGGCCATAAGGTGGCGCTATAACAAGGACATTTACATTTTCGCCAATAACTCTGCAACCGTGTTGAATAATCTCAAAATTCTTTTTTCCTCTAATTCCTTGCACCAAGACCTACATAATGTTTATCTTCGTTTTCTTGCATTTTATAAAATGTTTCCGCTATTCTAATTTTCTAAAAAAAGCAACTTTTTCTAACTCCTCCTAGGCCGTATATATCTGATTCTCATAGTCTACTGTGAACCCTCCTGACAAAATGTTATCAAAGGAATTTTGATTCGTCGAAGCGTTGCGAAGATATAAGCCAACGATTTGGTCAGGCGTCGTCCATTTTGTCCGTATTGACCAATATCTACCAAACGAAAAGGCCAAATGTTCATGTGTGAGGTTCTGAAATGTGACCGTATAGTGCTGCTCGTCACTATAACTTCATTATATTTCTGCATAACTTGTCCTAAACATTTGTAATTTACCTTGCTGGAAATATTTATACAGATTTAACCTAATTAATTACATAATTACGCATTGTTTTGCAATAATTTTGAGTAGAATGATCTATTATTATACACAATCACTGCAATCACTGCTTCGTTCATCAGGTGTGCATTTTTAATATTTAGTTTTCACAAATTGCTCTGTGGATAGAGATGAAAGCTTCCAGGATCAATGAAGACAGTGTGTGTTGGTGTGTGTCTATTATAAACCCTCCTGATAAAAATTGATCAAAGGAATTTTGATTCGTCGAAGTGTTGCGAATATATAAGCCAATGAATTGGTCAGGCGTCATCCATTTTGTACGTATTGACCAATATCTACCAAACGAAAAGGACAAATGTTACAAAAACTTCATACACACATACAACAGTTTTACATTGCTCACAAACTCTGCATTAACAATAACTTGTCTGCACATTTTAAGTCTGACTTTATCCTGTTTCAGGATCATTGAACACAAGACATCAGAATCATATTTAACACCAGTTTGCAAATTCAGCAACTTACAAAGTACATATACATATACAAATACATACCTTTTTTGCATACTTTGAAAGTTTTTAAAAGGCTTGAAACCCGACAATTGCTGCTTGCAGCTATATTTGTAAATACATTTGAATGAGATGTTTTTTTAAAGTGAGATATAGATATTAAAATGTCTGTATGTTACAAAACTTGTCATACTGAACTAGACATCCATATAAGCCACACATTTTGTAGCATCTCTTTACAAGTTTTTCTGTCATCGTTTGGACTCTGATCTACTTCGAGTCCTTCTCCCTCATTGCAGTACTTTCTCCCATATTTTACTTATTCATATTATTGTTGTTAATGACTACTATTTCTCAACAGTCCTTCATTCTGCAAGTTTTATGAAGTTAAACGTACGGATAGAGGCAGAGGACGTCAAATTTACCACCTCAACCTCCTTAAATTATGGAGAGAGGCAGTCCCTGTGTCCATGGCAATGGTAGTTCCGGAAAGGGTGGAGCTCGGGTCAGAGGTGAAGTTCAAAGTCGATTCATTCACCCCAGTCCCTTGTAGAGACCTCCTCTCACCTTCCCAGCTCATGGAGGTGGCCAGATTGCAAAAAGAGTTTGCGGACATGTTCTCTCCTCTTCCCGGTCGGACTAACCTCATACAGTACCATATCACTAGAGTGAAATCTGTACTCTGTGGCAGGCCGCTCCTACATGCTCCTAACTTCTCTCTCCCCTTCATTTTACAGACAGATGCATCAGAGAGGGGGTTGGGGGTCGTGCTCTCGCAGGAGGTGGAGGGCGTGGAGCACCCCGTGCTGTACATTAGTTGTAAGCTCTCTTTGAGAGAGACTAAGTACAGCACGATCGAAAAAGAGTGTCTTGCCATCAAGTGGGGGGTCCAAACCCTCCGCTATTACCTGCTGGGGTGGCCTTTCATCCTCCACTCGGATCACGCCCCGCTTCTGTGGCTCCATCACATGAAGGATACCAACGCGCGGATCACTCGTTGGTACCTGGCACTTCAGCCTTTCAAATTCAAGGTGGTCTACAGGCCGGGCCCGCAGATGGTTGTGGCGGGTTCACTGCAACTCTAATAGACCGGCCCAAACCTCACACCCACACCAGAGGCAGCAGCTTCCCCTACCTGAGAAGAAGAGTGGGAAGAGCTGGGAGAGAGAGAGATGGGTTATTGGCATGTTAGGAGACCCCAGAGGTCAGGGAACTGGTCTCGGGGGAATGTTCCCCTGTTTCCGGGTGAACGGGACAGGGTGGAAGGAAGGAAGGGAGGGGGGGAGAGGGAGGGACCACAGAGAGAAAGAGTTCGGGGCGCGCCGGCTCCCGGATACGCTGCTAGATGGTCTTCTGCAAGCTGCACTGCTTCATCCAGCGACGCTGGTCGGTGGCACTGGACCCACTCTGCTGTCCCCTTCGGCAGTCAGGAGACAAACTGCTCCAACATCACGAGATTGATGACATCACTGATGTCTGTGTTTTCCTCAGCCAGCACCCACTGCCGGCAGGCATCACGGAGTTGTTGAACAAAGGCAACCGGCGACTGACTTTGCTCAGCGTCAGGGATCGGAACTGCTGGCTGTGCTCTTCTGGACTGCAGACGACCTGCTGCAGGATGGCTTTCTTTAATATGGGGTATTCCAGGAGGTTGGCGACCAGAAGTTGTTGGGCCGCGAGCTGGGCCTTCCAGCAGTGGTAGGAGATGGACTGCCCATTGCGCCGCTGCCATTTCAGAGCTTTGGCTGTTTGTTCAAAGGGCTCCAGAAATGCCTCTGGATCATCTTGCATCCCCATCTTAGCAAGCATTACATGGGGGGTCACGGTGGTCGCCCCTCCTGGGGTATCAAGCTCTGCAACACCCATCGTTCCTCCTCTTGGCCTCGAAGGAGCGTCTCAAAACGCTGTTGTTTTTCCACCCTTAGACCCATGAGGGCCTGGTGTTGGGCCTGGTGGATGCTGGCGAGGGAATGGAAGACTTCCTCCAGCGGCGATGACAACTCCATAGCAGCGTATCCTTCCTCCTTCCTGGGTTTCGGCACCAGTGTAACAATGGTTCATTGTTGGGCAAATAAAGGAGGAAGCGGGAGCCGGTTTTGACGATCCATGTGAGTCAGTTTTTAATTGATCAACAAACAGAAAATGCTTTTCAGCTTACACATAAAGCGTTGCTTCTCAGCATATACAAATAAAGACTCACTTTTCAGCATACATAAACACTAATGCATGTCCACATTAATGGACATGCAGTCTCTCATATGCCCCTCTCCCTCTCTCTGTGCACCGGGCCGTTTTTATCTCCCTCGTCTCTCACTGCAAACACAGAAACAGTAATTACCAGCAAATTAATCTCAGGTGAACCTCCTTACCATTTCCTCTCTCCCCAGATGGGCGCTCCACCACATCCACGCCTCCACAATATAGGGCTTTACTGGTTGTTTAGATCAGTGTTACTATCAGAAATAATTAATAAATATTTCTTTAGTTATTAATTAATATTATTGCTGGTTATTAGCAATAATTAATAATTATCAAAGATAATTATTAATTATTAAAATAAATAGAACATTGATGAGAATCAATGTTAGCTTTTTTAAATCCTTTAAATCAACAATTATCAAAGATAATCGTTAATTGTTAACATCGATGAAACATTAATTAAAATTAACACTAGCTTATTGATCATTCAAATTCAACCATCAAAGATAATTATCAATTATCAAAAATCAATAGAATATTAATAGGGATTAACATTGACGGGGCACCACCCTGAAATCAGGGACTAATAACCAAATAGTAAAACAGTCTCAATATTAGATTGTTTTCTTAGGAAAATCGACATCCGAAGAATATCGAATTTCCGGAAAAAAAAAAACAATGAATGAAGGTTTGAATCCGAGCACTGACATCCCGTCAGCACGACACAGGCGTATGCAAAACAAACCAAAACACTTCTCTTTGTAATATAAACAAAAGTTTATTTATGCAGTAATATCAATTAATAATTAATACAATGCAGTCAATAAACTTCCGACTTACAACTACAAACTAAACAATGATATGATTAGATATGGAAATAAAAATAATTCTATAACACATAAGGTGTGTGTGTGGGGGGGGTGGGGGGGTGTGGATAGTAAGAGAGAGAGAGAATTAATTAAGTGACAGCCCTAAAGCCGATTTCGCGATAGTGGGAGAGAAAGCAGCTGTCAGTTTATCACTCAGAGACGCGGTGGACGGCTCATAAAAGTCCTGCGTTATTTGACTCTTTAATGGATGAACTCAGTTGCTGTCTCACCCGCGATGGTGAAATTGCACAACAATCCAATTTGGTTGGACCACAATACAGCAAAACAAATTTGTGATAATTAATACCCTGAGTATTAATAATGAGCGGACATGGCGGTCCGTAAACTGTACAAGCAAAAACCTTGAAACACAAGAATAACACACTATAATATTCTATCTCTGCCCAGACGTAAACCTCTTACTTGAATCGCATGAGGACACAGGTAGAATGTGTTTTCCTCCATCCTTTAACTCTGACCCGGTTCCTTGAGGCTCGGGTGATGACGGGAGGCTGTTTCCTCGCTCTGTCGGCGGGCGGTACGGCTGTTGATTCTCGGCGGGCTGGCGGAAAACTCAGAAATGTCGACTTGATTGAAGATGGAAGAGAAATCTTTAATCTCTTCACTTCTGTAGTCAAACGGATGAAGATGCGAATTGCTCGGCGGTCTCCTTCGGATCCGTTAGAGTGTTCAGTTACACCATACTAAGTGAGACTGTACCAGTGAGCATGGTGCTCCCATGTGAATGCGAGGACATGATATTCCTTGATAAGATTGTGACTGTGTGCTGTGCCTTGACTTATATAGGAGGAACACCCTGTAACACTTCTCAATGAAAGAAGGAGGCGAGAAGCAGATTTCCTGTTTCAGGTAGGCATTTTATTCTCCTCGCTGCAGCAGATACACTCTTTCAGGGTTTTTACTCAATAATTCACTCTCATAAATAAACAAACTTCTTCACAATAATAAACTCTCAACTTTGCAATAATAAACTCTTGGCTTCACAATATGATCTCTGGTACCCAGGCTCTCTCTCCCCTCTACTTGCGGTGTGGCTCTTTTTATGCCGCTCTCCCCGTGCTCACTGAAATTAGAGACAGGTGTTAGACATAATTTTTTAGTAATTAGGCACGAACCTTCTATAATAGCCAGCCAGCCCCAGGAACTGTCTCACCCCCTTTTTGGTCTTGGGCCTCGGGCAGGTAGCAATCGCCGCTGTCTTGTCAATTTGGGGATGCACCTGCCCGTGGCCCAAGTGGAACCCCAGATACCGTACCTCCACCCACCCAATCATGCTGTGAGTCCCGCTCGGCGCAGCGATCTCAGAACCGCCCTCAGATATTGCATGTGCCGCTGCCAATCATTGCTGTAAATGATGATGTCATCTAAATAGGCAGCGGCGTAAGCTGAATGCGGTCTGAGGATTCGGTCCATGAGACGCTGAAACGTAGCCGGGGCTCCAAACAAACTGAACGGAAGTGTCACAAATTGGTGTAATCCAAACGGTGTGGAGAAGGCAGTTTTTTCACGGGAAATTGGTGTCAAGGGGATCTGCCAATAACCCTTCGTCAAATCCAATGTCGAATAAAATCGAGCAGTGCCCAACCGATCCAGCAACTTATCAACGCGAGGCATTGGATACACATCAAATTTAGACACTGTGTTGACTTTCCTATAATCCACACAGAACCGTACAGACCCGTCGCTCTTAGGCACTAGAACAACTGGGCTGGACCAATCGCTGTGGGATTCTTTTATTACCCCCATATTGAGCATTGCATCCAATTCTTCCCAAACGATTTTCTTCTTGTGTTCGGGTAATTGGTAGGGGCGGCTAGGTACCACGACCCCTGGCTCAGTCTTGATGTGGTGGTGAATGAGATTTGTACACCCCGGTAGAGGGGAGAATACATCCGCAAACTCCTGTTGCAACCTAGCAACCTCCGCGAGTTGACTCAGTGAGAGGTGGTCTCCGCAAGTGACCGGGGTGAACTGTTTATGTTTTGAACTCATCTCCGGTCCAAGCTCCGCCTTCTCGGGGACTACCGTAGCCAACGTCACAGGGACCGCCTCCCTCCACAATTTCAGGAGATTGAGGTGGTATATTTGATGTGCGCCCCCTCTATCGGTTCGTTTAACCTCATAATTGAGATCTCCCACTCGTCGTGTGACCTCAAAGGGTCCTTGCCACTTGGCGAGTAATTTAGAGCTCGATGTGGGAAGCAATAAAAGCACTTTATCTCTTGGTGCAAATTCCCTTAGCTGAGTTCCCCTGTCATACAGTCGGCGCTGTCGTTCTTGAGCTTGGAGCAAATTCTCCTGTGTTAGCTGCCCCAAAGTGTGGAGATTTGCTCTAAGATCAAGAACGTATTGAATTTCATTTTTACTGTTTGAAGGTCCCTCCTCCCAGGCCTATCGCAATACATCAAGCACACCACGTGGGCGTCGCCCATACAGCAGCTCGAATGGGGAGAAGCCAGTGGAGGCTTGTGGGACCTCTCGTACTGCAAATAACAGGGGGTCGAGCCATTTATCCCAATTTCTAGCATCGTCGTGCACGAACTTACGAATCATGTTTTTGAGGGTTTTATTAAATCTTTCCACCAGGCCATCCGTTTGAGGATGGTATACGCTGGTGCGAATCGATTTAATACTCAACAACCCGTACAGCTCACGTAGTGTCCATGACATAAACGTTGTGCCCTGATCGTTGAGGATTTCTTTCGGAATCCCCACCCGGGAGATTATTTTGAAGAGTGCCTCCGCAGCACTGCGTGCTGAGATGTTGCGAAGAGGCACTGCTTCTGGATATTGCGTTGCATAGTCCATTAGGACCAATACAAAGCGATGTCCACGTGCTGACCGTTCTAATGGCCCGACGAGGTCCATTCCAATTCTCTCAAAGGGGACCTCGATCAACGGAAGAGGGCGCAATGGCGCTTTTGGGGTGGCCGGTGGGTTAACCAGCTGGCATTCGCGGTATGCTGCACACCACCTGCGGACATCGCCGCCAATGCCCGGCCAATAGAAATGGACTATTAGACGGTTCAGTGTTTTCCTTTCTCCTAAGTGACCCGCCATGGGATTATAATGAGCCGCCTGGAATACCATTTCCTGACGGCTCCGTGGAATCAAAAGTTGGGTTGTATCCTCTTTAGTCTGAGCATCCTGTGTCACTTCTATACAGCCGCCGATTTATAATCGCAAAATAGGGGTATGAAAGGGCGATGTCCGGCTGGAGTCATTGACCATCGATGACTCTCACTTGGTCGAAGGCGTGTTTGAGGGTTTCGTCTCGCGACTGCTCCAAAGGGAAATCCCCCTCAGGGAATCCCCTGAGAAGGGGAGGGGCTGCAGCCTCTCCCCCTCTCTCATCATTATGACATGGAGCTGTCGAGGACGGCCACCGGCTCCGCCTCCCCTGCAAGGGTATCGCACATTGCACATCTCCCTAACTTCATACAGGACCCATCCGCACAAATTCCCTTTAATAAAACTCTAAAATCAGGCCAATCAGTCCCCAAAATCAGCGGATGGGTGAGGCGGGAACTAACCGTGGCCTCCACTCTATGCTTTTTCCCCGGAATTTAATCGTCAGGGTCACCACCGGATACTTATGAATATCCCCGTGCACACATTTCACCCTCACCGTTTTACTTGTGCCCAACGCCTCGGGTTGAACCAAGCATTGGTGGATAGTGGTTTGATTACACCCGGTGTCCACCAACGCTTGGTGAGTACCCCCCTTGACACTTACCAGTATTCGGTACGCTCCGGCCCAGTCGGGGGCAGCCTGTGGGAGGTCAGAGACCCGCACCACCGTCCCCAGCTCCATCAGAGGGCACTGATCCCAGAAGTGGTCCGGGTCCCTGCACCTCCAGCAGGCTGGCCCAGGCGCTACGCCCGCACTTGCATCGGCGGGCACCCCCCCTGAGGGGGAGAGCAGCGGGGCATCGGGATAGGGGAAGGTGTCGCCTCCCACACCCGGGGAACTGGTCTCAGTGGCTGAAGTCCTCCTCGTCTGCGTGGGGCAGGAACGGGACCTGGAGAGAGAACAGAACGAGAGGAGAGAGGGGAGGGGAATGAGACAGGGGGAAGAGAGAGAGAGTGGGAGGGCTCTTCCGCCCTCGGGATCGCCGCCATGTGGTCCTCCGCTAGCCGGACGGCTTCCTCCAGCGACGCCGGGCGGTGGCACTGGACCCACTCCGCCGTCCCCTTTGGCAGTTGATGTATTAATTGCTCCAGTACCACCTGGTCGATGATCCCATCGACACTAGCAACCATCTTCGGCAGGCGTCGCGGAGCCATTGGGCGAAGGCAAACGGGCGGTCGGAGCTCTCCAGCTTCAGGCTCCGGAAGAGTTGACGACTTTCTTCCAGATTCCGACCAACCCGTTGCAAGATGGCTTAAGCCAGGAGGCTCGTCGCTGGCAGTTGTTGAGCCGCAAGCTGGGCTTCCCCGGACAGTAGCGGGATGAGTCGGGACACCCACTGGCCGAGCGGCTAGCCCCAGATCTCGGCGGTGCGTTCAAACAGAGCCAGGAACACCTCTGGGTCGTACGCCACCACATCTTCTGTAACGCAGGTGGGGGTAACGCCGTGTGGGTGTCCGGGGTCGCGGCTGGGGATGCCTCCTGGCTGAGGAGGCTCCAGATCGCCTGTCGGCCCTCTGCTTGAGCGCGCATGAGCTCCACAAACCGGCGGTCTTGATCTTGCCGGAGCTCAAGCAGGGATTGCTGGTGGCTCCGATGTAAGCCAGCGAGGGCTTGGAGGATCTCAGCCAACTGGGAGGACTCTACGGGGTGACTTCCGTCCATCTTCAAACCTTTTCCTGGGTTTCGGCACCAGTGTAACACTTCTCAATGAAAGAAGGAGGCGAGAAACAGATTTCCTGGTTCAGGAAGGCGTTTTATTCTCCTCACTGCAGCAGATACACTCTTTCAGGGTTTTTACTCCGTTCAATAATTCACTCTCATAAATAAACAAACTTCTTCACAATAATAAACTCTCAACTTTGCAATAATAAACTCTTGGCTTCACAATATGATCTCTGGTACTCAGGCTCTCTCTCCCCTTTACTTGCGGTGTGGCTCTTTTTATGCCGCTCTCCCCGTGCTCACTGAAATTAGAGACATGTGTTAGACATAATTTAGCTCAGGTGTAAGCACCCTTACCGCTTTCTTTCTCTCCGGAGAGATGCTTGACCACGCCCCCGCTGCCACACACCCCAATACTGACCCCCCTCACCATTCTAAACAGCACTGTGGCAGCAGTGGAGTCATTCAGGTTCCCCCCCCCCTTAAAGAACTATACACTTCCAGATTGAGGAAAAAGGCTGGAAAAATCACTCTGGACCCCACTCTGGACCCTGCCCATTACTTTTTTGAACAGTTGCCTTCTGGCCGATGCTTCAGAGCTCTGAGGACCAGAACCGTTAGGCACAGGAACAGTTTTTCAAATCAAATCAAATCAAATCACTGATTTATTGTCACACAACCATATACACAAGTGCAATAGTGTGTGAAATTCTTAGGTGCAGTTCCGAGCAACATAGTAGTCGTGACAGTGATGGGACATATACCAATTTACAACAAACATCAGATTTACAACACAGTTTAATATCTAATATACACATAATTACACATAACACAATATACAAATAATAACATACAATGTACAGTATACAATACACACAATATAGAATACACATTATACAATAAAAAAGTATATATAGTATATATAAAATGTACAGTAGGTTGTATTGTACTGTATTGACATTCAGGCTGTCGGTTGAGAGTAAGTTGCCAGTGTGTTGTTAAGAGAGAATATAATATAATAATAATATAATTTATGACAGTCCAGTGTGAGATATAAGAGTAAGAGTAATAAAGTGCAGTGCTGATGTATTTTGATCATGGGAGATCAAGAGTTCAAAAGTCTGATTGCTTGGGGGAAGAAGCTATCATTAAGTCAGCTGGTGCGGGTCTTTATGCTGCGATACCGCCTGCCTGATGGTAGCAGTGAGAACAGCCCATGGCCCGGGTGGCTGGAGTCTCTGATGATTTGTGTTGCCACACAGTCATGTGTGTTCAGGGAATACAGGAGTGGGCTGAGAACACAGCCCTGTGGGGCTCCAGTGTTGAGGGTCAGTGATGAGGAGGTGTTGCTGTCCATTCTAACCACCTGGTGTCTGCTTGACAGGAAGTCCAGGATCCAGCTGCACAGCGAGCTGTTTAAGCCCAGAGCCCGGAGTTTCTCATCAAGCTTGGAGGGCACTATGGTGTTGAATGCTGAGCTGTAGTCTACAAACAACATTCTCACATAAGTGTTCTTTTTTTCCAGGTGGGAGAGAGCAGTGTGTATTGTAGATGCAATGGCATCATCAGTGGAACGGTGATGCCAACTGCAATGGGTCTAGTGATGGAGGCAGCACAGAGCAGATGTAATCTCTGATTAATCTCTCAAAGCATTTGCTGATGATGGGGATCAGAGCAACAGGACCCCAGTCATTTAAGCAAGTGATTTTGGATTGCTTTGGAACAGGCACAATGGTGGACATTTTAAAGCATATGGGGACTACAGACAAAGAGAGGGAAAGGTTGAAAATGTCCGTAAAAACACCAGCCAGTTGGTTCGCGCACGCTCTGATGACGCGGCCCGGAATTCCATCTGGACCTGCGGCTTTGCGGATAATCACCCATCGGAAGGATCGGGTTACATCCGCTACAGAGACGGAGAGTGAACTAACCACTGTAGCTTCGGCCGCGAGAGCTCTCTCCGCGAGGGCGGTGTTATTTCCCTCGAAACGAGCATAAAAAGTATTTAGCTCATCCGGGAGAGAGGCAGCGGTTTTCACGGCAGAGTTTTTATTCCCTTTAAAGTCCGTGATGATATGAATTCCCTGCCACATGCTTCTAGAGTTGGTGGTGTTGAACTGTCCTTCAATCTTGTTCCTGTACTGATGGTTTGCTGTTCTGATAGTTTTTCGGAGGGCATAACTGGCTTGTTTATGAGGTCAGTGCATCAAGTGCTGCGCGAACATCGCTATTAATCCAAGGTTTCTGGTTCGGGTAGATCAGTATTGTTCTGGTCGGAACGATGTCCTCTACGCACTTATGAAACATGTTACGCTATCAGCGTAAAGCTCGATGTCATCATCAGAGGCAGACTGGAACATCTCCCAGTCCGTGTGATCAAAACAGTCTTGTAGCATAGAGTCTGATTGGTCCAACCAGCACTGGACCGTTCTGAGGGTGGGTGCTTCCTGTTTCAGTTTCTGCCTGTAAGCAGGCAGAAGCAGAATGGAAGAGTGGTCCGATTTGCCAAATGGTGGGCGGGGGAGGGATTTGTAGCCGTTCCGGAAGGGAGAGAAGCAATGGTCCAAAACCCTGTCCCCTCGTGTGTTGAAACTGATGTGTTGGTGGTATTTTGGTGCGACTGATTTGAAACAGGCTTTATTAAAGTCCCCGGTCACAATGAATGCAGCCTCAGGGTGCGCGGTTTCCTGCTTGCTTATAATCCCATACAGTTCCTTGAGTGCTCGGTTTGTGTCGGCTTGTGGCGGGATGTACACAGCAGTGATAATGACCGCTGTGAATTCCCTCGGTAGCCAGAATGGTCGACACAGAAGCATGAGAAATTCCAGATCAGGAGAGCAGAAAGACTTGATAGAATGTATGTTCCTCTGATCACACCAGGATTTGTTGATCATAAAACATACACCACCACCTCTGCTTTTACCTGAGAGGTCTTTCGCTCTGTGCACCGAGCGGACAGAGCGAAAGACCTCCAGATTCAGTGGCTGAATTCAGTGGCTGAATCTTGAATCTCAGCAGACATCCAAGTTTCCGTTAGGCAGATAATGCAGCAGTCCCTTGTCTCTCGTTGGAAAGAGATCCGCGCTTTCAGCTCGCAGAGCTTGTTATCCAGAGACTGAACATTTGCCAGTAGAATACTGGGTAGCGGGGGTGGATTTGCGCGACGTCTTACTCTGATGAGAACGGCAGCTCTGTTTCCCCTTTTCCTTTTGCATTTTCGCAGCCGGGCTGCCCAGACAAAGGGCTCCGCTGGCGTGTTTGTAAACAGCGGGTCGGCATTGAGGAATTTGAAGTCCAGTTTACGGGGTGTAATTGCAGAACCAATGTCCAAAAGTGTTTGTCTGTCATAGACAATAAGGCAGACAACATCCAAGACAAAAAACATAAAAATTGTAAACAAAACACTACAATGTTGTGTCAGAGCTCGCAACGCAGCAGCCATACTCTGCGCTATCTTGAGTCCAACAGACTCAAACAGACTTGTTTTTTCCCTCAGGCTATCCATCTCATGAACAGTTAAATTGCCCCATTGAGTAATAACTATGTGCAATACACAGTTTAGTCTTTTTTATATTTATCCAACACATCCAACCTCTTCTGCCATTTAATTCCTCTAAAAACAAAAAAAACCAACAAAAAAAAAAACATTTGCACTGTACATAACAGATAACAGATTTGTATTAGATTGCACTACGTATGTGTGTATGTATGTATGTGTCTGTGTGTGTATGTACGTATGTATATAACTATTTTTTATTTTTTATAATTATCTATGTCTTGCTGCTGTTTTACGTGTTACCATAATAAATTATGGAAAAGTATTTCAATTCTGAATCTATTTATTTATGTAACATAATATGCTGAAGTAAATATGTGTACAGTTCACAGTAACATTGTAGTGCAATAAGGTAAAAGAAGTAAAGTAGCAGTGCAACCTTCAAGTACTGACAATTGAGATAAAAAAGGCATTAAATAAGTAATCAAGTAAAATACAAAAGGAAAAATGAAAACCTATTGCACTGAAAAGTTCACAGTATCAATGTAGTGCAAATACAACAGGTAAAAAAGTAAAGTGGCAGTGAAACCTTCAAGTACTGACAACATGTAAATTAAAATAAAAAATCAATCACCCGACCATTCTTTTTGTTCATACTGATCGAGTCCGTTAATTTCCTTTATTTTCTTGAAGTAGCGCTCCTTTGCTTCCTTGTTCAGCTTCTCTCGGTAAGGAATCTTGCACTTGATCTTCGCTCAGTCCATTCATGTTTTATATCTGTTGATTTGTGTTTGTTGTCGCTGTGTGCTCCTACAGTCTATATGGATGTATCCTAAAACATGGTGACCACTACCCAGAATGCAATGCGCCATGACGTAGTTGGCCATTCTCTATAAGCAGTAAACAATCCTGTGTGCTTCTTTTCCAAAGTGTATTGAATCACAGTCAATTCACAGTTTGAAAAAACAAAACAAACATACACACATTACATTAAAATAAGTATGAATGTGTACATATATTCCATTAGCTGTCACTGCTCAATCCAGAATACAAACGCTTCCACATTCACTGTAAACCCAAATGCTCAAAGTAATTAACTGTATTCAGTACTGTAAAATTAAATCATTACAATTAGCTCAAATAAATTGACAATGATGAGTATTAAGATATTTTTTTTTTTTTTTTACCAAAATTACACCTTTCAAGTCACCTGAATTATTTTGTGTTTTCAGTTTAAGGAACTTTTCTCTTTAAATTTACATCAACTTAAAATCTTAAAATCTGACATCATCAAGCTACACGCAAACTGACCACACTGAATTTTCTTCTGAAGATGGTGGATCGGTCTCGCTTTACTCAATGCTGTAAGTTTAATCTTTACAAATCAGAGGACCCTAAAGTTAATGTTTTCATGCATATCATCTCATAGTCGATAGTTAAGTGTGATGTTTGTGTAGGACCACGACTAGAATTTATTTAGATGCGTTGCAGCGTCGAAAACGTGAGCTTGCTAGACCGTTCCATTGGTTGCTAACTAATGTTTAGGTGTAAAGCTAGATAGATTTAGTGTAATTGGCAAACATCAACTTATAATACGAACCGACTGCTGTTGTATATACATCAACTTTTTCATTTTTGCAAATGGCAAACTTTTGGTGCGAGGAAGACTTTGAATGGATTCTATGTCCAGAGCTGCTGCAGATATTCATTTTAGAGCACGTGGTTGCACAAACATACTGAAAACTGGACTTGGGGCTGCAGTATTTATTTATTCAGTGTTTATTTTCATAGTTTTTGTCCTAAACACGTGACGAGCAACAGGGATTCTATTTTTAAAATGGTTTATTTCAGCGATGTCGCCACTGAAATTTCTCAAAAGCAATATTTCATATTCAAAAATAATATCATTCATATCAAGGGTGTGCCTTTATAATAGCCATAACAAAACGAGAAGGGTGGAATGAAAGGTTACCTCACAATTTAAAAATGAAAGGAACAAGAAAATACAAACTATGTGTACAATGACAGGGACAGTCTCAGGTACTGATTATGTGATTTGCACAATATTGAAATTTCAAATATTATTTTGCACAACGTTTGTGTCAATGTTTGTATACTTTGGGCTTTAGTCTTACATTCTGCTTGCCTGTAACTATTTAAAACACAAACTGTAACAGTGTAAATACTTTTTTTTTTTTTTTTCAGATTTCAAATAAGATGGATTGGAAATGCAAGGTGTGCACAAAGATCTACCGTTCCCGAGTCCACCTCCTGAAACATTACAGAGTGGAACATGGCCACTGCTCTAGAGTAAATCCACTGCCATGTACATATCCTGATTGCACCTGCAAGTTTCAGACATTCAGTGCACTCAAAACTCACTTGTGTAGAAACCATGTAACAGAAAGTAGCCATATTACATGTCCAAGTTGGACACACATTTCTTTTAAATGTATTCTGTGTACATTTCAACAATCCATTTCTGAAGATGCAATTTTTAGTCACCTCAGGGTCCATCTTAAGAGTCATGAGACTGTTGTTTGCCCATATAAGAATTGCAATTACAGCACCAATGCGTATTTGTCATTCAACTCACACAAGAGTAGGGTACACCATGCTGGTTGTCTGTCAGATCTCCAAGAGGGTGTTGTCTGTCCTGAAAGTCAACCACTCTCCTCTGCTTCTGATGCATGTGATATTTCAGACGAACTTGCAGGTGATAACAGAGATATACAGGACAGTGATGATGAATATGATAATGATGCACTGAGAAATCAGCTAAAGCATAATGTTGCCTCTTTATTTCTGAAGATGCAGGCTATTCTTCACGTATCTAACACAGCTACAAAAGAATTAGTTGACCACCTCAACCAAATATACTCATTAACACAGCCGTTGATCAGGGAACAGTTAGTGATGTTTTGCAGAGATATGGCCACACTGCCAATACAGTTACATTGGATGAATTGGTCAGTGCTGTCATGGGTTGTAATGTTCTGTTCACTGCAACATCTGAAGGTGCAGAGTTGTCTTCATTCAAATGCAGAAAGACATTCATTGAGCACAACTATCCACTTGTAATGTCACTGCAGTATGACTTGGCGCAATCTGGACATTGCAGTATGTATGTTCCAGTTCTACAAATGATTCAGTCTTTGTTTCGAAATTCTGACATTCTCACCAAGATTACTGAAGGCAGTTCCGAGGTTAGGTGTTGTATGTCACACACCGATGGAACTTACTACCGTGAAAATGAGTTATTGTCTGCTGAAGAACTAAGACTATCACTGCAGCAATATATTGATGATTTGAAATCATTTAGGTACATCTCACAAAATTCATAAGTTATGTGCAGTGTATTGGACCCTAGCCAATCTACCCCCTAAACATCGATCAGCATTAGATTACATTCAGTTAGCTGTGCTTTGTAAAGTAACAGACATCCAGAAATATGGTTACCCTGCAGTACTTGCTCCACTGTTACATGATATCCAAGCTTTTGAACAGGAGGGTGTCTTTATTGACTCAATCGGTCAGAACATGAAAGGCACAGTGTTTTGTGTTTCTGCTGACAATTTGGCTGCTCATGGATTAGCAGACTTTGTGGAGTCTTTCAAAGCAGGGAATATTTGCAGATTTTGTATGGCCACTACTGAGGAATTGCAAGTGAATGTAGTGAGTGAAGGGACATTTGTCCAGAGAACCAAAGTTGAGCGTGACATTCATGTTGAAAGTGTAGTGCAAAATGACTCTGTTGACAGCCACTATAGAGTAAAGGGAGACTGTGTTCTGCGCGAGTCACTAACACATTTCCATCCCATTACTGGTTTCCCACCAGATCTTTTGGAGGGTATAGTGCCAACCGAATTGTGTTTTTGCTCAAACACTTTACCCTAGAATGGCTGAATCAAAAGCTAATGTCATTCCCATATCAGTTCACAGATAAAGTTGACAGACCTAAGCCCTTACCCAAAACATTAATGTCTAAAGTCACCATAGGAGGCAATGGGCATGAAAATACCACTTTGCTGAGGTTGCTCCCTTTACTTGTAGGGAATGCAGTGCCAGAGACAAGTGGTCCATGGGCAGTGCTAATGGAGCTGAAGGATTTAGTTGAATTGGCATTGTGGCCAGTGTTCACAGAGGAAACGTTAGACTATCTGCGATGCAAAACTGATGACCACAGGCAAGCAAGGAAAGAAGTCTTTTCTGAGTGTAGACTACGACCTAAGCACCATCATGTCGAACACTACCCTGACCTCATAAAGTGCTTTGGTCCATTGGTGCACCTATGGACCATGCGGTTTGAGGGGAAGCATCGCTTCTTTAAAAGGGTAGTGCATGATACTCAGAACTTTAAAAACATTCTGAAGACTATGGCAGTAAGACATCAATGCATGATTACTTACCATCTCAGTTCATACTCATTTTTCAAACCTAAAATACAAACTAGTAGTGTTAACTCAGTTTCTGTGTCAACCCTACCAGAAGTTGCCCAGACTTGGATAAAAAAACAGACAATGAGTGATTCAATGTTCAACACTTTCAAGGTCACCATTGATGGTACAGATTATGCCAATGGCATGTTTGTATCAGTAGGAGAAAGTGGGGGATTGCACATATCTATTTAGTAAAAAAATGTAGTCCTCTGTAGTGACTATGACACTTGGAATGTAGAACATCTTCATTGCTTTGAACTGTGCCCCCTGTATTAGGACCTAGTTTCACTTTCCACTAACACTCACAACTAAGTGATACAGCACATTGTGTGCCTACAGAATTGAAGACTGCTTATTGCTGAGTATGAAAATGTTCTTACCAGTTACACCAAGTGGAGACCACTAAAAGGTGAGTTAAATATGTATTTATGACTTTTATAGCCTGTGAG
The DNA here is from genome assembly GCF_019703515.2 of Myxocyprinus asiaticus. Lineage (NCBI taxonomy): Eukaryota > Metazoa > Chordata > Actinopteri > Cypriniformes > Catostomidae > Myxocyprinus > Myxocyprinus asiaticus. The sequence continues at coordinate 2,473,362 of NC_059388.1, forward strand.
AATAAACGGTTCAGATTTTTAATTTTTTTATTGTGTTACTGCATTGATGAGTTATTGTTAGTAATGTTGCCTCGTTTTTCCAGAGCACACCGGCCAGCACAATGTCTTGTGTAATGATACTACGTGTTGTTGAAGCTGAGTGCGCAAGGAAACTTAAACTTAGTGCCCGACCAGCCTCTGTTAATGCACTGATTCAAATTCTGAAAGACCAGCTTGAACTGGACATTGACTTCAGTTTGCAATACAAAGACCCAGATTTTGATAATCAGCTAACTTCCTTGGATGACTGCCTCAAAAGGCAGTTGTTCATATCTTGCTGGTGCAATCAGATGGCTCCACCACATCTACTGACATTCTGTCAGATGTGTCATCCCCTGAACGTCTTAGCAGATGGCCACGTAGTGATTTTCCAGTTCCACAGTTTTCTTACAATGTTGAGCTGAGGCTCAGACAGGGAAATGCTGACTTTGAGAAGACCAGAGACCAAATGCATGCCATTTTAGAGAAACTTGTCTCAACCATTTATGATTTCAAAGCATACCCAGATGACAAAGAGATTGAAAAGGTAGCAAAGGCCCTTGTTACAAAACACCTCTGTTTAAAAGAGCAAGAGTCTGACACCAGTTGGAATGGATGGAAGACCAGCATAAAGTTCAAAATGGGTAATTTGAGTAACAAAATGAGGAAAGCTGGATGTCTGGAAGTATCAATCAATGCTGGAAAAAAAAAAGCAGAGGCCATCCTGAGGGCGAACCATCACATTCAAACATTAAGAGACCGAGGCGTTCTGAGGTTAATTATTTGCCTAGCTTTCCTCAAGGGGAGGATCAGGAATCCTTTGAATCAATGAGACAGGAAATTACCCTAGAAGTAGAGAAGATGGAAAAAAATGCTAATCTCATCCACAAGAAAATGGAGACCACATTTGCTCTATGAAGGCAGATCATAGTGAACACCAGCCCATCAGTGAGAGAGTTTCTGTATCTCTGGCCTGCACTGCGCATAACATCTAAGGTAATAAAATAAATTATTTCTATCAGTTATAATGTATCACTTGCATAATATAATTTTTTTTAATAACATTTTTTAAATCAGTCCAGGAACACACTGAATAAGGGAATCAGAGTGGCTAAAAGAAGATACTCTGAGAAGCTGAAAAACAAGTTTTCAGCTAACGACCCTGCATCAGTGTGGAGTGGCATGAAACAACTTATGAATTACAGGACTCCTGCCCCCAACCCTGTAGGGAACCAACAACTGGCTGATGACCTGAATGTGTTCTACTGTAGATTTGAAAGGCCCAATTTCACACCCCACACCCACTCTGACCTTCACTTCACACAAACACCAACACCTCCTGCAACCCCCCTCCTGGTTTCTGGGCACAACCATCTCACAGGACCTGAAATGGGAGACACACATTGACTCCATTGTGAAAAAGGCCCAGCAGAGTTTGTTCTTCCTTCACCAGCTGAGGAAATTCAACCTGCCACAGGCGCTGCTGATACAGTTTTACTCAGCAGTCATTGAGTCTGTCCTCTGCACTTCAATAACTGTCTGGTTTGGTTCAGCTACGAAATCAGACATCAGAAGACTACAAAGAACAGTTCAGACTGCTGAGAGGAGTATTGGTTGCCCCCTGCCCCCCTTCAAGAACTATACACTTCCAGAGTGAGGAAAAAGGCTGGAAAAATCACTCTGGACCCCACTCACCCTGCCAATTACCTTTTTGAACTGTTGCCTTCTGGCCGACGCTACAGAGTACTGAGCACCAGAACCATCAGGCACAGGAACAGTTTTTCCCCTCAGGCTATCCATCTCATGGACAGTTAAATTGCCCCATTGAGCAATAACTATGTGCAATACACAGTTTAGTCTTTCTTATATTTATCAAACACATCCAACCTCTTCTGCCATTTCATTCCTCTGAAAAAAATAAAATAAAAATGTGCACTGTACATAACAGATTTGTATTTACACTGTACATAACAGATTGTATTAGATTTGCACTACCCATGTAATTATAATAATTTAATAATAATAATTAATAATAAATTTTTTTAATAATAATTTTAATAATGTTCTTTATTCATCACACATTTGAAATTCTTCTTTTTCACATATCCCAGCTAGGCTGGGGTCAGAGTGCAGGGTCAGCCATGATATGGCACCCCTGGAGCAGATAGAGTCAAGGGCCTTGCTCAAGGGCCCAACAGTGGCATCTTGGCAGTGCTGGGGCTTGAACCCCCAACCTTCTGATCAGTAACCCAGAGCCTTAACTGCTGAGCTACCACTGCCCCTACACATGTGTATGTGTGTATGTATGTATGTGTGTGTCTGTACGTATGTGTATAATTATTTTTTTATTTTTTATTATTATCTATGTCTTGCTGCTGTTTTTGTATTGTTTTTGTATTGTTGTACACTGGAAGCTCCTGTCACCAAGACAAATTCCTTGTATGTGTAAGCATACTTGGCAATAAAGTTCATTCTGATTCTGATTCTGATTCTGATATCATGTGATTTGTGTTAGTTTTACAAAATTCTCCTTTGTCTGATAAAGTTGTTTGCAGAGAACCAGTGTTTCACAAATAAGAACTTGCCCCACAATTTCTGTGCACAACTGGACCACCACCTGCTTCCTTTAATGACAATTTTCTGGCAAAAAGCATCTAAGATTGGCAAGGCAGCAGATGCCCTGGCAAATGTTTTGAAACTCCATGACGAGCAGGTATTTAGTGCGGCAAAAGGCAGTCATAATTGGCATAACGTTACATATGTACGTTGTGAAGTACCTTTTGTCATTATCTCAGTTTTCTTTGGCATATTGTTTGCAGGAACTACATGATGTCAACTCACGGCGTACTAATGCTATTCGGGCTCTTCCAATCTTGTTGCATGATGAAGACTTGGGATTCTTCAGGACCTCCCTGGTAAGTCTTCATAGATATTTTTTTTGTTTGTTTGTTTTTGTTTTTTACAATGAGGAATGTTCCACTGTTAAAGATTTGACCCTTGCTGCTGTTAATCTGATACACAAAATATTCAACATTTTATAATGCACAAGATGGTTTAAGGTTGACCTTCATTCATTGACAATAGAGTTTGATGTTTAGCCAAATGTTTTACGGCCATGTCTTTTTTTCCCTCTTCCAAGATTGTAGGTGTGCATGTACTATTACATGTGATCGAAATAATTTACCTACTTATTACCACAAATTACAATAATATTGTTCTAATGTTCTGTCATTCTTCCTGATTTCTTGTCTCTTTCAGCTTGATGATTCGGAAGTACACCTTGAGGATGATCCAATGGCCCTACTTACCATTGTCCATGACAACACTACTGCTCCGATATATTGTGACCCAGTGAATGTCTCAGTTGTCCTTGAGAATGAATTGGTCACCACCCACAGCCACCTTCCAGATGCCTTTCTTGTCTTTTTTGGTTTCATGTATCCATTTCACATAAGTTATCCTAAAGGTCTTGCAAAACCTTTGAGTTTGTCCAGAAAGTTTTGCTTGGGTTGGAAGATGGGAAACTGTCTCCTAGCCTGCAAACCTTAAAGAATGAGTTGATGTATAAATGATGTATTTTGCACAAATGTCTGTTCTTGATATCACACATAACTCAGCAAAGACATGGAGAGTGTTTTAGTTTTTTTAGCAAACCAAAGATTTTTGATGAAATTTGTAGTTTTATTTACCAACTAGGAGGCCTGTTTATTGTATCTCGAGAGCAGTATGTTGAGGGTGTCTAGTAGCTTCTTAATCTATGCTACCAATATTGCAGTGGAAGTGTAGATGCAGAGACTGTTGGACATTTTTGTCATGCAGCTGTTAGGGTGTTTAAACGGAGTTGGTAAGTGAAACTACAAATCTCTCCAAACATCTTGGGTTTACTATAAAAAATGATGTTGGCTGTTGGGCATTCCTTGTTTAAAAACATATTAACCCAACATTACATTTCTATTAGTTTCCAGAATGTATTGCTCAATGTAAATCTTTGTTTCTTTTGACACTTTGTGTCCTTTTAAAGGGTTACTCTGCTGATTTGCACAGATGTCTGTTATTTAAATAAATCAAACAGAACTCAGTAAAGACATGGACTTTGTTTTTTGCAAATTAAAGATTTTAAGAAATGTGTCATTTTATTTACCAAGGAGGCCTGTTTATTGTAACTGTCCAAAAATCTGTGTTGTGATATAAAAATGATGTTGGCTGTTGGGCATTCCTCATTCAAAAATAAATGTACAAAATTGTATTTCATGTGTTGTGTGTGATTAAAAGCACTGAGGTATTTTGATATATTTTTGACATTTCTTTAGTCAGATTTAACTTGGGTAAATAAAGGTAAGAAAATAACTAAATTGAGTTGAAACCACTTAAAAAAGGTTAATTTACTAAAACTTTTAAGTGCCATCGAAATGTATGAGTTAGCTTACTCAATATTTCAAGTCAAGAGCAATTAACATGCACGAGTACAACAAAATCAAAATCTGATGGTTCTACTTTCTTAAACTTGGGATTTCTTAACTTAAAAAATTTGATGTAACTGGTTACCTCAAATGTTTTGAGTTTTGCCAACTTATTCAGGTTTACAGTGTTTCCAACACAGTCAAAAGCTCCATATACACAAAGAATGTGCAATTAAGGTCAACAGAATTATTGGTTCTCCCAAGAAATTACTTCAGTATTGATGAGTTTTTTATCAATAAATCCAAATCAATGTGCAAACATTCTATTAATCCAAATGAACGTCATCAAATGAAAATAATACAGATTAACCCTTCTATCATTAATTTACAGGTTACAGGCAGATTACAAAGTTAACTAATATTTAGTTCAATATTTATCACAGACCAGTTTATACAACATAACTAATTACCACCCAGCTAACACACGACGTACGTTATGTAATTTTTTCATACTTTTTGGTAATTTCATGATTTACTGGCAACGTAACTACAACATCGCAGGCCTATAATTTCATTACCATTAAATTACCAACTCACAACGTCATCATTACGGGCTCCTAATGTTGCAAGATAACCAAGAACGTTCCAGTTACGTACTATATTTGTAATATTTTGGTAATTTAATGACTTATTGGCAACGTGACTGCAATGTCCCAGGCCCGTAATTTCACCACCTTTCACATAAAACTCAAGACAAATTGCATTTGTCAAAGTTTTTGTTGTTGCTGTAGCAGTTGCATAACACCAAGTTTTGTACATCTGTACGTTTGGAAGACTAAGAGGACAGTTAAATTTGACAAAAAGGGGTAATATGAAATAACATGTTAATAGTAATGCATTTCATGCATCCTTTGTTTTGTATCAAATGTATTACAGTCTCAGATGATTAATTATTTGGACATTCAATTTTTGAATCCTCTGCTACAGAATACAAACCACAATTTGGGAGCCTGACATGTCAAATTCCTATGTTATGTGGAGGTCCTATGGATAAAGACAACACACACACATATATTAAACTTTATGGAGGCACTTTATTTAGACCAGGATACACAATTTCTATATCAAACAGGCTTCTTAAAGGTTGCAATATATTTAACACTTGATGTGATCCACATAATAGTTTGCTACAGTTGTGTAATACTTTGTAGTAACTTGTAAAAAGCTCAACTCACAAAAATGGCCTACTTAACCCCCTATTATCTGGCCTAAATTTAGGCAATGTATATAATCTTCACATGTAAGAGTGCCCACTAACATATTTGTGCATTCCCCCACACATTAATGGTTAAAGAATATAAAGATTTGACTCATATTTGGAAGACGCAGGGACCATCACACTAACAAATAGTAAATAAATAACAACTAAGACAAAACAAGTGTACAACTATCAAAATCCTTAGAGGTATTATATCCATAGTTGATTCACAAATATAAATAATTCTATTTTTGGTTTCATACACTTTAAATGGGACAATAATTGAACTAATGGGTAAATGGGTATTTGCACATCACCTTTGAGTGAAGTTCATGCTATGTATGCAAAAAGGTTAAATAAATAGTTCACCCTAAACTGAAAATTGCAGTTTACTTAACCTCATTTCGTACAGAACCCATATTCATTTTTTTCTTCCATAAAACACAAAATGAGATGTTAGTCAGAGCTTCCAAGATTATATTTACCTTACTATGAGAGTGGGTAGTGCTTTATACTACCAAGCAAAAAAAAAAAAAAAAAAACACACCATAAAAGTATAAGGTAGTCATACAACTTGGATGGTAAACGCCAGTTCTCCTGAAGCCACTGGTTAATGACAGAAACAGATCAAAATGTAATTGTTGTTCTCTGAATATTATCCCCTCTCCCAAAATGACTAAAAGCTACAGCAGTGGAAGAGATTATTAGATAATAATGACTTGGCTTTGGTCCATTTCTTACACAATGCAATCATGTGGCTTGGAATATAAAGCACAACACATGTATGCTAAAACAGAACCCCAGAGATTGTCTGAATTCTGCAATGTAATTTGCAATGAATTAATGCGATGATGGAACAACACGTGGGTGAGTAAATGACAATTTTCATTTTTGGTAATCTATCCCTTGAAGTGGTCCAACCATGTGATGGAGCATTTAGTACCAGTATCTCCCAGCACAGTGGGGAAAAACACAAACTAAATCAGTATAATAGGCTACAAGGTCAACAATTGTAATGTCAGCATTGGTGCATGTATGGAAATGACACACAAAGAAATCTGGAAGTCATTATAGAGGTCAGACGACAACAATGCCAACGACACAGCAGCGAAACATCTCCTGTAAAAAGAAGATAGGACACAAAGTAAGTATGTTTTGCTTGACTGGCCAACAGTTAATCATTAATTATCCCGCTATGATGTACATGAAAAACAGATTTGAGTTCAAATTCTATTTGCTTATTTGTAGATGCAAAATGATACAAGAGAGCAAGAGCACAAAAGTAGTAAAGATTACAGTACCCCAATGAGAAATATTTGACAGGTGAATGCTATGATTCCACTGAGCCATGTGAAGACAAAACTCCATGCTGTGTAAATCAAAACTGGTGAATATTATGATTATAAAAATAACATATTACATTTTAGAAAGCCATAATGAGGCACTGCTCAATCCTGCATTCACACTGCAAGGCTTACAGAACAGGGCCTGGTTACGAGAAACACCTTAAGTTAAGAAAACCCTTAGTGACAATACACACAATTATAACTAAGGGTTTTCTTAACTTAAACTTTTGGCCATATTCATTTTTTTGGCCCACTTGTTTACTTAAAACTAGAGCTGTCAAATGATTAAAATAATTAATTGCATGTTTTTTGTAGTTCATTTCATTTAAAAAAAAAAAAAAATCTGAACTGCAGGAGCCTGATGTTTCGAGACTTCGTCCGTTACTAATGGCATCCTCTGACTTAGAGAGAATACAATTCTGCTTTTTCCAACTATTATATTTGTTGTTTTGGTCAGAAAACGTATACAATTTGTTCAATTAGTTCCATAATAACATTCTCTGTATATATTATCTACTTTTTTCTGTACATAGTTACCGAGTTGATTCAGTAATCAAGGTGAGTATACCGTTACTGTATACGAAATCACCCTCCATACACTCATTTACTACTCCCTACATTTATCCACTAATATAGACCACTTGAATGAGTGAATGAAAACGAGCACGTGAATTCGGACACTGAGTGGACCGGAAGGCCTGTGTGTCATCCATACCTGCCCACATAGAAAATAGACTGTAAACTATTGGGTAGTTAGTGTTTGCTATGGACACCATCTTCTGGCAAGACGTGGAAATTCATTCAGCGTGACTCTAGCAGCTGAGTCTGGTCTGGTTGTACACTCATTATTTCGGTGCATTATGGGATTGGTCACTGACTATAGATTGTTTATCTATCCAGGTCATTAAAAAATATATTAAAGATGTGAGGTAATAAACCAACAATCATTCACCTAATGTCGATTAACGTTGACCCTCCTCCCCTCACAAATCGTAAATATACTTTAATATACACTTAAATAAATAAATAAACTGACACTTACCTGCTTCGGTCTCATCAGCAGTCAAAACACCAAGCGCTTGCACAACATCTGCAACCTGTAAGAACGACACAAGACTGTACAATCTAGAGTTCTCATTTATTTTACTACTACTGTCAAAAGCATATGCGTGTTTCTGTTTCGTAGCTGCGTTTGGTCCATTCCAAGGAGTTCTTGCACATTCAGGCTCAAAGGTAGAAGTCTCAAGTTACAATATAAGGTACATTTAAAATGCATTATCATCTGCCGTACCTACCATAATTGTGTGTTGTATGTGTTTTAACCAAATGCTTTAATGTTTTGATAAAGATTGTATGATAATGATTAGTAGTAGGACTGTTTAAAATGACAGTTTAATAATGTCACTCGGATGTACAGTTGAAGTTCGAATTTTACATACACCTTAGCCAAATACATTTCAACTCAGTTTTTCACAATTCCTGACATTTAATCGTAGAAAGCATTCCCTGTCTTAGGTCAGTTAGGATCACTACTTTATTTTAAGAATGTGAAACGTCAGAATAATAGTAGAGAGAATGACTTCTTTCAGCTTTTATTTCTTTCATCACATTCCCAGTGGATCAGAAGTTTACATACACTTTGTTTGTATTTGGTAGAATTGCCTTTAAATTGTTTAACTTGGGTCAAACATTTTGGGCAGCCTTCCACAAGCTTCTCACAATAAGTTGCTGGAATTTTGGCCCATTCCTCCAGACAGAACTGGTGTAAATGAGTCAGGTTTGTAGGCCTCCTTGCTCACACACGCTTTTTCAGTTCTGCCCACAAATTTTCTATCAAACTGAGGTCAGGGCTTTGTGATGGCCACTCCAATACCTTGACTTTGTTGTCCTTAAGCCATTTTACCACAACTTTGGAGGTATGCTTGGGGTCATTGTCCATTTGGAAGACCCATTTGTGACCTAGCTTTAACTTTCTGGCAGATGTCTTGAGATGTTGCTTCAATATTTCCACATAATTTTCCTTCCTCATGATGTCATCTATTTTGTGAAGTGCACCAGTCCCTCCTGCAGCAAAGCACCCCCACAACATGATGCAATCACCCCCATGCTTCACGGTTGGTATTCTTTGGCTTGCAAGCCTCCCCCTTTTTCCTCCAAACATAATGATGGTCATTATTCAATTCAATTCAATTTTATTTATATAGCACAATTTAAAAACAACAACAGTTGACCAATGTGGTGTACAACGTTTTCGCAAGAACTTTTTAAATACAATAAAACCCACAATAAAACAATAATATATACTCAAAAGACATAAAATAAAAACAACAGAAAACATCACAAGTTGTAGGCTAGAGAGAAAAGATAAGTTTTTAACTTAGATTTAAAAATATGTAGTGTTGGAGCAGTTCTGATAGAAGTCGGTAAGCTGTTCCAAAGTTTAGGTGCGGTTATGGCGAACGCTCGATCACCCCTAGATTTTAGCTTCGACTTCGGAACAGTTAATAAACTCTGGTTGGCAGACCTAAGAGCTCTTCCTGGACGGTGTTCACACAAAAGGTCGGAGAGGTAGGCAGGGGCTTGGCTATTTAAGGATTTAAATACAAGCAAGAGCACTTTAAAATCAATTCTAGAACGGACAGGAAGCCAATGTAAAGACACTAATACAGGAGTAATGTGCTCACGTTTACGGACACCCGTTAAAAGTCTCGCAGCTGCATTTTGAACCATCTGTAATCTAGATATGGAAGAATTGTTTATTCCCAAATATAGGGAATTACAATAGTCCAGTCTAGAGGTGATAAAAGCATGTATCGCTGTTTCGAAGTGCTTGATGGACAGAAAGGACTTCACTTTAGCAAGTACTCTTAGTTGATAAAAACTGAGTTACAACTGAGTTAATTTGCTTGTCAAATTTAGGGGCACTATCAAAAAAGACCCCCAAATTTTTCACACAAGTTTTAACCGAAGACGATAAGACACCAAAATTTAAATGAGAAATTTTAGGGGCTTCTGAAGAGCCAAACACAATGATCTCAATTTTACTTTCATTTAAATTTAAGAAACTTAAAGACATCCAGGCCTTAACATCAGACAGACAGGCAACGAGAGAGTCTAGGCCATTTTTATGCTTTGGGGCAGATACATTTGTGTATCATCCACATAGCAGTGATAATTCAAGCCATGTTTCTTTTTTTTTTTTTTTTATTTAAATTGTTTTACAATGAAATGTAAACATTTATATATCAACATTTAAACCCCACAACCCCCTCTACCCTGTGGTCAATATACATACATACATACATATACAAACATAAATGCATATACATATATATACACATACATACATAGATACACACACACAATAATCATACAAACTATAATACACTACTCTCTCCACACCCCACCCGAGAATCCTCCAAAAACTCCAAATACCTGCCCCATTTCCAAACAAACTTATCCAAGCCACCCCGTCTTCTAGATGACACCTCCTCATAAGCTGCCACCCTCCCCACCTCCGTGCACCACTCCGGATATGGGGGCGCACCAGGTGACCTCCAACCCCTCAAAATAACCTGCCTGGTGATCATCACACATGTCAGAACCCAGTTCCTTATATGGCCATCCCCCACATCGATGACCGCCCCATCACCCAGAACACAAAGTCTGGGGCAAAATGAAACCTGAGTGCCCAGCACGTCGCACACAAAATTCTGAACCTTCGACCAGAATTTCTGGATCTCGACACACCACCAAAAAACATGGGCCTTGTCTCCATCCTGCGATTGGCATCTCCAGCAGGTGGGTGTGTCTTTAAGACCAAACCTATACAGTCTAGAGGGGGTCCAATAAAATCTATGCAAAATGTTGAATTGTATAAGATGCACCCTTGCAATACTAAATGCAGACTTAATGTTTTTAAGAATCTTAGCCCACACTCCTTCCTCCAATGCCAAGTTGAAATCTTTCTCCCATACTCTCTTGAGAGAAGTTAAGGCTCCGTCCCCCATACTCCGAATTAACAGGGAGTAGTACACTGATGCCTCATGACCTTTTCCAAAAGCCGCAATCACCTCTCCCAAAGCATCTGCCTCCTTAGGGGGATGTGTGCTACTCCCAAAAATAGTGCAAAGCAGGTGGCGCAGTTGTAAATACCTATAAAACTGAGGTCTGGGGATCCCAAAACGTTGGACCAAGTTTTCAAACGATCTCAACACACGACTTCCATATAGGTCACCGAGTGTAGCAACCCCCCTCACAATCCACTCCGGCCAGCAGAAAGGAGACTTGCCAATACACAGTCTTGGGTTCTGCCATATGCTCAAGGCAGCATTTAAATAAGTGTCCACTTTAAACAATCTGGACACTTTAGTCCATACCGAGTGTATATGCGAAATAACGGGGTGTAACTTAACATTTCCGATTAGTTTGATAGAGATGCTTTGTAATGGCGAAATAGGGGCAAGAACTGCCTGTTCAATAACAAACCAGGGAGGGGCTCTCTCAGGTGGAAGTGACCAATGAGCCAAATGTCTGAGACTGAACGCATAGTAATAAAACAAAATCTTGGGTAGGCCTAGCCCACCTTTGTCTATCGGCCTATGTAACTTATTAAAATGCAATCTGGGATGTTTACCATTCCAAATAAAGGACTTCACTATGCTATCAAATTCTTTGAAATAAGAGAGGGGGACATCTACAGGGAGAGATTGTAGCAGGTAGTTACATTTTGGAATACAATTCATTTTAATAACATTAACCTTCCCAATCATCGATAAATGTAATGAAGCCCACCTGCTGACATCGCTCGAAAACCTTTTTATTAAAGGGTCAAAATTAACACTAACTAAATCAGACAAATTTGCTGGGAATAAAATCCTCAAATACTTAATGCCCTGTCTGGGCCACTGGAAGGCGCCCGGCTGAAAAGCCGTTACTGGGCAGTACGCTGTCAAAGACAAAGCTTGGGATTTAGCCCAATTGATTTTGTATCCTGAGAACTTGGAAAAGGAATTAATAATTCTGTGGAGGCAAGGCAAAGATCTAGTAGGTTCAGAGACAAATAATAAAATATCATCTGCGAAAAGCAGAAGCTTATGCAGCACACCTCCCACCACCACTCCTGGAAAATCATCCTCCTTTCTTATCGCAGCTGCTAATGGTTCCAGGGCAAGACAGAACAATAATGGGGAAAGAGGGCAACCCTGCCGAGTGCCCCTATTCAAAGTAAAATAATCTGAGATTAATCCATTTGTTTGTACCGCTGCTACAGGGTGTCTATAAAGTAACTTAATCCAACCAATAAATGTACTCCCGAACTCGTACATTTCCAAAATCTTAAAAAGATAATCCTATTCTACCATATCAAATGCCTTTTTGGCATCAAGTGAGATGGCAGCGATTGGAGATTGAGCATTCGCTACTGACCACATGATATTGATGAGACGCCTGATGTTATCAGAACAGCTACGGCCCCGAATAAACCCCACCTGATCTATATGTATAAGTGATGTCATAACTTTACTTAATCGATTAGCAAATATTTTTGACAATATTTTTACATCTAGTTGGATCAGGGAAATTGGACGGTAACTTTTACACTCGTTTGGATCTTTGTCCGTTTTAAGAATCAGACTGATCCGGGCTTGTGTCATGGTTGGAGGAAGTTTTCCGTTCTTTATTAATTCAGTATAAACTTCTAACAAAAGTGGAGCCAGTTCTGTAGCATATGATCTAAAAAATTCTGCGGCAAAACCATCTGGCCCCGGAGCCTTGCTAGTAGGTAGGGACTTAATTACCTCATCAAGCTCCTCCAAGGTTATCTCAGAATCAAGAGAGTTTTTTTGCTCAATCGTCAGTTTAGGAAGCTCTAATGGTTCCACAAAGTTTCTAATATCTTCATCAGTAGACGAAGACGTGGAACTATAAAGATCAATATAGAACTCTTTAAAGGCATTATTAATATTAATGGCTGAGGTAAATATTTCACCACCAGCAGATTTCACTGAGGGAATGGTAGAAAAAGACTCTCTCTGCTTTATATATCTAGCCAAAGCTCCCTGCTTTGTCACCAGACTCAAAGTATGACTGTCTTGCCCTGAATAACCAAAACTCCACTTTCCGTGACAAAATAGTATTATATCTATATTTCAGTCGGGTCAATTCTCTGAGGCCATCAGCTGACATATGGCGCTTCAGCTCTGCCTCTGCACTTTTAATATTTCCTTCCAACTGCACAAGTTCTCGTGCTTTGGATTTTTTGATGAATGAGGCATACTGTATGATCCGGCCCCTAAGAACTGCTTTAAGTGCCTCCCAAGCCACGCCCACAGAGGATACTGAGGACCAGTTGGTCTCCATATAAACATTGATTTCAGTCTTTAACATTTGTTGGAAATCAGGATTTTGCAGAAGGGATACATTAAGGCGCCAACTATATGATTTCTTTTTCCCTATATGTGGCATCACCTCTAAACTCACCAGGGCATGATCTGAGACTAAAATGTTTCCAATTGAGCAATCAACAACAAATGAAATTAGGGATTTGGATATCCAAAAAAAATCTATTCTAGAATAAATCTTATGGACTGATAACAAAAATGTATAGTCCCTACCGGACGGGTTCAAAAGTCTCCAAATATCCGAAAGACCAAGATTTTTACACATCCTGTGAAGTGTCAGTGTTGCTCTAGGGGGCTTACACACTTTTGCTTCACTATGATCAAGGACTGAATCCATCAAAACATTGAAGTCTCCTCCCAGTATTATATCATGAGGGGTGCCAGCGGTTTGCAACATCCCTTCAAGATCTATAAAAAAGCCCTGATCATCAGCATTAGGTGCGTAAATATTAGCCAAAATCAACCTTTGCCCTTGAATTTCAGCTAAAACAATAATTACTCTTCCTAATTTATCTTTAATCTGCTTGAGACATTTGAATTGTAGATGTTTATTTATCAATATAATGACTCCCTTGCTCTTACTTGTGCCATCACTAAAGAAAAAATGTCCACCCCATATCTTCCCAAATTTTTCAGCTTCCTGCGGGAAAAGATGTGTTTCTTGAAGAAACACTATATCATATTTGTTACGTTAAAGAAAAGAAATGACCTTCCTTCTTTTTATGGGGTGCCCCAACCCATTCACATTCCATGTGGAGAGAGATAGTACACTTATATTAACAACTGACATATTGATATAATAGAAAAAATAAATTGTGTGCCAAAAACAAAATTATGAAGACCACATTCCCCATTAGTGAAACAATCAACCCCCGAACATCCCCCCGAACAAAACAAACAGAAAAAAGAAAAACGTGCGCATTAACCCCGCACACGACAGCGCCAACCGGCGACAATCCCTCTAAACTCAAAAGGTCCATGAACACCCACAAGTCTCCAAGACAACTTTGCCATCGGATTGCTCAAAATTACAGAAAATACTTTGTGAAATAAACCCAGTTAATAGGAAGAATGAACACAAAGAATGTGTATATTCATTCACAGGACTGTCTCAAAGATGTGATTTTCCACAAAACACATTCCAGCTGATATAAAACCATTCAGATTCCTCGGACAGACAAACGAATGTTCAGTGAGCTGGCTGTTATGAATTCAACGGATGACGTAATCATTCCAATGTCTCGTAAAAAAAAAAAAAAAAAAAACTCAACAAAACAAACCACAGCCAGCAGCAGGAGTAAGCATGAAGAACAAACAGATGAATCAACAGCTGTTCCAAAGGAATGTTATTCAACAGAACAAGCTCCAGCCACCAGGTGGAACCAATACAAAAAGAAACAAAACCGGCATCCCGGTTCCCCGGATGATCAAGTCAATTCACTCAGAGGCTGCATAAAAGTATATACCATGACTTACACAATCCGTCAGCTTTATAAAAGACATCCTTTGTGTGAGCATGTAGATATTTTGCGGTCATCCATAGTGTCCACTCTCAATCTGTCCGGGAACTTAAATGCAAATGTTTCTTTAAGGAAAGTGCTATTCACAAAACGAGCTCCAGCCGCATGGTGGAGCCAACGCAAAAAACCTAAAATGTCGCCCAGCTTCCTCAAGAGTAAGTACAGCGAGTCAGGCCCACTCACATGAGAAACATCCAATGGTTTACTCAGACATTGATTCTATAAAAGATATTGCCTGATTTGGACATGTGAATACTTTGCGACCGACCTTCGTTTCTATTCTCAGTTTGGCAGGAAACAATAGAGCAAACGAGATCTTTTTCTGATGTAAGAGTTTCTTGCATTCCTTGAACCAATCTCGTTTCTCTCTTGTCGAACTCGCAAAGTCCGGGAACAAGAAAATATTAAGGTTCTTCCAAGAAAGCTTCCCTTTGCTCCTCGCCTGGCGCAACACAAGATCTTTATCGGATGATCTCAGAAATCTGGCCAGAATCGATCGGGGCCTGTCTCCCTCAGCAGATCTGTGAGCTGGGACTCTGTGAGCTCGCTCGATTTCCAGCTTGTGGCCTGTTATGTCGAGCAGACTTGGGAAAAACTCGTCTAGGAATTTCACCATATCTCTGCCCTCCTCATGCTCAGGAATTCCAACAATTCGAATGTTATTCCTGTGGTTTCTATTCTCAAGATCTTCAAGCTTTTCAAGGAGATGTTCCAAATAAACCTTGGTCGTGGGCGGATTAGCGGTTAATTCCCTCTCCGAAGATTCCAGAAAATCGATTCCTTTTTCAACATCAGTCACTCTTGTAGCTAACTCAAAGAATTTTGTTTCCATCGCCGTAATCGATCGACGTATTACAGCGAGATCCTCCAAGTCAGCAAGAATCTTCGTCAACATCACCGACATGTTGGACAACTGACGCTGGATTCCTTCTCCCGCCCCGCCATCCAAATCGAGTCCCCGGTCTGTAGGCCTGTCAGGGCTTTCATCCTGAACACGTAAGTGTCTTTTAATGTCTCCAGAGCCCGAGGATTTTGACTTCTTTGCCATGTTTTGCAACAAAGTGCAAATGTGTAACTGGGTGTATCAAATTTCACCAGATTATAACATGAGAATAATCGAAAATTCAGCAAAGTGCGCAGAGCTCGTCGCTCACACGTCCGCTCCTTGCATGGTGTCACGTGACCACTCAAGCCATGTTTCTTAAAAACTGAGCCTAAGCAAAGCATATAAAGAGAAAACAGTATGGGGACCAAAATAGAGACTTGGGGGACCCCACAAGTCAGGGGAGCTTCACTCAAGTGGAATTTTCCCATGTTTACAGTAAAACTTCTATTTATAAGATATGATTGGAACCAACTAAATTGTGATTGGCACTTAAATCTAAAAGAACCAGGACAACTGAGTCACCAGAATCAGTGGCTATTAAGACATTATTTAAAACCTTTACAAGTGCCATCTCAGTCGAATTAATTATTTTCTAAAACCTGATTGAAATATATCAAAGACCTTGTTATCAACCAAAAAGCTCTGCGATTGGTGAAGAACCACTTTCTCCATAACTGTGGATAAAAATTAGATAATATTGTAGGATCCAGATTCTGATTTTTTAAAAGGGGTTTAACAGTAGCATGTTTCAAACAGTCAGGTACAATTCCTGATTCCAGGCACCTATTGATAAAAACTAGAAGAGTGGGCCCAACCACATCAAAAACTTGTCAAAAACATGGGAGATGACATTGCATGGAGACCCCATAGGCTTAAGTTGTTTAACAGTCTCCTGTAAAAACAGAAGGAAACCGAATTGAAATGGCTAAAAATACCAATACAGTTTGAACACACAGCAGGATCATAGGATTTTGAACTATTATTTTGTCTAATTTTCCTTATCTATTAAGGCCAAACACAGTTACATTTTTGTTTCATTAGACCAGAGGAAATTTCTCCAAAAGGTAAGATCTTTGTCCCCATGTGCAATTGCAAACTGTAGTCTGGCTTTTTTATGGCAGTGTTGGAGCAGTGGCTTCTTCCTTGCTGAGCAGCCTTTCAGGTTATGTCGATATAGGACTTGTTTTACTGTGGATATAGATACTTGTTTAGTTGTTTCCTTCTGCATCTTCACAAGGTCCTTTGCTGTTGTTCTGGGATTGAGTTGCACTTTTCGCACCAAACTACGTTCATCTCTAGGAGACAGAATGCGTTTCCTTCCTGAGCAGTATGATGGCTGCGTGAACCCATGGTGTTTATACTTGCGTACTATTGTTTGTACAGATGAACGTGGTACCTTCAGGCGTTTGGAAATTGCTCCCAAGGATGAACCAGACTTTTGGAGGTCCACAATTTTTAAGTCTTGGCTGATTTCTTTTGATTTTCCCATGATGTCAAGCAAAGAAGCACTGAGTTTGAAGGTAGGCCTTAAAATACATCCACAGGTACACCACCAATTTAGTACATTTCCTATCAGAAGTTAATTGGCTAACTGTCTAAAGGCTTAACATCATTTTCTGGAATTTTCCAAGCTGCTTAAAGGCACAGTTAACTTAGTGTATGTAAACTTCTGACCCACTGGAATTGTGATATAGTCAATTAAAAGTGAAACAATCTGTCTGTAAACAATTGTTGGAAAAATTACTTGTGTCATGCACAAAGTAGATGCCAAAATTATAGTTTGCTAATATTAAATCTGTGGAGTGGTTTTTGACTTCAACCTAAGTGTATGTAAACTTCTGACTTCAACTGTATACATAGATATATATATACTTCTCTGTCTCTTTCTTCTGCGCTAGCACCTGTACCACTCCAGCCACCTTGAGAGCTTGGCACTACAACACTGTAGATGTTGTTGAACTTTATATGACAAATTGCTTGCTATGTTTCTCATTTGTAAGTCGCTTTGGATAAAAACATCTACTAAATGACTAAATGTAAATGTAAAATATTGTTGAAACTTGATTAATTGATATTTTCATAATAAAACCTAATAATTCAAGATACACTGTTAGAGTCTGTGACAATTATGGGTTATTTAAGCCGCAAAGATGAAATATTAATTAAAACTGTTGTGTCAGATGTTAAGGGGAACTGGGGAGGAAAATGTATGCATGCCTCAGGTGTTTTTCGGCCAAAAAGTCTTCCAAAAAAGGATGCTCCTGTGCTTCCTCGCCAAAGCGTCCTCGGCCCTTGCCTCCTCGTGGTGCATTTAGAGAATTGATACATCCTTCATGATGGCGGACTTTGTTTGGTTTCCGGGTCATGGGCTCGAGGTCAGAGGAGTGAGGAAACGAGGATGTACAATTTAAGAAATGAGAAGCACCCCTTATTACCAGCTGTTTCTATGGACTGCGATATGTCAGCGCAGCCGCCATATTGGATAAGTCAAGAACCGTCCATCAACACATGAATGTAAATTGACAGACACAGTCTGTAAAAGTCTTTTCCAGACAACTTTCAGATTATCTGATTTTCCATAAACATTGGGCAATATTTTAGATGATATAAAAAAATCCTGACTGCACTTTTTTTTTTCGTAGCAAACTGCAAATAAAGTCCTCTACAAATGAATATGACTCATTCTATAATTTAGGGTACATTCAATGTCCATTGATGATAATTATATATTTTCTAACAATTTTCTTCAGAAATATCCCATTTTATCCATTAAGGGAAAGCATGTTATAATATCACACAAATATTTTTTGCACCCCATGTTTCATTTTGCTTGAAATTGCCATGATGTTTCTTAATTGACAGTTTTTGCATTGTCCGTTTCTTAAGTTCAAAAATAATGAATACAAAATGTTAAATTAAACATTATATTTTATTTATTTTTAGATTCTAAAACTTCAGAAAAATAGTATTTTTTAGGTTGAGTTTGACATTTTAATAAATAAAATGTCTTATTTTACTCACGTCCACAAAAGTTCTGTCATTTATGTTCCAAAACATACACCCCCTGCAACTAAAAAATGGTGTATCCCAAAACCATGTGACCAGCATCATGTGATTTCATTTTCCTCTGTGGGGGACATTTTGAACAAATAATGGCATGTCCTTCCAGTTTTAACTACAATAGCATATTGTCAAGGAGTATATTAATTTATTATGTTAATTGCAATATTTTTATGATTTTAACTAAAATATATATTCAAATTTGAGGTTAACCTGATCAAGACAATGATGTGGTTGGCCAGGCAAGGTCTACCATTGAAATTAGAGTCAAATGAGGGAATTGTCAACTATGTTACTCTCTAGGGCCAATTCTTGGGTAACCTAGTTGATGTGACCCTACTGATGTCCACTGATGATGAATTATTTTCCACAGTTCAGTTCATGTTTTTTTTTTTTTTTTTCATAATTTAAGCCTATATGGGTCAGAGGACACTTTGTGTGTGCGCTTATGCATGTGTGTGTGTGTGTGTGTGTGTGTGCGTGCGTGTGAAGCATCATGATTAGGGATTAATCGACATTTGATTGATTTTACAAAATGAACTACATATTGTTCCTTTGCATCTTAAAACAGAGATCTTCTTATGTAAATGGTGTCATTGCATTTTGTCAAAAAATAGGATATTGCTTTTAAAACAATTTTACTTTCACTGTCAACTATGTTACACCTGATTATTTTTTTTTTTTTTTTTTCATTTCAAATAACAAGACTGCTGCTCCTGATATCCTTCAAGGTATATTTTACATCCACAAAGGTTAGATTAGTTTTGCATAACGTCTCTTAAAACTATCAAAATTATATTTAAGGTAGATTTATTCTAAAAACTTTTACTGTCACTAGTGACCGTGCTGAAAATATTACATGAATATCTGCAAAAATATCCAATTCTTAAAATTATTTTAAAAGAATTACTGCACATATGGCAGAATAGACAAAATAACCCTTAATTATGTGTTACTTGAAGTGTAGCATTTAATCAGTGTCTGTAATGGCATGCAGTTTGTCCGTAACATAGTTGTTAACTCACTAGGGAAAACATCCTTTCCCTTATAATATCAAAAAGGTGTTTAATGCTTAAACTTTGCAACTAGTAGATATGTTACATTGAAGAAATATATTAACTTCTCAAGTTGTTTTGTTTGTTGGCATGAAATATACCGCCATTTATAGAATGAGCCATATATCATGGCAAACATACTGAAAATTAGCACCCAGTCAGTCAATTTATTACATAATGAACTGTTTCCACACAAAAGCAGTTTATGCAGCGGTCTTAGGCTTCTTCTCCATTCATTTACATTCAAACAGCTCTGCTTGTTGACCGTTCCAAGATGGCGCCACGGTTGAAGGTATCCGAACCAGCCGAATTAGGCATCTACGTATGCATATCTATGTTATTAAGGACGTATCAAACTACATATCTGGGTGGAAGAGCGGAAGTAGTTACATAGCAGTGTAAACGCGAATGGCGGTGAATGGGGGACCACAGTAAATTATATTTTTGCTTACCCATTTTAAGTTTTGCTTCTTTTGCAGCTATGGTAACTGATTTTTTAAAACTTATTCCAGGGTAATATAAAACTAAGTACAATGTTATAAATGTACACTAAATATTTTTTTAAATTGCAAATATAAAAAAGTTAACTACATTTACGTTGTTAAAGGCGGAAACATGTAATAACAGGTCTGTGAAAAGGGTCTATGGACTGCCATGATGCATTTACGCTTATTTAGCAGCACAAATCCAACTTTTTTATATTAGCAATTATATTTTGTAGTATATTAACCTGGAATTACTTTAAATACAAGTTACAACAGCTGTGATGAGGTTTCTAATACAGCTGCTGAGGGAGTGACAAAATGTGGCAGCTTTCTCTCTTCTGACTTCTGTAATTCAATGCTTTTTATTTTTGTCTTTTGGAAAGCTGTGATAGCGTAATAGTGGCTTTTTCGTTTGCTGTTAGAGCAAACAGATAAGCAAAATTGTCTAAATGCACCGTGAGGAGGCAAGGATGCTTGAGAGAGGAAGCACAGAAGCATCTTATGCGGAAGACTTTTTGGTCGAAGCACCTAGTAGCGGTGTTGGCCTTAATAGGTTGGGTTCGGGTGGTTAAAACCACCACAGTTATTAAATTAAATTAAATTCAGTTAACCTTAACAAGACCATCTGTGTAAATTTAAAATAACACAAGGAACAGGAAGATACTGTTTGAACTTTTCTCTATTATTCAATTAGTTCAGATCACAGACAAACATTCATCACCTGACTCAGTAGTACAATACCAGAACGCAGTGAATTAAAGTCTAGGACCAGGAACATTTACCTTCTAATACCTTACAACATCAACAACCACGGGTGAGTATACCAGCATAAATAAATCAGTGTTCATCAATGCCTTGTGGGTTATAACAAAATAAATACAACAATTAAGAATTTCATATCCAAAACAAATCTTATGAAGGCAAAAAAAAAAAAAAACTCCAGGCACGATCAGTGTAGTAGTCTTTAGTTCATGCATATATACAACCAATAATAGTTAGACAAATAATTGACACACACACACACACACACACAAAATTATTACAAAACAATATTATTCTCTTACCGTATCACCCGCTGAATTACTGGGCCCAGACAATCAGTTCAAAACAATAAAGCACTTCTGTAGCATGGCAGTCAAACCACCATATTTTCACAACAATAAAGGAAATGAACCGGCAACTCGAGCGCCAGATAAAAATAAATTACATCCCAACAAAATACCCTCCCTATAAACAAAACGTTGGGGTAACCTCCTCATGGTCGCTATAATGTGGTTCTTGCTCTCGGTGGGGCATGTGGTGAGTTGTGCATGGGTGCCGCGGAGAACAGTGTGAAGCCTCCACACGCGCTATGTCTCCGTGGTAATGCGCTCAACAAGCCACGTGATAAGATGCGTGGCTTGACGGTCTCAGATGTGCAGGCAACTGAGATTCGTCCTCCGCCACCCGAGTCACTACACCACCACGAGGACTTAGAGCGCATTGGGAATTGGGCATTTCAAATAAAAAAAAAAAAAAAAAAGACTGAGACCAGAAGAGGGTCAAGACCGGAGAGGGCCAAGGATATTGATCTTGGTGGAGTAGATCTGCTACGCTCATGCTGCTGCTGATTAGCAAGTACGGAGATTTGCTACTGCTAGAAAAACACATACACACTGAGTTAGCATGTGGACATGCTGCTGCTGTTGCACAATGAGACAAAACGCAAGACATGATGCATCAAGCATGTATTATGTGCTGCTGCACAAATAGTCAAACAATCCCCCAACAAGGGATGCTGCACAAATGCATAATGCATAAACACAAAACACAAATCCCACAACCAAGCAGATCTGTCACCAAGACATATGTACCACTGCTGCTCCGAAGACCCATGTGCACCGAGTGTATGCTAGCTAGGTGTGCTTAGTCCAGTGGTTCCCAAATTTTTTAAACTGCGGCACCCTTTTATAGTGGTTTTTCCTCCATGGCACCCTAACCACTGAAAAAAGAAATAAACAAATATGTGATTGAAAACACTCCTTTATTTAAAAAGTTTAATATTGATATAAATATTAACAAATTAAATTAAAATAATGTAGCCTTCAAGTGTTTCTCCTAAACACTGCTTCACGTTTTTAAAGTAATTATTCAAGAGCTAGTAATAAAATAGAGCAATAAAATAGAGAACAGAGTAAAAAGTGCTTTAAGTGTTTTTAGGAATAGCAGCAATTAATCATTTAAAAATTGTGATATGAAAACTTTAAAAAAGTTTTCAATGAAAAATAAAACAACTTAAATTTTGGGCTTTATTGGGATTAAAGCTTCTGAAGTTATCCAGCCAAGGACAGTGAGTGCTTTTCTCTTTTCTTGTCATTATTCACTGTTGTTTGATTAATTGTCCTATTAAAGCACGTCTACATTTACACATCGCACAGATCGGATATTTAGATATACAAATTGTTTCCTGTCTTTATCACGTAATACATTAATATCAAATCAAGAGAGCAGATTTTTGTCCCGTCTGTTAACACTCTCGTAATTCATTAACGTCTGTGTTTGCATTCACATCACGTCAAGAAGAACATTTATATGTTCACGCGCACAGGTGTGTTCAGCAAGAGAAAGAGCGTTCTATACAGAGCATGTGCACATTCACATGTGAGCGTTTAAAAAGCTGACGGCTGTAGACAACCCGCTTAGGCTACATCTACATTAATCCGTATACATTTGAAAACGGCGTTTTCGTTTCAAAACGCTCTCCATCCACACTAGCGTTTTCCAAAAGTTGCTCATCCACACTGAAACGTCTGAAAACGCTTATGTCCCTGTACTGCGCATGAGTAAAACGTAAGACGCTTCGACATGCGTCATTTCCGTCAGGCATTTATTTACTATCCACCTCTTTGAAACGTCGCGGCAATGTACGGTCTGAAATGCAACTGTCCTCGCGTTCCACCGCTGAACAACAACTGCGAGTAAACATCCCGTCTCCTTTGAAGAAATGTAAGATGAAGTATGTACAAACTGACATTTTAACCACGCAATCAGACTGGAGAGTAGCCACCATCTTGTTTTGGACTGAATGGGTCACATGCTCTGATCTATATAAATAAGATCAGTGGTCACATGACTAAAAATGCGTCATCGTTTTCGAAAGCATACGTTTTCACAGTCCACACTACAATGCGAAAACGGCATTTTCAAATGTATCCATTTTGGAGTGCGTTTACAAAAATCTCAGTTTTCGCAGACAAAAACGCCGTCTCAGTGTGGACAAGGCCTAAATCTCCACGCTCTTAAAAGCACCTCCTCTTAAAATGGCACATTTACATTTGTGAAGGGCACCTTTAGATTTGTGAACGAAAGGGGCAGTAGACCCCATTCTGTGCACGTCAGTGCTGCCAGTACTTTTAAATTTTGCAGCACCCAGTTTGGTAACCACTGGCCTAGGCCAAATGGCATAACGCTAATGAACTAAATTTCTGTGTGCCTCGACCTGCTTAGCCGAAAGCTTAAACGCTAATGATCTAACTCATAATGTGTACCTGAGGAAATCCTGGAGATTATTTACCTAGTGACTTGAACTAGCTATGTGTGGATTTAATCTAATGACCCAGGATAGCGATGCGTGCCAGCCAGATTTGTCTGAGGCTTACCTTATTAAGACGCACTTCTATGTGTTATGGCCAAAGCAGACCTTACCTTGTAAGCTGTAGAAGGAACACCCAGCAAACCACCTGAGCAATATTGTGTTTACAGAGAAAAACTCATGCAGCGTGCTGCAGTAGAAAACCAGCTTGACTTCTTTCTTCTTTCGTGGCAGTTGGCAAACCAGCTAATAGTGCATATCCACCACCTACTGTGATGGAGAGTGAAATGAAGATGGAGGGGGAAAAAAAATTCTACTTAACAATCCTGTTTCCCTTAAAAATAATAACAGAGCATTGTATACCCTTGACTGTTTCAGTGAATTTTGGAATATACTCTTTAATGACATTTTGTTAATTCCTATATTACTTTGTTCTTATGAAAGCTGGATCCTTTCTCTGTCATATGCATCACAATACATCAGCACATGTACAAATGTCTCTTGGAGGCCACAATGGGCACAACAAGATTCACTTTTCCCAATGATGAATAGATAATGATTATGGGAGGTATGCCCAATACAGAGCCTGGATATTATAGTATCCTCCTTTCTGTTTCCATATTGACTTCTCTCAGCCCCAATTTTAGTTTGGATATTGTATAAATGTTTCCCTTTTGTCTCCTTGTCCCATTTCTCCTGCCACATCTTATTTAGAGCCACTTTAATTAGTCCTTTAACTTGATCTTTACTCAGTGGGACATTAATATCAATATCAGTATGTCTTAGTGCCTTCTTTGCTAAATGATCTACCTCCTCATTGCCCTCCACAACTATTTGAGCTGGTACCCATACAAAGAAAATGCTTACTCCTAACTGGCGTATTCTGTTCAATTCTGTAGAATTTCATATGCCTTGCCTGGACATTGATTTCCCACTATTTAAACTTTCTAAAGCTGAATATGAATCAGAACACACCAATACATCAATAGGATAGATTTCTTCCACCCACTGAAGAGCCATTAGAATTGCTATTATTTCCATTGTGCACACTGTAACATGATCTGATCATCTTTTTTTTCAATGCTATATTTAAAATGAGGAATATAAACAGCTGCAGCCATATGCCCAGATTCAGGGGGTTTTGAGACATCTGTATATATTTGGATTATATTGTAATATTCCTGACCCAAATGTTGTTTCACAACTAAATCCTTTGAAATATACCTTTCCTTTTTATTTATCTTATGTAGCAACAGGAGATCAACAATTAGCATTGGGAACAACCAAGGAGGTGTTACAGGTGTTACCACAGTAGGACTTAGATTTCTATGCTCTGGGTTTCTTTATGTGTATTCCACCCAAAGTTACTTATCCTTGCATATTCATGTGCCTAGCATTTTTCCAAAACCTTTTTTACTGGATGAATTTTAACGTGCCCCTTTAATGAACTCCAGTATATAATTTTTAGTTTAAGTCTCCAGATTTCCAAAGGCATCTCCACATATTCAACCAGCTTAACTGCAAATCTGAGCCAATTAAATAAAAGACAAGGAGAGAGACGCAATATGATTGGCTACCAGATAACAAGTCAGAGAACCAATTAGCCTACACTATGTGAGCCAATTGGCTTAATATGTCACATGTGAGTGAGCCGATTGGCTAACAGATAACAAATCAAATAACTTGCATGGCTCAACTTTGGCCATATATTTGACAGCTCAAATTAAAAAGTGTCTGCAGAGGGATTAAAAGCATCACTACATAGACATACAATAGAATATTGTAAAATATCTCAAATGCAACATATTAATTGTTAAATGAAAAAAAAAAAAAGCTGAGGCATTCACTACACATTTTACATTTCTGTGGTATTTTTGCCTTCCCATGTTTAATTTCTGACCTCTGGTCTTAATCTATCCCATAAACCTATAGGCCTAATAACATTATTTCCGATACACTGTGGCTCTGCTTGACCATTTATGCAGGCAAATAGAAAGAGATATCTTGTTTTAGTGTTTTGTCTTCATGTTGTCGAGATGGTATAAGTTGGTAGAAAAAAAAACGTGGTCCTAAAAAGTATGTTACTTAAGCCACACTTAAAGATGTATGGATGTTTTGCCAATCTATAACGAATGTCAAAACAAGTGGCATTTATTTGAAAGATAGCACCAGCACACTTTTAAAGCAGAATTATAAAACAACAGATTTAGTGTTTAAAATGCATACAAAAACATTGCAATTTTCTGGTTGTCAAATGTTAGTGGAGTATATCCATAACTAATGTGTTAAACTATACTTATTTACTCACTCTGCACCTGTGTGAACAACTTGAGGGGAACAGACTTCATACATCCACTAAATATCACATACTAAAATAGCTCAGAAAAGCAATGTTAGTTCTGAGAAAAGCTTGTTTCCAGTTCAGTGAAATTCATACATTAAGACAGACCTAATTTTCCAAATACTTTATCAGGGCCACTGTAAATAAAAGATGGTTAAAAATGACACAGCACTGATGAATCATACGAGATTTTTAATTCCCATGTTAAGTGATGTGGGACACATTTACAACACATTTATTGTTTAGTATGAGGCTATACATTCAGCATATTTCATTCATAGTTGCTTACTGACGACAATAATTCTCATGCTAACTTTAAATGAAAAACATAAATCTAAAATAATAAAAAGCACATTGGTCTCTAAGACTGGATTTCTACAGTAAATATCCATGGTTACACATTAACAATCCAAACTGCTTTTCAGGACTCCTGTTTAAGTTGTTCTAGTTCAAGTTAGTTCATCAAAAAAAAAAATAGAAAGTATGTCATCAATTACTCGCCCTCATGTTGTTCCAAACCCATATGACTTTCTTCTATAGACAACAAAAATAAATGTTCATGTTGTAGAAGCAGAAATTTCACACTGCTGTTTTCCATACGATGAAAGTGAATGGGGAATGAGGCTATCAAGCTCCAAAAATGACAACAACAAAAAAAGTACCAACAATAGTTCATGCGACTTCTGCACTTCATTCTAAGTCTTCTGAAGTCATACGCTAGCTTTGTGTGAGAAACAGACAAAAAGTTATTCACAAAAAATCCTCCATTCCAGGATACCTCTCAAATCTCATGTACAGGTTGAATATGTGGATATTCAAATTTAGCATGTTACATTCGCCATCATTGACATTAAACCTAGCTTAACATATCGTGACGTGCCAAATTTGAATATATGTGAATTTGAGAACATCCGTGAATAACTTAAATGTTGGTCTTTTCCTATGATAAAGCTATTTTATGGCTTCAGAAGACTCATATAAAGCACATAAGTTTTATGGACAATTTTATGGTGCTTTTAGAGCTTGGCAGCCACTGGTCACTGTGATTGTATGGAAAAGAGTAGCGTAAACATTCTGTTAAACTTCTCCCTTTGTATTCCAAGTAAGAAAGAAAGTCATACAGGTTCGGAATGACATGAGGGTGAGAAAATGCGATGAAATCAGTGATGTTTTCACTCCACACGAGGCACTCAAACGCTGTGGCTCTTCATGTGACGATTCAAGTGTGTGCGACATGTGTAAGCCTTCGGGCACATGGGGCATGGAAAGGGCCTCTTTCCAATATGAGTGTACATGTGCTTGCTCAAGTCATATCGTCGGATGAACCTTTTCCCACACTGTAAACAGCAGTGCGGTCGCTCTCCTGTGTGAAAGCACATATGTGCCGTCAAGTGACTTGAAACCACAAATTTCTTGTTGCAGATTTTGCACTGATATGGTTTTTCTCCCGTATGGGAGCGTATATGCACTTGCAAGCATCCAGCGGATACGAATCCCTTTCCACATTGGCGGCAAACATACGGCTTCTCTCCAGTGTGAATTCTGATGTGAATCTTCAAATTCCCAGACAAGGTAAACTGCTTCTCACAGTACGGACAGATGTGCGGCCGTTCACCCGAATGACATCTCATATGCGACTTCAATTGGATTTTGCTATAAAAACGTTTTCCACATTGCGAACAAAGGAGAGGTTTCTCACCCGTGTGGTTCGAGAGGTGGGCCAGCAGACTGCTGTTTGCCGAAAAGCACTTTCCACACTGGTCACATATATACGGCCGGAATTCCGCATGACTTTTGAGATGGCTTCGTAATTCGCTGTCAACGCTGAACGTTAAGTCGCAAAAGCGACACTTTCCTGGCTGGCGTTCTGGTTTCGACGGTTGAACATCTTTAGCTTTATGGATCTTCTGGTGGATCAAACTGTCTCGGTATGACCCAAACGTCTCGCCACATTCTTTGCAATCATAGCTCCTTTTAATGGGGGGAGCTCTGTGAGTTCGCCGGTGACCGACCAGTTGCGACAGACTTGTGAAAATCCGTCCACATTCAGGGCATTTGTGGGTGGTTTTCTCTTTGTGTACTCGGTTGTGTCTGTACAGGGTCTTGAGAGAAGTAAAGTGGGCTGAACACCTGAGGCATTTAAAGACTCTGGACTTACAGCCTTTACTGTGTGAAGCCAGTTGCACTGGGTTGTCAAAAGCAAGCCCGCACTGAGGACACTCGTGCACCTTTGCCGGGGTGTGAGATTCCTGGTGCTTTAAAAGATCAGAGCGATAGATGAAATACTTGGTACACTGCTGACATTTGTGAACGGTCCTGCCAGCATAGTGGAAGCCTTTAAAAGGCGTCTTTGGGAAGGTGTCTAGAGTGGGGTGCTGGACGGGCACAGCTGCCTTAAAAATTAAACCCCCTAAAAGGAAACAAGTGACAAAGAAACAGACAGAGAGTTCAGTCTAAAGATCTGTCAAAATGAGAATTTTGAGAGAAACTTCGAGAGGCTGTACCTCCGTGGGCATCACTGGCTGATGATGGTACACTTGGCTCTTCCAGGTTACTCCTATAAGAGAATAAAGAGCATATTTCACTTATTATTACATATTAAGCATATAAAACTTAGGAATGCACAATTACTTAATAATAAATTAAGATTACTAAAGCTTCAAGTGTGCATTATTTTAGTTAATAAACAAAGATGCAAAATAAATCACCAATTTCCAAAATGTGATACTGTCCACATTCAAAGAAAGTGCAAATGTGTTTTCATTATCCAGATACAATTACATAAGAAATGAATAATGTAATAAGGTTGTGCTACAGTCAACCTTTGTTAAAGGGTCATGAAACACTTAGAGGTCTGCAACCCGACCCGGGCCCGACAGGACCAGAGAACCCGACGGGTTTCAGGCCGGGTTCAGGTCAGTTTTTCAAGCAGGACTTCGGGTTCGGGTCGGGTTTGTAATTAATGAAAAAATAAACAGGCTTACTGAACTCTCACTCACAGACGTGCGAACGGACGAGTTAGGGGCCATTCACACCGAATGTGATTTTGCGCACGACTGTTCTGTTTTCCCATAGTTTAAACACCTGCTGGACGAATGTCTTTGACATCTGCACCGTCTCGTGCAGAACCGGCACTGTTTAAGCACCATGTCAAGTTAAAAAGAGCTTAAAATGCACATCGAGACACCTACGCACTGTTTCATTCTTTGACCTGCGTCTAGATTGTTTTAGTGCAGTTGTCATAAAGATTCAACATTCTGAACAAGTTAAGGCTGCATAGAGGGGATTGTTGCGGTGTTTCATATTATTCCAGATTGTTCTGCACCAGGTAAAGTACGGTAAGTCAATGCTTTTTTCCCTTCTGCTCTAATGGCTGTTGTGCCTTGTTAAAACTGTGTATGTTTACTGTTTTAGTACTGTTACGCATGTTGCCTATATGCTTACATAAAATACAGCCTATTGCATCAGTACTAGAAGAAATTAGACTGTAAGCAATTTCGGGTTCAGGCTTAAAATCTGACAGTATCATCAGTGCCTACACGGTCTCGGGTACGGATCAGACCTCTAGAAACACTAGAACACGTTTTTTAACAGGTGTATTCGTTATTTTTTATTTCAAGAGGAAAAGGGTTAATTTAGGATTTTTCTGGCTATTTTCATCTTCTGGGTCTGAAATGAACATCGAGTCAATGTCACAGGACGTGACGCACAGGGCTTAGTTCCATTGAATTTCAGCGCCTCTACGTCACAGGTGTTCTCAATATTATTCATAAGAAGGCGTGGCCTTAACCCTTTGACAAGTGAGCACCGCAGGTTTGTCAGTGTCCTTGCCATGCACATGACCAGCACTTCAAACTCTCAAGCACCTCAGTTGAGACAGTACTGTGACTCAAGTCCCCACACGCTGCTGACAGAAGGACAGGATAGGCTTTAAGTCAGAGGCAACACCTTTTAAATGTTTGCATAGCATTTATTAACGTGAGTGTTTCGAGATATGCGTTGAGGTGGACTTACTCTGACTGGGACTCCTTTGAGATGTGGTTTACTTTGATTGTCCCAAACACAAATGCTATCGATCCATCCATCCTTTCATCCATCCTTAATGTGTGTTAACCGATCTAAGCACTCATGTTTCTGAATCAGCGTCTTGGAATAAGTCTCAAAAGTGTAAAAAAGATGAACATTTTCAATACAGAGTACATGGCTTGGCATTTATTTGCGTATTAAATTACAGACTTAAATTACCAGCCGGGGTGGAAAGAGTACTGAAAATAATACTCAAGTAAAAGTACTGTTACTTCTTAAAAAATGTAGTTTGAGTAGAGTAAAAGTACCTGTCCTAAAAACTACTCAAGTAAGAGTAAAAGAGTAGCTCATTTAAAAGTACTCATGAGTAGTGAGTTTTGAGTACTGAGTTGCGAAAGCTATGCCCCTTTAAAATAAAAACTGTTTGCTGCAATTTAAAAATGTAGCACACATACCGCCATTTACATTCCCTTTTATGGCTGTTTGCCAGATATAGGTATAATAATATAGGTATTTTATATGTGTTTGTGATTGACAACTTTTAAAATACATCACTTATCTATGATACTGTAAACACTACATGAATCTGATTTAAAAAATAAATAAAAGGGCGACATGATTACGGCTGTATTGTGAGCTTACAAAACAGTGTATAACTTGTGTTTTTTGTTACAATAATTGTGAGAACCTTTGATGCTGTTATCTGCATTAGTGAAATAAAGCTGAGTGAACTGAATCAGACAGTTGTTGTGTTCACTCCCCCTTCTCTCACTCTGCTGATGATCACACCTACTTTGGCTGGCATCTTTTAAAAATTTGGCGATAACAGAACTGTGCTGAAAAAGGGGGTGTTGTGACCCTTTAAAGTGCTATGTAGGGGGTCCTTGGCATTTTCCATTTATTCTGCCATCGCAATGTGAAGAACACCACAAACACTCACCCCATTTAATGAACAATATCCCATGAAATATTCCATTGGAATACACTTGAAATGACTTGTCTTTCTCTTTAAATCCCTAATCGCATCTCTCTTTTGGTCTTTTTTTATAACTACTATTAGCATTCTTTAATGTGGAAATGTTTCAAAATGAGACCGATGCCTTTTTATTTAACTTTCAATGTATTGGTAAACATCTGATTTATCCATTAGTAGGCATGTAGCCATACACAAATTTTTACGATACAATACGACGCAGAAGCCTCACAATTCGATACGATTATAAAATAAATAAATAAAAATGGCACCCACAAATTTTTTTCACTTAAACTTATTCAAGGATTTGATATAAATGTATTTTAAATCTTAAGTGACACAAGAGTGTCTGACACTGGCAACCGGAAGCAGAGCTCTATAATAAAGTAACAGGGTTTCCGTTAGTCAGTAATTACCAGTTTATTACCATTAAAATGTATTAATGTCTGTCAAATTCAAACATTGTCAGACAAAATGTCCAGTGAAAATATTAACACGGTGCATCAGCAACCCCTTTAGTTGATGCCACAAATGTATCTTGTGACGCCATACCAATGATAACAGCTTCACTGCCACAGAGGTTTAAACTTTCCCGAGAACTTGCAGAGTTTCCCAAGAGCATGCCAAGTCCTAATCTGCGACTACAGCGGTTGTATCCCGCACACTGGCAAAAGCAGCCTGCGTTCCCATTTCCCAAAAAGCTTCTCACTTCAGTATCACATCAAAACAGCCTTGCGTTGATGTCTTCTGGAGAGAAGGACACCAGGCTTATGTAAATCTCAAGTTGTAGAAAGACTGGACACATTTCCCTTCACTTTGGCAGCAAAACACTTTTGTGCTATGAATTTTTTTTTTACATTTGTTTTCATGTGTAGAAGGTGGTCTAAAAATGCTAAATTAATGGCAGCATTAAAGTTAGCTTAGTTAGCTCATGAATTGGTATATAGAAAAAAATGCTAGAATGTCAGTCTTTTTTAATAAATGAAAATTGTTGCTTCAGAGATTTTAGTTATTTAATTATCTTCCTGAAAATCAAAATGAAAATACATTGTGAACATTCATAATTTTATTTGTTAGACCTAATATGAAAAAAAACAACGCATTTAATTAACTGCGTTAAACTGTGTTATAATTGACTAATCGGTAATGGACAAAAATATGGTTCAACTGAAACCAGCTCAAATGCGTAATGAAATATATATATATATATATATATATATTAACTTTAAAGGCATATTACATATAATAACAAAAAAGCACACACACACACACACACACACGTGTGTGTGTGTGTGTGTGTGTGTGTGTGTGTGCTTTTTTGTTATTATATGTAATATGCCTTTAAAGTTACAGAGGACGGTGTGGTGTAGAGAAAAGCACAAGTTCTTTGAATAAACACATACTTGACTGATAGCTTAGGGGCAGTGTGCTCAGCTCTCGTGCAACAGGTCGCAAGCTCGAAACTGTCTTATCTTATTGTCTGTTTGGATACATGTGGAAAGTAAAATACATCCAGCAGATTCACAAGAAGCCATTTTGCGCTGTGCCTGGTACTACACTTTGTCATGCAAGATCATAGTCACCACCATTATGTTTTAAAGGTAAAATCATAGGTGGTACAGGCGCATAGTGCGTCAGCGTTCATGATTATATGACAAAAGATCTAAAAAGCTCCCTTGCCCCACTGAGGGAAATAGTAAGGTGTGAATCACTGAGGTTCTGGGTGTTTAAAATGTATGTCTGTTAAAAAAAAATCTTGAAAAAATGTATTGATGTGCTTAAAGTTAAAAGTTTTCAATAAAGTCCTAAATAATCCACTAAATGGTGTTACAGGAAATAGTTTAACATGCGTGAACTTCCAATTGTTTTTCCCGTTTCTTCTTCTTCTATTTTATAGCGGTTTTCAAAACAAGCTTAACATGCATTACTGCCACAAACTGAATGGTCGTCAGTTATAGAAGGGAGTAAGAGCTCTGATGCACTCAGCTCTGGCCTGTTGAAATTCTATGGTTAAAGCGTGCCTTAGTGGTTTAGAGCTGCTAATGACTACTTCACGTGGTGATTGTGGTGGTAAAAAGCAAATTCTGGTTGAATACCTACTGTATAAAATGCATGTTAATGCCAGGTGTAAATGGGACCAGGGTCACAGTGTTTACACTTTTCAGGAAAATCACTGAGGCTACTTGGATGTCTCTGGACATGTTTATTATATTATATTTTGCATTTACACTGGGGACCAAAAGTTTGGAATAATGTACAGATTTTGCTGTTTCGGAAGGAAATTGGTACTTTAATTCACCAAAGTGACATTCAGCTGATCACAAAGTATAGTCAGGACATTACTGATGTAAAAAAACAGCACCATCACTATTTGAAAAAGTCATTTTTGATCAAATCTAGACAGGACCCATTTCCAGCAGCCATCACTTCAACACCTTATCCTTGAGTAATCATGCTAAATTGCTAATTTGGTACTAGAAAATCACTTGCCATTATATCAAACACTGCTGAAAGCTATTTGGTCCATTAAATGAAGCTTAACATTGTCTTTGTGTTTGTTTGAGTTGCCACATTATGCAATAAACTGGCATGTCTTAAGGTCAATATTAGGTCAAAAATGGCAAAAAAAGAAACAGCTTTCCCTAGAAACTCATCAGTCAATCATTGTTTTGAGGAATGAAGGCTATACAATGCTTGAAATTGCCAAAAAACTGAAGATTTCATACAAAGGTGTACACTACAGTCTTCAAAGACAAAGGACAACTGACTCTAACAAGGACAGAAAGAGATGTGGAAGGCCAGATGTAAAACTAAACAAGAGGATAAGTACATCAGAGTCTCTAGTTTGAGAAATAGACACCTCACATGTCCTCAGCTGACAGCTTCATTGAATTCTACCCGCTCAACACCAGTTTCATGTACAACAGTAAAGAGAAGACTCAGGGGTGCAGGCCTTATGGGAAGAATTGCAAAGAAAAAGCCACTTTTGAAACAGAAAAACAAAAAGAAAAGGTTAGAGTGGGCAAAGAAACAGACATTGGACAACAGATAATTGGAAAAGAGTGTTATGGATCTTAACCCCATTGAGCTTTTGTGGGATCAGCTAGAGTGTAAGGTGCTGTAAGGTTGAGAATTGCCCGACAACACAGCCACATCTATGGCAAGTGCTACAGGAAGTGAGGGGTAAAATGTCACCTGAGTGTCTGGATAAACTGACAGCTAGAATGCCAAGAATCTGCAAAGCTGTCATTGCTGAACGTGGAGGATTTTATGATGAGAACTCTTTGAAGTAATTTAAGAAGTGCTGAACATTTTTTTCAAACTGTAATAGTAAATTTTCACATTATTAATGTCCTGACTATACATTGTGATCAGCTGAATGCCACTTTGGTGAATAAAAGTAGCAAAAAAGTTATTCCAAACTTTTGGCCGCCAGTGTATGTGTTTTCTTTTTTAAATAATATAATATAAAAACTCTAAATGTCTTACAAATTCACTATTAATACATTATCTAATGTTAACATACTGTATAGAACTTTTACTGTCTATATGTATATGTAGAAATTAACATTAAAACTCTAAATTAATTCATTATGAATGCATGTATGTAGCCTGCACAGACAATGACCCTTTCTTT
The DNA here is from genome assembly GCF_019703515.2 of Myxocyprinus asiaticus. NCBI lineage: Eukaryota > Metazoa > Chordata > Actinopteri > Cypriniformes > Catostomidae > Myxocyprinus > Myxocyprinus asiaticus. The sequence continues at coordinate 2,508,339 of NC_059388.1, forward strand.
AGTCACTTGTTTCCAGCAAGACATGATGCAGTCATCTGCTAAATTACATTTATATTGTTTTTCTAGGCAGATACCTTTAACAAATAGTTTAACAGGTAGTAAAAAGTGTAGTTCATTCAAAAATAAAATTTCTGTCATCATTACTTACCCTCACCCTCAAGCCCATTTGAATTTCTCTTTGCCGTGGAACAAAAAAAGGAGATGTTAAGCAGAATGTTAGTCTCAGTCACTATTCACTGTCACTGCATCTTTTTTTTTTAATTGAGTTAAAGTGAATGGTGACTGAAACATTCTCCCTAACATCTCCTTGAGTTCCACTAAAAAAAAAAAAAAGTCACAGGTTTGAAACAGCATGAAGGTAAGTGATGACAATTTTCATTTTTGGGTGAACTATCACTAGTCAATTCTCACAAGTTACATTAAAAATGGCCTTTTAATGTTGACAAAATGTACTGAAAATATTAACAGATTACAGGGGTCATGTCATGAGGAATCAAATTTTCCTTGACATTTTGACTGGAGGAAACAGGTAGACAAGTATCTATATCCACAGTAAAACAAGTCCTATATCGACATAACCTGATAGGCTGCTCAGCAAGGAAGAAGCCACTGCTCCAAAACCACCATAAAAAAGCCAGACTACAGTTTGCAAGTGCACATAGGGACAAAGATCTTACTTTTTGGAAAAATGTCCTCTGGTCTGATGAAGCAAAATTGGAACTGTTTGGCCATAATGACCATAGTTATCTTTGGAGGAAAAAGGGTGAGGCTTGCAAGCCAAAGAACACCATCCCAACCGTGAAGCATGGGGGTGGCAGGATTATATTGTGGGGGTGCTTTGCTGCAAGAGGGACTGGTGCACTTCACAAAATAGATGACATCATGAGGAAGGAAAATTATGTGGATATATTGAAGCAACTTCTCAAGACATCAGCCAGGAAGTTAAAGCTCAGTCGCTTCCAAATGGACAATGACCCCAAGCATACCCCCAAAGTTGTGGCAAAATGGCTTAAGGACAACAAAGTCAAGGTATTGGAGTGGCCATCACAAAGCCCTTACCTCAATCCGACAGAAAATTTGTGGGCAGAACTGAAAAAGCGTGTGTGAGCAAGGAGGTCTACAAACCTGACTCAGTTACACCAGTTCTGTCTGGAGGAATGGGCCAAAATTCCAGCAACTTATTGTGAGAAGGTTGTGGAAGGCTACCCAAAACGTTTGACCCAAGTTAAACAATTTAAAGGCAATGTTACCAAATACTAACAAAGTGTATGTAAACTTCTGACCCACTGGGAATGTGATGAAAGAAGTAAAAGCTAAAATAAATAATTATCTCTACTGTTATTCTGACATTTCACGTTCTTAAAATAAAGTAGTGATCCTAACTGACCTAAGGCAGGGGATTTTTTCTACAATTAAATGTCAGGAATTATGAAAAACTGAGTTTAAATATTTTTGGCTAAGGTGTGTGTAAACTTCAACTGTATACAATACATGTTATTATTTTTGTCATGGTACAATAAATCAGTCATTTAAGACAACCAAAGATGGTTTGATAATTAATTTGTTTATAAGTAATCACTGCACTGGAGAATTGCATTGTCAACAAGGTGAAGAGGAAGCTAACATTAGCTGTTCAAACGGTCAGAACAATGTTACAAAGTCAAGGATGGAAACCACTTACCTTTCCTCTTAATAGGCTGTTTTGAATAAAAAAATATATAAATTTGATATTCATGAGAGGGCACATTGTTATATAATGCAATGTGTTCCAGTGAGGGCACATATAATATATACAATGCCATTCAAAAATTACCTTTAAAAAGACAAGACTTGAGTTGGATTGTATTCCTATCCTTTTTTCTCTCTTTCTTTCATATATTTAATATGACAATAAAATAATAAATATTGTGAGTATTGATGAAGTATACAGTCGCTTTGGAGATATCAGTGTGGGAGAAATGTATAAAGTATTACCACTGAAAGTGATACTTACTAAAGTTCAGCACTAATCTACAATGAGTGGAAAGTTTTCATTCATATTATACATTTTAAAAACTATCGGCTGATTAATCGGCTATCAACCTGTTTTCCCACCTTAGTTATCAGTATCGGCAAAAAACCCACTATTGGTCGACCTCTAGTCTTGATGCTTTCCGGCGATGTGCATTTCAGTGCAGGATAAAACTGGATGTGTGTGCCTCTAGTTCACACCGTTCTTTGGACTATGTATGTGCGTCATGTGAATGTGTCTTCAGCATATTTCAGCATGGACTGCATGTTTTTTCGGCTCATATCAGCGTGGGTTGCTTGTGAACCATTTTTAAAACGATTCAAGCTTTGTAAAGGAACTGTTATTGAAGGATGGGGCAGTTAAAACACTTGCCACTTTAAATCACGAAAGAGAACCTTGCTGCATAATCAGTTATGATGTATATTGAAAACAGATATTAAACTATATATTACAGATAGATCATATATTTTCGTATTATATATGCTATTAATATTTTAATATATAATTCTTAAAAAAAAAAAAAATTATGTACATACATACTAATTAAAATTGACTGATTCACATGGCAGAGAAAATACCTGTATACATCATATGGAACTTTAGAGAAATTAAGATAAGAGATGTAACAGGTGTAACCCTCCAGCAGAGTAATTCTGTTAGCTTTACACAAAACATTTTTGCCATTTCTGTATTGTCAAATGTTCTGTAATTTGAGGGAGCGCCACGATGTGCAAGGCAGCAAAACTAGTCCGCTCCACCCTCGTGCGCCTGCAAATTTCAATGTCGACAGCTTTGTTGATTATAAACAGGAGCGATAATTTTACCGCATTACTCTATCACAGAGATACAGTATAACTCCATTTGTATATTGGATTAACAGGTTTATACTGTTACATCTTAAGTTCAGTAAAAAATGTGCTTCCGCATTACGCGCTCAAACTAAACTCTAGCGTGAGCTGCTGAATGCTGGCTACACTAGAGAGAAAAAGACGTGGAAGAGCTGATTTACTTACGCAGATTTTGCTGTTTTAAGCGTCTCCTCTATTCACAACCCAAAATTTAAGACCTCCGCAAACTAAATTTACGACTTCTTGTATTTTGTTTTATTTATTTTCCTCCCCTTTTCTCCCCAATTTGGAATGCCCAATTCCCAATGTGCTCTAAGTCCTCGTGGTGGCGTAGTGACTCACCTCAATCCGGGTGGTGAAGGACGAATCTCAGTTGCCTCCACGTCTGAGACGTCAATCCACGCATCTTATTACGTGGCTTGTTGAGCACGTTACCGCGAAAACATAGCGTGTGTGGAGGCTTAACGCTGTTCTCCACGGCATCCACGCACAACTCACCACGCACCCCACCGAGAGCGAGAACCACATTATAGTGACCACGAGGAGGTTACCCCAGGTGACTTTACCCTCCCTAGCAACCGGGCCAACTTGGCTGCTTAGGAGACCTGGCTGGAGTCACTCAGCACGCCCTGGATTCGAGCTCACGACTCCAGGGGTGGTAGTCAGCGTCTTTACTCGCTACCCTGGCCCCCTCTTGTATTTTATTTAAGATATTTACGATTTTTTATGGCCTTAAATATTAAAAAGTAAACTTAAGACTTAAGGACCCACGGGTACCCTGTATAATATCTCAAAGATAGAGGCCATTTGATTGTAATTGTTTTGTCTAAAGGGCTAATAGGTGTTAAATGGAGCTTTCAGAGTAGAAGGGTTGAATATTTTTGCAAACAGTATATTTTAATTTTTATGTTTCTTCAAAATAGTTAACATTGGTTATGTGAAAAATAAATAAATGTTGGGATTAACTGTTTTCAGATAAAGTAAATAGACATATGAGAATTGCACAAGGGTCTCAATACCTTTGCAAGGCACTGTATAACCGTGATATAAAATTACTCATAATGTGATAAGATTTTTGTCATACTGCCCACCCCCGGTGTAAACATGCATTGAGTGGCAGCTACAGTGCTGATAATTTATTCTAAATTTTAAATAATTAAAAGAAAAAAAAATTCATGCTGCTAAGAGAACCTATGGCCCCATTTACACCTTGAATTAACATGCGTTTTCAGTGATCGTATTGCTATCGGATAGCACTTGACCGCATTAAATGCAGGTGTAAATGCACCCAAGATGCATTGTGATCAGATCATGATCGGATCACTCAAACCACATTTGAAGGTGGTCAGGGATGGATTCTGACCACATTCAAAGGTGTAAATGCAAATGCGTTTTTGGTATACAGATACAACTACGTAAGTAATTAACAGGGATGCAAACTCATGAGTGGTGAATAAGGTGAGAAAGTCATAGCAGGTGTTCCAGATGTATAATTTCTGTTGATTCGTTTATTGTATTTAAAGCTTATTGTTGTGAGCTTTAAGTGTTTAAACTTAAAGTAACCCTTTCGAGTGATTTAAATAAGGAAAATCTAGAAAAAATGATCCACATCTTCCAAATCCACCAAACAATACTGGCAAATTAGCTTCAGAAAAAGTGACTTTAGCTGAAAGGTGAGTAATTTACATCCCTGAATTAATTGTGTGATGAAGTTACGCTACAGTCATCCATTGTTAAAGCGTCGTGTTGTGTGTTCTTGCCTTTTTCTGTGAATTCTGCCATTGCAATGTGAAGAACACAACAGAAGCAGTCTTGTTACACGAACAATGAACAATATCCAATCAACCATATTGAAAAACCCTGACTGTTAAAGTGATAGAAAGCATTTGAATTATCATTAATGTTTTTACAATTTACTAAAAGACTAAGAATTTCAGTTACATCAGCCTCTAATGTAATATGTAATTAGTGTTTTCCATTTTGCACGGGCAATTTTGTTTAGATCTCTATCCGATCAAAGTGGAGACACATTTGACTGCAAGGTGTACATGCAGTCCCAGCTAATACTATCTGGATATGAATCGCATGTTAATGCAAGGTGTAAATGGAGCCTATGTGTTGATGATTCAGGTCTTGATTTACTGATGTAGAAAACCACAATAAAGAAAATCACATACACATCTCTCAGCTTGTTTTGGATGATTAGCCTACACAAAGAAAATGGCAAGCAGTTTCTCGCAAAATAAGTACATTAAGCGCTTTGAGTGTAATGTCAGAAAAGCCCTATATAAGTGTAAAATTCATTCACTCATTCATGTAAATTATATGTAATATACTCAATTTAATAAACACAATTATAATATCAAGGGGGGAAAAAAGGAACAATTCAGATTTGTTTCTTAACTGTGCACCCGTAATAAAACTCCAGCTTCATTCAGGAAGAGTAATGAGCAAATGTCATGTGGTAACTTACTGTTGCAGTTCATCTGCATTAGAGTTCATGCCCTTTTCTCCATCACAGTCTCCTTCTGATGAGTCACTGGAGCTGCACCCCACATCCTGGACATTTGGATCTTCTGTTTCAGTCTGCTTGACCACACTGGATTCTGGGATTGGCAGGTTTTCAGAATCAACAGGCAGCTGTAACTTGCCATCGTCGCTGTGCTGGCTTATAACGGCTAAGTCCCCAAGAGGAGGCAATGACAATGAGCACACAATTCGATCCTCCACTATTGATGGAAGAACTTAAAAAAAAAAAAAAAAAAAAAAATTAAAACATTAAAAGAAATAAAGAAAAGTGTTGTTATTTTTTTAATTGTGTACAACAACTTTATTTCTCGACTATCTGAATTCAGAACATTTGAAAACTTGTTAATTGGATTGTGTACAACAACTGTATTTTTCTAATATTTTTCTAAAACAGATTTAGGTCCCGATCTTTCCCGACCATTGGTTAGCTGAAGTTTCCTCATATCTTGACATAAATCTGGTATTTTCTGTTCTTCAGAGCAATCTTAAAGTTTACCCAGCTATGTTTAAAGCAATATTCGACTTCTTAAACCTGCTTGCTGGTGGGCAAACTATTCCAGTAGATATCTCAGGTTTATGGCAAGTTATCCAAACCAAGTAAGCCAAGTTCATTGAAAATGAATGATAAATGATACTGAAATTCAAGAACAACATTTTACCATTTTTTTCCAAAGTCCCACAGACATCCGTTTGCAGCAAATAGAGCAGATTCTCTGATTTACAAACCGAGTCCACACATGCATCTAACTCCCCAAGGTGACAGCTGAGCAATAATGAAAGCTGAAAAATAAATAAATAAAAATTCACACTTAGTAGTATTCCAAGTTCTCAAAAACACAAACAAACATGACTACAAACAAAGAATTCTGAATTGTATTTTATTTTATTTTGGTAGGCTAAATGATGCATAACATATCCATAGACTTGTTTATAAAACCAAGATTGTAGGTTAAAATTTATATGAATGTATAAGTAATTGAGAAACACAGCTCTCAGCTTGTTTTGGATGATTAGCCTAAAGAAAATGGCATGCAGCTGCTCGCAAAACATTAAGTGCTTTGAATGTGGTGTCAGAAAAACCCTATAAGTGTAAAATTCATTCATTCATTAATTTGTCAATTGTATTTAAATTACTAAATTTAATAAACACATTTATGATATCAAGGAAAAAGGATTTTTTTTCTTAACTGGGCACCCCTTGTAAAACTCAAGCTTAATTCAGGAAGAGTAATGAGCAAATGTACCATTTCGATTACTTTTTTCACCATTTTTAATTACCCATTGGCCGTCATTAGTTTATTATAAATAGTCCAGCAAAAACAAAAGTGTAAATAGTAATTGTTTGCAGGACAGTACTACAAATAGTCCACATACTCTAAAAATTAGAGATGCACCGAAATTTTGAATGTCGAAAAATGTTGATAAAAAAATGGCATAAAATGCTATTTTTGGTTTTCGGTGGAAAGAGGGAAAAAAACAAAACTGAAAATCTTGGTCGAAAATTAGAACAGAAACTTACATTAAAATCTAATGACAGAAACATTGACAATGTGAAAAGGCAGTGTTTTATGTAAAAAGATGTAAACGGTGTCTGATGTGTGAAGATATATTGATAGTAACAAGGTCGTGCTTATTGTTGAGACACGATTACATTTGTAAGTGTATCCACACAAAACAGCGCGACAGCACAAAAACACTCAATGGAGTATATGGAAGCACACTGTGGCAAAATATCTAATGTGATTGCACATTCAGTTAGTATTTGCGTTTCAAGTTGCACATTAAAGTCTACACCCCCCAGAAGTTATGAGGCAATCACTCTATTGGTTATTAGCGCATTAGTAAAGAGCATTTCCCATGCTTGTACAGAGGCTGTAAGGCTGTCTAGTGTGAGCCACTCCTAACAGCAGCGGTCAAATATCCCCACCTACTGTTCGAGCCACACTCTACATCAGCGGAGACAAACACGAGTCCAATCGCAGCTCTCCCATAGCAGAGAGTTTAAGGCCAAGCCCAGACTACTTGACTTGCAGTCAGCGCCCTGCATACACTTAAAGACTCAAAGTCTTTTGTTTTCGGTCGTGGTGGTACGCTGCACACTACGCGACTAGGTGTATCAACTACAGGACCATACGTCCCCGACTGAAGCCCTGTTTACACCGGGTATTAAGAAGCGTTTTGGATGATCCGATCACAAGTAGACCTGGTTGTCTCTTTTGACCAGTTATGCTTGGATTTTGAGGGGAGAGACTCTGATTTCATATGGCATACATCAATCAAGTCAGTTTATTACTGCATGCATGATAATAAAGCGCAGAAAGTAAAAGAAGAGAAAAGCGCTATAAACCGGCACACCGTTTCTCTTAATTATACTTGCATTTAGTATGGGCACAAAAATGATGTTTACAGCAGATTTCAGAGTTATTTTAGCGGAATACATGTTTTAACTGTCAGATGTGTGTGCTTAACATCTGTGTCACTGCATGTTCATATCAGGCATACTGAAGAAGATCTGTGAAGTTCTTGTGCATGCATATGTATTTGCTTTTTTTAAATTTTCAAATCCGCACATAACCAGCAACGGATCAAATGGTTGGCCCACAACACATCTTAAAGCTACAATCCCAAAATCCAATCACAAACTGAATTGCTGAATGCAAAAATTTTCTGAATAAAGGCTTTACATGTGATAAATGCCCAATATTTGATAAACTTTGGGTTTAAAAGGCAGATTTGTTAAACTACAGTTGAAGAAGTTTACATACACTTAGGTTTCATTTTTTTAACCACTCCACAGATTTAATATTAGCAAACTATAGTTTTGTCAAGTCATTTAGGACATCTACTTCATGCATGACAAGAGTAATTTTTCCAGCAATTGTTTACCGACAGATTGTTTCACTTTTAATTGACTATATCACAATTCCAGTGGGTCAGAAGTTTGCATACACTAAGTTAACTTTGCCTTTAAGCAGCTTGGAAAATTCCAGAAAATGATGTCAAGCCTTTAGACAATTATCCGATTAGCTTCTGATAAGAGGTGTACTGAATTGGAGGTGTACCTGTGGATGTATTTTAAGGCCTACCTTCAAACTCAGTGCCTCTTTGCTTGACATCATAGGAAAATCAAAAGAAATCAGCCAAGACCTCAGAAAACAAAATTGACCTCCACAAGTCTGGTTCATCCTTGGGAGCAATTTCCAAATGCCTGAAGGTACCACATTCATCTGTACAAACAATAGTACGCAAGTATAAACACCATGGGACAACGCAGCCATCATACTGCTCAGGAAGGAGACGCATTCTGTCTCCTAGAGATGAACATAGTTTGGTGCGAAAAGTGCAAATCAATCCCAGAACAACAAAAAAGGACCTTGTGAAGATGCTAGAGGAAACAGGTAGACAAGTATCTATATCCACAGTAAAACGGGTCCTATATCGACAATTGAACTGTTTGGCCATAATGACCATCGTTATGTTTGGAGGAAAAAGGGTGAGGCTTGCAAGCTGAAAAACACCATCCCAACTGTTAAGCATGGGGGTGGCAGCATCATGTTGTGGGGGTGCTTTGCTGCAGGAGGGACTGGTACACTTCACAAAATAGATGGCATCATGAGGAAGGAAAATGATGTGTATATATTGAAGCAACATCTCAAGACATCAGCCAGGAAGTTAAAGCTTGGTCAAATGGGTCTTCCAAATGGACAATGACCCCAAGCATACCTCCAAAGTTGTGGCAAAATGGCTTAAGGACAACAAAGTCAAGGTATTGAAGTGGCCATCACAAAGCCCTGACCTCAATTCGATAGAAAATTTGTGGGCAGAACTGAAAAAGTGTGTGCGAGCAAGGAGGCCTACAAACCTGACTCAGTTACACCAGTTCTGTCTGGAGGAATGGGCTAAAATTCCAGCAACTTATTGTGAGAAGGTTGTGGAAGGCTACCCCAAACATTTGACCCAAATTAAACAATTTAAAGGCAATTCTACCAAATACTAACAAAGTGTATGTAAACGTCTGACCCACTGGGAATGTGATGAAAGAAATAAAAGCTAAAATAAATAATTCTCTCTACTGTTGTTCTGACATTTCACATTCTTAAAATAGTGTATATTTCAAACAAAGTCTAATAAAAAAAAATAAAAATAAAAAAATCAGCCAAGTGTCCAGAATTTTCCATTTCGGCTAAGAAAATCCCTTTCGCTGCATCACTACTGTAAATTTGAGGGCATAAAACTGTACACATGATATTTACACAAGAATGGGCAAAATGTTGTTGAAAATATTTTTAGATGGAGTATGGCATGTAACACTGCAGGACATGTCAACTACACAAATAACAGGCTGAGCTGGCTTAAATCTTTCTTATATGGTGAAGAATTAATAAGTGCATATATATTCAGACCTGTTTGAAGTTTGGCACAGGCAGAAGTTGTTCCAATCTGGAGAGGAAGAAGCCAACAAGGACTTGCAGTGCTTTATCAAAGTCAGGACCGTACTCCACTGGAAATATCTCCTGAAACACACACTCATTTACAGTCATGCTTCATCACACTTGCTAATGCAGCAATGTACATTGTGTACTGCCATTTGTGTGTTAAAAGATGTATCTATGAAATAAAAAATAGAACAATAATTCAATAATGCACTCACCCAGAGCTTACATAGCTTAACATTAGGATAATATACATACTATGAAATATACTTATAAATATTAACGTTATATTAAATATAAATATGTATACATTTCTGCATCCCTCATCTAAATCTCACTGTTACAAAGGCAAGGGCATAAAGAAAAATACATTTGCAAAGTTCAGATACTGTTAGTCAATTAGTTGGTTCTAAATGAGTACTCGACTAGTCAATTACGCGTACACATCCTAAGTGCACACAACACCTTTAAAATGAAAAATAAGTGTTGTTGAAAACATTATTCTCCAGTAAGCACACATCAGACATCTGAGAAAGAGTGCATCATGTGAAAGCTTCAGATTCTATTTTAAAGGCCCCGATATACTTCTAGCAAAATCAAAGAATGAATGTGACATCATTTCAAACAAAATCTGGCCAAAACATGTGTGTTTCTGAGTTTGTTAGATAGTTTGAAACAGCTCGCCAGTGCAAACTCTGTACCGGCTGCTAAACACCTTTTTTACATCCATCGGTCCATGTTATCGGTAAGCATGACCTGGTGCGCCACGTACCTAGAGGCAAAATACCTTACAAGGCAAATCAGTCCACACAGTGGCCATCTTGGGAACGCTCCTGGGCAGCTAATGTAATAACAATCAGCATAAATGTACAGCTCCTATCTACTCGAATGAGGAAAGACCAACATCTCCAAAAAGGTTGGTCAAGATTACGATCAAAGAACATATTTCAAAACAGCAGTAAAATCCATGGAATCATGGGCTGTTTCTCAATGTACGCTCTTATATGTTCTGACGTTCTCGTGGACTCTTTCAACATCATCATCATCCACTGCCGAAATAAAATTCCAATCCTCAAGAACACAAGTACAGAGAATGCATAAAACTGCCCAGATGTCAGTGCTTGAAGTGGAATATAAAAAGTGCAGGTGCTCTCCTTGTAAGTATAAAACTTGATATTTTGGGGAAATAAATGATACTCAGACTGCTTTTGTTCACAACATAAGTTTATTAAAAAAAATAAATTAAAAAAAATCTGGGGGTTTATAATATTCGGCAGGGCTCTTAAACTACTTTCTTGCAGGGGCCAGATTATCTAGATGAAAACTCAACGGGGGCCAAACTTTTCCCCGTATTTCTCTTACCAAACATTTTCATTGTAACTAACATGACAACATCAAAAACAAAAAACAGTTAAAGGTGCACTCAGTCATTTTTTCCGCATTAAAGAAGTTTAACTCCTAAAGACATGAATTGCAATTTTACAATATATGTATAAAATCATGAGCACTCACGTTAAAATGAAGACTCCAGTCATATCAGTAACCTTATAAAAGCTGTTTTATTCTACATGGAGAGGTTCCGCTCATGTGGGCTGCCATTTTAGAATCACATGACCAGCAGAATACTACTCACTTATTCTCAGTAACAGTCCTGTTATTTGACACTTTCACTCATTGATTAAAGTAATCATGGCTGACTGTGAATACTACATTTCTACATGGCATCTGAAACTGAGAACTATTGATTTTAAATGATGCTCTATCCAAGCCACTAGGTGTCAGTGTAAGTCCAAGATGACACAAAGACAAAAGTTACTGAATGCACCTTTAATAATATGCATTTATTTACATTAAAATAGACAGGGGTATTAAATTAACATTTTTGAGGTCTGGCCATAGGAAAGCTTAACGTGATTTGACACTGCTCTTCTGCCAGATGAATCTCATGGTTGAGGACTCGGAGATTACTTGCAGAGTGGAGTCATGACGAGCTATTTTCATGTTGATATTATGTTATTCACTTAAACATTTATAACCGATATATTACTTAATTCTTAATTATATTTTAATATGGTGTTATTAAAGTGTTTTATCCACTACACAATACACATTTATGTTTGTATTGTACTATACATATCAATTTAATAGGTGAAACTCGTGAAATGATTGATTTAAGTCCAATTGAAGACCCTTTATTTTTATTTTACAATCCACAGCCTCAATGAACAATGCAAGTGAACCGTCAAACTACAATAGTAGGTGTATGCACTGCAAACAAGACTACTATAAAAATGCAAAACGAGGATTAAATAATGAGGAGATATGCAAAATAACAATTACAATAATACATTTTTAATCGTTTGGAAGTAAAATTAGAAAAAAGAGATGGTTACATGCTAAACAATTTAATAAATATTACTGTGCTATGTAATCGCTACAATATAAACAACTTGAGATGAACATACATTCACCACCTTGTACCTATAGTGGCTTTTAGATCAGTTTAAACTGGCTATCTGCTAAAAGGATGAAATGGGAAGTGTCCATACACTGATTTATTGCTCCAAAAATGTGCTTACACTTTTACACAAAACGTTTAGACAATTAAGTCTTCGTCAGCCATATAAAAAAATAAAATAAAATAAAACTTGTGCATTTCTGTGACTGAGGTAAAAACAGATAAAAAAAATACCCTAAGAACACATGTAACAAAAAAACAAATCACGATCGGTTCATGAGGTGACAAACAATGTAAGCTTCAACAACCCTACCAGAAAACATATCCAAGCATTATAGCAGGTAAATAGGAATAGTTCACCCAACAATGAAAATTCTCTCATCATTTACTCACCCTCATGCAATCCAGATGTGTGTGACTGTCTTTTTCGGCAGAACACAAACATTTTTGAAAGAACATTTCAGCTCTTTAGATCCATAAAATGCAAGTGAATGGGTGGCAATTTTTTGAAGCTCCAAAAAGCACATAAACACAGCATAAAAGTAATCCACATGACTCCAAAGGAATAATGAATGTCTTCTAAAGGAAACGCTAGGTGTATGTAAGGAATGGATCAAGATTTAAAACTTTATTTTACTAAAGATTCACTAGAGTCGAGATCACGCAGCCTCTTGAAGTTCACGTTAGAACTGATGTGTGAAATACGAAAAAATACGGAAGCGCAGTGTCAATAACTATGTTTCCATCCAAAGGTTTTTTTGCGACAAAAAGTGTAGCGCATCAAAAAGTTTACCGATATAGCTGATGGAAACACAAATTATCGCTAAAATTTCACAAATGTCGACATAATATTTTTCCGTTTAACTCTAGCACATAAACGCTATGTCGATACTTCAAATGTCTCGAAAAACTGGTTTGGAAACACTTTTTGTCGAGAAAATTGGCATTAACGCAAAAATGTAGTGTCACATGACAGAATTTGCCCCAATCTTTAGCCTGTGTTAATCATGACGACAAGGTAGAATATACATCTTTGAAAGCCAATTTATTGTATGTGAAATATTATTCGCACTGTTATGGGTTGGTCTTAATGGCACACCTGCATAGATCCAGTGCTGCAAACACATCTGCGTCATGACACTTCCAGGAGTGCCAACACAAATATTTAGTATCACGGAGAACAAATGAATGGCCACTGTTTGCGATTAATTTAATCGCGGTAGTCATCCGTTTATTTATTAAAGTTGCTTTTTCACACCATTCAAAATAATAGACGTAGTCACGGAATTAGCCCACAATACAAAAAAACACAAAAAACACAAAGATGTTTTAAATTAAAGATAAACACACAATACTAGAAGAAAAGCATCAGTGTACTTTTTTGGAACACTAACATATAGCCCAATTCTAATAAATTATTGTTTAATTTACTTTTGGAAAAATGCCAGCAGAATTCCCTGTATTAAATGAAATTAATTACCAAACGAAAAAAGCATTAAATTAAAAAAATAAATTACCAAACGAAAAAATAATATTGTTAGGCCTATTTAATTGCCTTTTCTTTACACAAACTTAAATTAGCCTTACCTGTTCTGTAGATGAAAAAAAGTCGGCTGAATGACATTCTCAGAATGTTCTACACTTTTTTCAAGACTATAAACTGTCAGAACTATTTGTCCAATGAGATCAATTCCAGAAAACCAGCTTTTGAACATTTTAAAACGTTTAAATATTTAAAATCGAACCCTCTTTACCTCGGATCGCATTTGCTGAGCTTCTTCAGAAAATATAAATTGCATTATGATGTTCAAATTAATTTTAGATGACAATCAGCTTCAGTTGGTCGTTAAAAGTTGCTGGACAAATATGCGGGACATAATGCAGTTGTGATGGCAATGATTTAGATTAGATGATTGTTCATAATAGCCTATTGAATATCAGGAATGTATCATATATGTAAACTCTGATATTACACCGCATCAATTTTTCTTTAATAGTTGTGCACACAGCATATACACATCAATGGATGGTCCTTATACTAAGACTGAAAGTTTCCCCCACTACTTGGTGCAGGTTGCCAGCTTGAACAGGGCCATGACGATCCGCTTTCGGGTCAGAACCGGTGGCAACCTGCGATAGGAGCAACATCAGGACCGATATTACAGTCCTATCAGAAGGGCAACTGTTCTGATTGCATTTATTAGTGAAATTAAAATGACAGTAAGCTGGCTAATTTCAATGAATTGTCTCAATACTCTCGCCATTTTACCAAAACTTCAGGGGGGAAAAATTAGGGACATCTGGGAGGCAAAAGGTGCACAATTAGCGATATACACACATTTCTGTATGGAAACGGCATAAGGGCAGATTTATTTTGCGATAAACCAAAACCTATGCGACAAAGTGTTTTTTAAGCATAACGTCATCACGCACACCATTTTTATCGATAAAACGCCATTTGAATGGAAACAGGCAGAAGACGGCAAATTCTGAGAATTTTGTTTATGCATTTTCACGTTGTCGATAACAAAACAGTGCAAAAAGTGGATGGAAACTAGGTTATAGATGCCTCATTCGGCTGGTTTGGATACGTTAACTGCGGCACCATCTTGGAGCGGTCAACATGTAGAGCTGTTTGAATCGGTTTGAATGCAAGTTAATGGAGGAGATGCCTCAGACCAAGTTCCTTGCTCAGACCGCTGCATAAACTGCTTTTGTGTGGAAACAGTATCGCGGCCTATAGGAACAGTTGCTAATATAGGGTGACCATACATCCTCTTTTTCCCGGACATGTCCTCTTTTTCGGACCTTAAAAAAGCGTCCGGCCGGGATTTCTAAATTTGCGAAAATGTCCGGGATTCGGCTTTAATTGCATTACGACGTGCATCTGGTCTAATACTTCATTGTGTGTGTGCGCATATTTGCATTTCTTTAACCCGTCTTTGTAAGTCCCGCCTTCTCGCACACCAATTGGTCAATTATAAGAGGCTTGCAGCAACTATTGGCCAAATTCCTGCCTGTCAATCTCTCCGCGAATGCGAAGCGCTGTTGTGTTGGGCATCAAACAGCTGCTTGACAGTAGCAGCAAATGACAGCTGAGTGGAAACAATGCCCAAATGAAAGTGCAAATTTACAGAAGATTTGCACAAAAAATTCCCATGCTTTCGTCCAGGTCGAGATCCGTGGGAAGCAGAAGGTATGACATGTAAAGCTGGCACTTATGTGTCAGTTGCTAATAAAGGTGCAAGTGATTTAGAAGCACACATTAGCTCTGCGAAGCATAAAGTCAGCAAAAGGTGAAAGTTCATCAGGTAAATTAACTGACTATTTTTTGCTACCAGGTAAAATTATTATCTCATTTTCCATGGCCATTCAGCATAATAGTAATAGTAAATGAAGGTACACTCATCAAATCAAATATTTTATTTTAGTTCATGGACACTCAAAAGAATGTTGGAATTTGTTATTTATTTATATATATTTATGTTATGCTAATAGAGTGTTTTTTTCACTGTATTAAAGTTTGCATTCATAGTAACACTGTTTTGAACCCTATTATTCCACCCCACCCCCCCCCCCCAAAAAAGGTGCCCTCTTTTTGGAAAACCAGAATATGGTCACCCTAGTTAATAAGGTATCTACGTATGAATATCTATGCAGAGAAGATTTACACACATCAAGTGAGAGGCAGTTTGAACCACACTTGTCAAGGAGCTGGCCGGAAGCGAACATTTTTAGTAAAAAAAGTTTGAAATATGAATCTATTTCTTACACCTAGCGTTTCGCTTCAGAAGACATTAATTAATCCACTGGAGTCGTATGGATTACTTTTATAATGGCTATGTGCTTTTTTTCCTTTGTGATCTGCTGAAGAAAGACAGTCATACACATCTGGGATGAAATGAGGGTGAATAAATGATGAGAGAATCTTCATTTTTAGGTGAACTATTCCTTTAAAGCCATTAGGAGAGTGATTTTAGACCGATGCTGTCCCGAGTGTCTGTCTTTATTATACATGTACTCTTATAACAATCACTTTGCTAAACATGGTAAAATTCATATACAACTGCACCTATACTTTAGAAAGGCCACATTAAATCATCCACTGACTTACATTAAAGAAATTACATCGTACTGGAGCACACAGTAGACAAAATTATAGAAGTGCAGGTACTGCGTACAGATGAGTACCCTCCCACTTCAAGCACTGCTGGATGTGCTCTTGATCAGGCCGAATATCAAGGGTGCATCGGATGGTCTCTTGTAGGCAAGAACCCATTGAAGTCCCAGAAGTCATAGCGGCACTACGGTGGCAGATGAAGGACATTTATCTTTGTGTTTTCCCTCAAGAGTTTCCTGCTGTAAGCTCGCGAAAAACTGACGGCTTACAAGAGTCTTCATTCTTCGTCAACATTTTTTTTTGTTGGGCATCATTTTAATAAAGCATTAAACACATGGAGGAAACAAGTGTTAACAGACCTTAATCTTTCCGTGTGTCATTAGTCCTACAAAACCTCACTGGTGTGATAATAATGCCAGTAGTTCTCTTACTGGCTACAACGCCTTCCCGATTTGACTGACAGGCGATGTCTGTTTCTGAAAGGTGATTGGCTCTTTTACCTGTAAGGTACATCCTTTTCTAGATCTGCTATATTGGGTGTTCCAATTTCTCCCATTCATTTTAATACAAGGGCTCTGTCTCAGTCTAAATAGTCTCCGCTTGAGGCCAACAGCTAATTCTGGTTAAAAATATTTTACATGTTCGCATAGAGACATTTTCCAAGACCAAGGTATGTGATTTTTCTAAATTAGTCTACAAAAGGAACCAAATCTACTCAAATAATCTATGTGCCCATTCATTCTATATATTGTTCTGCATTCATGTGCCGTCTGCAGCCGAATGCCATTAACACATCTGCCTACAGTAAGATATGCCTATAATCATCATTCATTTGTCTGTTTTCTGCTCATTTATGCCTGTCTGACACCCAGTTATACCTTTGCTGTAGTATCAGTGTCATCATAAAACACAATAATACAGGGTTATTGGTGCATATTATGGCCAGGTATAGAGTGTTAGCACATTAGTGCCATTAATGCAAAATGTAAACAAGACACATTATCTACTGAATACATATTACTTTAAATCACCATTGAGTGGTTAAAACAGCACCTTTTACTAATCCACTGTGAATTCTACTCATAAGCCCCATTTACACCTTGCATTAGCATGCGTTTTTAGTGATCGGATCGCTATCGGATAGCACTTGACAACATTAAATGACAGCTATATACAGTGCATTCAGATAGTTTTCAGACCCCTTCATTTCTTTCACATTTTGTTATGCAACCTTATGCTAAAATGCTTTAAATGATTTTTTCCCCATATCAATCTACACTTCATACCCTATAATGACAAAGCAAAAACCAGATTTTTGATAACTTTGCAAATATATTAAAAAGACAAAACTGAAATATCACATTGATATACTAAGTATTCAGACCCTTTGCTTTGAGACTTGAAATTTAGCTCAGGTGCATCCCATTTCTCCCATATCTTTGAGAGCACAGTGGCCTCCATAATTCTTAAATAGAAGAAGTTTGGAACAACCAGAACTCTTCCACATGATCTCTGGAGCTCAACCAGAATGACCATTGGGTTCCTGGTCACCTGTCTTACCAAGGCCCTTCTCCCTCAATTGCTCAGTTTGTCCTGAGCAATCAGGGGAGAAGGGCCTTAGTAAGAGAGATGACCAAGAACCCAATGGTCACTCTGGTTGAGCTCCAGATATCATGTGTAGAGATGGGAGAAACTTTCAGAAGGACGACCATCACTGCAACACTCCACCAATCTGGGCTTTATGGCAGAGTGGCCAGATGGAAGCCTCTCCTCTGTGCAAGACACATGAAAAAGCACCTAAAGGACACTCAGACTGTAAGAAACAAGATTCTCTGGTCTGATGAAACAAAGATTGAACTGTTTGGCCTCAATTCCAAGCATCATGTCTGAAGGAAACCAGGCACTGCTCATCACCATCATGGTGGTGATAGCATCATGCTGTGGGGGTGTTTTTTAGCGGCAGGGACTCTGGGACTGGTCAGGGTTGAAGGAAAGCTGAATGCAGCAAAATACAGAGATATCCTTAAAGAAAACCTGGTCCAAAGCACTCAGGACCTCAGACTGGGCCAAAGGTTCACCTTCCAACATGACCCTAAGCACACAGCCAAGACAACGCAAGATTGGCTTAAGGACAACTCTGTGAATGTCCTCGAGTGGCCCAGCCAGAGCCCAGACTTGATCCTAATCGAACATCTCTGGAGAAACCTGAAAATGGCTGTCCATCGATGGTCGCCATCCAACCTGACAGAGCTTGAGGGAATCTGCAGAGAAGAATGGCAGAAAATCCCCAAATCCAGGTGTGCACAGCTTGTCACATCTTATTAAATGTAAGACTTGAGGTTGTTATCGCTGCCCAAAGTACTTCAACAAAGTACTGAGGTAAGGGTCTGAATACTTGTGTCAATGTGATATTTCAGTTTTTTTCTTTTTAATAAATTTGCAAAGTTATCAAAAATCTGGTTTTTGCTTTGTCATTATGGGGTATGGAGTGTAGATTGATGTGAAAAAAAAATAATTTAAAGCATTTTAGCATAAGGCTGCAACATAAGAAAAAGTGAAAAAATGAAGGGGTCTGAATACTTTCTGAATGCACTGTATGCACCCAACATGTATTCTGACAACATTCAAAGATGGTGTAAATGCAAATGCATTTTCATTATTGTTAAAAAGTAATTAATTATGTGATGAGGTTAAGCTACAGTCATCCATTCCTGAAGTTCTGTGTTGCTGTTTCTTGCATGTTTCTGTTTATTCTGCTATTGCAATGTAAAGAACACGTCATGCAATCTTGTCACCCCAACAATTATGGTGGACTGAATGTGACAATAAAAAAAATAATACATTTGTAAAGAAATGTAAAAAAAAAAAGGGGGAAAAAAGTTAACTTAGAAATAAATTAATTTTTATTTATTTATTTAATGCCTTAATGACTACAGACCCATCACTCTGACATCTGAAGCACATCACTGGACCCTTTCTAGATCCCCATCAATTTGCTTATCGAGCAAACAGGTCTGTGGATGATGCAGTCAACATGGGATTGCATCATGTCCCGCAACATCTGGACAGACCAGGGACATATGCAAGGATCCTTATTGTGGACTTCAGTTCGGCATTCAACACCATCATCCCAGCTCTTCTATGGAATAAATTAACCTAGCACTCTGTTCCCACATCTATCTGTCAGTAGAGCTTTCTGATGGACAGGCAGCAGCTAGTGAGACTGGGGAAATTCACTTCCAGCACATGTGATCAGCACTGGTGCCTCCCAGGGATGTGTGCTCTCCCCACTACTCTTCTCCCTCTACACCAACGACTGAACCGCCAAGGACCCCTCTGTCAAGCTCCTTAAGTTTTCAGATGACACTACTGTCATTGGCCATCGATGAGTCTGCATACAGAAGGGAGGTTGAACGGCTGGCTCACTGGTGCAGTCATAACAACCTTGAGCTGAACACGCTCAAAACAGTGGAGATGATTGTGGACTTTAGGAGAAACACCCCAACACTGTTCCCCCCTCACCATTCTAAACAGCACGGTGGTAGCAGTGGAGACATTCAGGTTCCTGGGCACTAGCATCTCACAGGACCTGAAGTGGGAGACCCATATTGACTCCATTGTGAAAAAGGCCCAGCAGAGGTTGCACTTCCTTCGCCAGTTGAGGAAGTTCAATCTGCCACAGGCGCTGCTGATACAGTTCTACTCAGCAGTCACTGAGTCTATCCTCTGCACTTCAATAACTGTCTGGTTTGGTTCAGCTATGAAATCAGACATCAGAAGACTACAAAGGACAGTTCAGACTGCTGAGAGGATTATTGGTTGTCCCCTGCCCTCCCTTCAAGAACTGTACACTTTCAGAGTGAGGAAAAAGGCTGGAAAAATCACTCTGGACCCCACTCACCCTGCCCATTACCTTTTTGAACTGTTGCCTTCTGGCCGACGCTACAGAGTACTGAGCACCAGAACCATCAGGCACAGGAACAGTTTTTTCCTTCAGGCTATCCATCTCATGAACAGTTAACTCTATACTATAATTACGTGCAATACACAGCCTAGTCAGTTATATTATTTAACATATCCTGCCTCTTCTGCATTACATTCCCTTGCACTGTATATAACAAATTTGTGTTTGTACATACTATATGTATATTTTTGTCTTATTGTGTATTTCTATATATACTTATATTTCTATTCGCTTTTTATTTTTATTCTATTTTTTTTACATTATTGCTATTATCTCTGTCTTAATGTTGTATTGGTTGTGCACTGGAAGCTTCTGTCACCAAGAAAGATTCCTTGTATGTGGAAGCATACTTGGCAGTAAAGCTCTTTCTGATTCTGATTAGTTAGGTCTGCCAGAACCAGAAACACTTATCCTATAATCCTGTTTTAAAGTGAATGACATCTACGCTAATATTATTCCATTTGTTTCACTGTCTTACTAGAGCCTGCCAGATCCAGCTCCAGTCCTGCCTGATGTTCGACTCCCACTACTACGTGTTGCTGAGAGAGGACTACACAGAGGATGGACTGATGCCACCTTCAACCATAAGACATGGAGGATTCACTGACTTCACTGGCCACTGCCTGACACTTGGACTTAAGATGGACTAAAAGCCTGCATCACCTTGGTCTAATGATGGACTACACTCTTAAAATGGAAAACATAGATAAAAAATAAATGACCAACTAAAGCCATCATCAGCCAAATAACAAAGGATAATGCATCAGTGTGAACTTCCACAGTTAATTCAGGATGGACTTCAAAGATTTTAGTCATTAATCTTAGTTCATACCAATTTTTTTTTGGTTTAAACATTGGCCCCTAACACTTACTTAGTTTACTACTTTTAAATCATGACTTGTGCCACACATAAATAACTAATATTGGCATTATATTCATGCTGTTTAGCCAGAGGGGATCTGGCCCCCACAGTGAGCCGGGTTTCCTCCAAGGTTATTTTTCTAATGGAGTTTTGTGCTCCTTGCCACATTCCCCTTTAGCCTGCTCACTGGGGGTCTAAATACAAATATTATTTACTTATTAAATTTTTTATCTTAAGGCACAATTAACAATCATGTGTTTTATTAAATCACACTATTATTATGACTAACAGAAAAAGAAGCTGTAATATCTGTAATGTCTTAAAGTATAATTTTCTGTACTGCTGCTTTGAAATTGTGTGTTGTGAAAAGCGCTATACAAATTAAAATGACTTGACTATTAATTTGGATGTTTTTGCCAGATCAAATGTTATTAACCTATTTCTAACCAAACTACTCTCCTTCTGTGTAGACTTTAGGAAGTGTTTAGCTTTTATGAGGTCAGTTCCCTTCAGATCAGCCTCAAAAATCGCTCCCAAATAGAGGGCACTATGTGGCATTCACAGGCTATAGGGAATAGTAAATGAACAAGTGAGTGATTTCAGGGAGAGCAAATGTCTGCCCACCAATCACACTTATTCAGTCTAAGTTTATTTTATGGAGAATTAACACATTTAAAAAAACAAATATAAGCAATTGTTGGTTTAATTAGCTATTACTTAGCCATACATGTAACCAAGGGTTGTGTTAAACTAAATGTTTCCACCAAATAATCGATAGTGACAGCCCTAATATGCATCTCTTTTGACCACTTATGTTCAAATTTCGAGGTGAGGGTTTCAAAAAAGTAGAACATAAAGTGAAAAAATTAGCTCATCGTGTCTTTCATTTAACTTAAGCACAAGCATGACGTTTAGAGCGAAATGATCAGCTATTGTAGTAGATTACCGGTATTAATTGTGCTGTATTAATCATCTGTGTGACTGCAGGTTGATATCAGGCACACTGAAGAAGTTCTGTGAGTTAGCCTATTGTACATGTTTATGTGCTTTTAAAATTGTCCTATTGGACGGATATGTCCCATTACCATATGGACATAGAAATGTAGAAATACATAAATGTGGAAATAAATATATAAATACATGTGGAAATAAATGTATGAATAAATAAATGAGGAAATAAATGTAGAAATACTCCTTTATGTTAAATGTAAACATTTATTCATATATTTATTATTTCTAAGTACACTTTTTTCACTTTTTACATTTCTTTATCTATTTTTAGTATTGTCATATTCAGTCCTAAAAGAAATAAACAATGAACAATATCCCATTAATTATTCCATTGTAATACACTTGGAATATCTCGTCTCGCTCCTCAAATCCCCACCCACTTGCATCTCTCTCCTGTTTTCTAATCACTATTTGGCTCACTTGAAACCACGCTTCATTCATGTATTTCAGATGAGAAGTATATTTAGCACTTACCAAGCACTGTATGCGAGAATGTCATTAAATTTGCTTTGGCGACTCGAAATATATCTTTGGTGGCCACCAACAAATGTTTTATTAAAGGAAAAAACCCTGACTGTCAAAGTGATGGAAAGCATTTGAATTATCCTTCAATGCTTTTAAATTTCTCTAGAAGAGGGTGAATTTTCAGTAACCAAAGCCTCTGATGTAATATGTAAGTAGAGCCTTCCATATTGCAGTGGTTTCTTTGTTTGGACTGAAAGGTGTAAATGCAATCTAGCTAAAGAATATCCAAATAATATCCGTATATGAAATGCATGTTAATGCAAGGTGAAAATGGAATGAGGCATGTAGTCATTGATAACACATTTTAAAGTTGCTGTAAGTGATTTTATTAAATGACATGCAGAAAACATTGTTTTTACCTATCAGATATAATAGAACTAGGTGTCATGTAATATCACATCGGTCTCTGTAGCCTCTGCCCTAGGCTTGGTAAACAGTGACAAAAAGATATCTACGGGCTGTGGTCAGATTGTTTGTTTAGTCAATCAGAAGACTTTCTGCCTTTCAATCATTGTGCGCGTTCACAAGGCACAGAGTCCTGCCCCTGCAAAATGCTCAGGGGGACCCCTGCCCTCCCTCTGCTCTAATACAACAGTCTCCAAGTGTGTCTGTAGCTGGGTTTCCATTGATATCTTTATCATTTCTTAAGTGCATTTCTAAATTTTTTAAAGAAAATACGAATTGTTGCGCATTTCCATCCACTACGCATTATCTTGAGGGAGCCGCCTTGTCTTGATGGAGCAGCTAAATGGCCTTCTTGCTTCGGGGAGTTTTATTTGCAGGATTGGAGCTCGTTTTATTAAATGCTGCCAGGAGATGCCGCCAAATGGGCTAAATGGCCGAGATGCCCACACGCCACCAGCCTTCGCAAACCTAGGATTTTTTGAATGTTAACAAATAGTATACCATTGCTCGACCGTTTCAAACTTCTGTCTAGCTCTAGCCGAAGAATGAAGAACTTCGCTGTGAGTATATCGGGGCCTTAATCATCACTTTTACGTACAAAAATATGAACAGATTAATAATTAATGAATTAAACCAGATGTCTTACAGTTAACATTAGGAGATGTATTGAAGATGGCACTAAAAATTACAAATGATGAGGTTATAAAAGCATGCAGAAGTGTTTTAGTGTCTTCAAGGACAATTTATACTTCTGTGTCAAACGTCAGCAATAAATGTAAGCTTAAATAACTTCACAGATCACATCAGTAGTCAGTAATCTATCTCAATCCTCAGGATAAAAGAGCAGTGGAAGTTTGAGAATCTCCCATTGATATCTATATCTACAGTATATTCCGGAATTAAAGTCGCACCTGGTCAAAATTGCGTTGTTGAAAAAAAAAAAAAGTTTGGTTGCATCTCTGTATAAGTCGCACAGAGGTTGCATGACCCGGGAGCAGCTGCCTGACTTCCCTTCAGCTGGTCAGCATGTCAAGATATGCTCCATGAAGATTACCTCAGGATCTAAGCATCGTATCATGCAGTATTTGCCCTTTGTTTTTTGTTTTTATCGGGAGCATTTGTTATAAAGTAATCATGTTTAACAGGTTTTCATATTCTGTTTATGTTTCATGAAAAAAATGCAACAGATTAGCCACATCTGTTTATAACATATTTAACTCTATGCTGTATACAAATAAACAGCTTTTAGTCTGTGAGTAAAATAACATGCCTGTTGTATTCTATTCATTCATTAACGTTAGCGACTCTATGGATATTTCTGATATTTCATATTTGCGACCCTCTTTGATATGCACTAACTATCTGGTTCACTGACTGAATGCTTTTACTACAAGTGTGATGAAACGTTATTTTGTGGGCATTTGACAGAGGTCTAGAGTTTTTTAGAACTATATGTTGTGATGGGACAGAATATCGTGTCAACGCAGACCGCAAAAGCTGTGACTGGTCTGCTTTGTAACCACAGACCAGATATCTAAAGTTATCAAAAGCTTCTTAGCTTTAAAGTCGGCATGAAACAGAAGTTGCGACCAACTTTACTTCCGTATTGTGACGTATTTCAGAGTGCAACGGCTTATTGAACAAGAAAAAAAATTATGGTGGGGACTTGATTTTATTTATCGGTTGTTTATTGGATTGTGAAAAGTGGGCATTGCATATCAGAGTGGAGGCAGATCTGAATACGAGTTTGCAGTCTCACAGACACAAACACACACCCCTTCCACCGTGTTGCTGGACCCAGAGCCGGTTACCGAGGAAATTAAGCAGCAATCTCAACACATTGATGTGATGAGGAGGAGGGCGTGGCCGGGCTGTGAGAATGCACGCCTAGTGCTGAGTTGCCCCAATCAGCAGGAGAGAGAGATAAGGAGGAGCCAGAGACGCCAGAGAGAGAGAGAGAGAGAGAGAAAGAGAGACTCATGTCGACACACCATGCATCCTCACGGCCAGGCCACGCCCTCTTCCTCGTCACAACTGTTAATAGCACATCGCGGTCTATGTTTACGATGAGGCAGTAGCCGTTGAGAAACAAGAAAGTAAAAGATCACAATATTTCAACACTTGGTTTTGGCCTAAGCATCTCCTTTAAACTTCAACCTAAACGCCCACAGTTATGATTGGCTAACATTGTGCAACCCCTCAAATACAGCCATATTTGAAACTCAGTCTGAAGAGAATGAACAAGCTCCACAACATTATAAACTAGGCTTGGGATCGATGCCTTTTTCACGCACTGATAATCAGAAGATTTTCCTGATGATTATCGATATTTATTATTATTGATTTATTTTTCTGATATAAATAGGGCTGCTCATTGCACAATAGTCTTTGTCTCTTCAGACATATTTCTCAACACAACTTTTGCAAAGGTGGAACATGACGCACACACAAACAGCCTCATCCTGTACTGATGTGTACATCGCCGGAAACACATCAAAATGGTCAAAGATGTGCATCTAGTGCTTGTTTACATACACCAACAATAAAAATAGCGCAGATGGGCGCAAGAACAGCAAGAAACAGAGTAGCTGATTGAAAATGAATGGTATCTCCTTTTCTGAGTTGTAACTTGACCACATCTTTTAAAAGACACGTCAACGGTTAAAGATGTCTGTGTAAAACATGTTATATGCAAAAGAAACTTCAAAATAGTCCAGAATGGTCCCCTTTGGTGTTCAGGAATAGTTGCTTGACCCAGAGCCGGTTACCAGGGAATTTCAGCAGCGATCTCAACACACTGATAATAGCACATTGTGGTTCTATGTTGATGATGAGGCAGTAGCCGTTTAGAAAAGAGCGACAATATTATAAAGATTACAATATTTAAACGTTTTGAAATCACAATACCCTAAATATAAAGGGGTAAAAGCACTTACTCGTGCTGTAAATCCCAAGATATCTGCATTTAAAAATATGAATGAACTCCAGAGGTATTAGAGTCATGTTGTATTCAGTAGTGATCACCTCAGCAAATCAAGCACGAAATGTCTCCAACAGAACCGCAATTTCGCTGTTATTCCTCTTTCAAAATGTAAATTCAAGTTAGTGGGCCCATAACCAAGGAAGTTTGGGGTCAGGAATGGCCGAAAAATACACATTTCCATCTCTGCATTAGCTGCTTTGATGGCAGGTTTGTTCAAAAGACTCTTGAAGGGGCAGGGTTAAAACTGATTATCACTTGCATACGTCAGCAGAGTCGGTCATTTCACCGGAAGAGCAAGTTATGATATTTTGATTAAAGATTACGCGGTAAATGTTTTTAAATTTTTTTTATAAATAGCAAATATGCATGGAAGAATCCTCCACAATAAGACCTGTAACATGCATTAATAAAATCAGGAGCAAGCAAACAGTAAATGCCTGGTTTATTTTCTCTCTCCATGGCAACATGTATAATAATGTACGTAAATACTTCATACTTTGATGAACTCGTTTTGAACAACTTCATTAACATTTTTGAATCCATGAATTACATTGCCTGTATTGTATTTCAGAAATGAAGGCATTTTCTTTCAATATACTAGCACTTGGCTGTGTAGTCAGTAATCTATCTCAATCCTCATGATAAAAGAGCAGTGGAAGTTTGTGAATCTCCCATTGATATCTATATCTACAGTATATTCCGGAAATAAAGTCGCACCTGTTCACAGAACGACACATCAGTGTAGAACCATAAATGCAAACCACCACTTTGGCATCTACGCACAGCATACAGTTTATGCCTCTAAGGTTCAATTACGGCCTACACTTACTACGCCCTCTTCTGTTCAAACCTTTTATTGGTCAAAATTGAGAGAAATTAATAAAGATAACACTATGTTATCAAAATCTATTTTTTATATCCATAGTGCATATTGTCACATTTTTGTATCACTCTTACAGAATTCTCATTTTGATTTCATGAGGTCTTTAATACAAGTTTTTTAAATGGATCTAAAAAAAAAATAAATAAAAAAAAAAAAAACACTGACCTGAAAGAAGTGTTGTCTTTTGAAGGAGTCTCCCAGCAAGCTCAGGACAAGCTGAAGTACACTGTCCTGTAAACTTTCCATGTCTGAGTCACTTACCTAAAGACACAGTAACAGAACATTAAAATCATCTACTGATGTTCTCAACTTCTAATTGTAACCCCCTGATAAATTCAGTATGAATATTAATAATATTAATATGAATTACAACATGAAATAAACAAACATGCAATTCTCTCTCAAATCTACAGTATTTTATAATGCACCTGCTGTAGTGTGCACACACCTAGAACGCCCAATTTAAATATTTTTCTGTTGATGACTGATGGTTAGATTTTGGATATAATCAGTCAGCAAAGGAGATTGAAAAGAGATCACAACTAGAAACACGGGAAGTCACAAAGATTATGTTTTTGTTAAACTGCTGTTATCTGTGAAGACTCTGAGTTTTATTTACTTGATTTCTGAGTTTTTAGTCAAGTATTATGTTCATTATGAGTCTCCAGTGTGTCCCACAGGATTTTGTGAGACTGTGGTGGGTGGTCCAGGGGTATGCTCCCCCATAAGAAAATGTTGTACATTTTAAAGTTAAATGCATCAATGTGGTGCACTTTGTATATTTCTGTAAAATTATGAGCGATGCCCAACATAATAGCTGCGACAGAAATGTAAACTGCACTGGGTAGGGGAGGAGGCTATTGTCATATGATCATTATTTTGTTACTTATGGTAGTCAAATAAAGAAAAGCCTCCTTCGCCATCATTAACAGCAGGGATACTCACAGTTCTATGGAATGAGATCTACTTTATTATCATGTTATTGCAGCAAGATCTACCATGTACTAGAAAGTCTATATATTATCACAATACCAAACTTCCAGTAG
Organism: Myxocyprinus asiaticus; assembly: GCF_019703515.2. Lineage (NCBI taxonomy): Eukaryota > Metazoa > Chordata > Actinopteri > Cypriniformes > Catostomidae > Myxocyprinus > Myxocyprinus asiaticus. Next base: position 2,536,417 of record NC_059388.1, read on the forward strand.
TCTGTAGTGAAATTTGACAATTCTCAATACCAGCTTTAATAGCACAACAAATAATAACACTAACTAATATGTTAATTATGGAAGAATGGTTTCAAGTTGTTTTTTTCCAATTTAAGCAAATTACTAGATCAGTGTTAAATATGTAAAGCTATTTTTAAATCAGCTCCTGTTTTTTACCTCTATGTTGGTGTGCAGTCGACAAACTGTAGGAAAAAAGATCTGCTGTGTTCTTAGAACACTTGTGCATTTTACTGAAGTGAATAGATATGCAGACACACTTTTTATACATGAAAATGTACAGACATTATTGAAACTCATAATTATTATAAGACTATTATTAATGTCTTTTGATAAAAGTCATGCTCAGCAGCTCACAAACTGTAGGGATTTGCTTTGTTCTTATAATGCTTAAAACCTCTACTAATATCTCTTTGTAGGTCTGTAGACATACACATTTTAAAGGATTCAAATGATCTTTTGATTGTTGATTCAGTGACTCTCATTTGTCACCCCCTTCTGACATCACCAGAAATGGTCACTGGATCTGAATTAATTTTGGTTAATATAGTCAAAACATTTGAGCCACTTGGATAGATTTGATGCACAAGCGCAGAGTAAAAATAAATAATAAAAATGCACAATTGTCATTATTGTAATTGATTTTTTTTCTTCTGAGTAACAGTTGTATTGATTCACACAATTGACAAAGAAAAGCAAAACATATATTCACAGAATCAACATTTAACCCCCATTATTCCCTATCCCCACCCTGACCCTCAACAAATATCCCCGTGGTCACACTTGAATATACACACACAAAAAAGAAGAAAAAAAAAAATATATAAAAATGAAATAAATCACACACATTTAAAACTACACTTCTCTCTCCACTGCCCCTCCCGAGAGCCCTCCAAGAAGGCCAAGTAGCTGCCCCATTTTTTTATTAAATGAATCTAACTTGCCTAGCCTTCAACATGACATTTCCTCGAATGCCGCCACCCTCCCCATCTCTGTGCACCACACTTGAAATGAGGGCGCTCCAGCCGACTTCCATCCCCTAAGAACAATCTGTCCAAAACTGAGTGTTTGCATGTTCTTGTGAGAACTTCCGGTTGTATTGAGCACGCGTCAGTTCTCACATTCATTCAAAGCAATTATACGGCTTCAGAAAATATGGATTAAACCACTCAAGTCATATGGATTCATTTTATGCTGCCTTTACGTCTCCGTAAGATGAATCACTTATGTTGTATTATTCCTCTATTTTAAGTCGCTTTGGATAAAAGTATCTGCCAAATTATTAAATGTAAATGTTTTCGGAGCTTTAAAGTTTTGGACCTTATTGATTTACATTGTACGGACTAACAGACATAATAAACTCTTCAAAATATCTTTGTTTATGTTCCGCAGAAGAAAGTCATATGAGTTTAACACTGCATGAGGATGGGTAAATTATGAGATAATTATCCTTTTTGGGTGAACTATTCCTTAAAGTACTTACTGGAAAATGTAGGGGAGAGCAGGGCTAGTTGTCACACATTTCACTCCAGTGAATAATTCTCAGAGTTGGTTTATTTTTTTGAAGGCAATTTCTGTATATACACATACCAAAAAGTCATGGCTACTAAAATCTATGAACATTATAAAAAAATAATTTTACTATAGAGAACACATTTTTCTTAATTGATTTTTTACTCAAAACCGTATAGTTACTGAGATATTGCCCTTGTGACAACTTCCCCTGTGACAACTAGCTCTGGTCTACGGGGCCCTTTTAGAGGACAGGGTGGGAATTGTTTTCTGAAATAGTTGTGCGTGCCCTCGCAATAAGTTTAGAGTGCCCTCACAATAGTCTTGCTTTTCCTCGCAATAAATATACCATGGTTTTACTAAAATAACCATGTTTTAACCATATTCATAGTAAATCCATAGCACTAATACAGGAAAACAACAACTATGGTAGTACATCATAATTTTGTGGTTATTTTACAATAAATACCATGGTAACCACAAGATTAACCATGGTTCATCTATAGTAAAACCATGCTTACTATATGGATCCAGTGTACTGTATTAAATGCATGGCTTCCCCCAAAAAAACATGGTTACTTAACTTACTTTTCATAGTCACTACAACATTACTATAGTAAAATCATGCATGATTTCCGCCACATAAATAAAAAGACAATTAAAAAAAAATGGTTAGCCTACAACATAATTACCATATGACAATAGCCTCCTCCCCTACCCAGTGCAGTTTACATCTCTGTCGCACAGAATTTAGTTAATTGAACATGGTTACTACAATATTACTATATTAAAACCATGGTTTGATTTTAAAAGTGATAGTATGTTGAAATTAACATTAACTAAGATTAATAAATGCTGTAAAAGTATTATTCATTGTTAGTTCATGTTAACTAATTTTGTTAACTAAGGTTAAGAAATGAAACCTTATTTTAAAATTACCACAATATTACTGAATAAAACCATAGTTAAACCACGATAGCCACAAAATTATTATATTTATTGCTATGGTTTCCATTTTCCCGTTTTATCACTATGGTTTCACTATGAATATCATGGTTAAAATATGGTTACTGTAGTAAAACCACAGTAAATGTATTGCGAGGGAACGCAACTATTGCGAGGGCATGCAAAACTATTTCAGAAAAAATGATTCCCGCCCTGTCCTCTAAGGGGCTCCGTACTATGTGATGTACACACGCTGTCTGTGGAACGTTTAGACAAGGATTATGATCAGCTTTAACATTTGTGTAATGGCAGATGTTCTTGTTCGCTGTGGTTCATACACGCAGTGACACAGAGATGACGACATCCGCTTCCTCTGTTACTGTGGAGATGATAGAATGGCGGCTGTGCATTTGTATATATCTCAACTGCAGAAAGCTTTAACAGCATTCATTTGCCACTGTCAAACATGGAGAAAAGCGATCGGATTACCTCAGATTCAAATTTTTGTGTGTGTGTGTGTGTGTGTGTGTGTGTGTGTGGAAAAATTGCGGGAATTACACAAAATTGCAAGCTACCACAAATAATGTGGAGACTGGTTGAATTTGCATTAGTTCTTGCCATCACAAGTTAAATGTTGAAAACGGATGACTTTGACAATTTGCAAACAACCACATAAATATTTGTGTAAATTCTAGTATAACTAAATTCTTAAGTTAATTTACACATCAGGGCCAATGAAATTCTTTGCCATTTGCGAAACATGAGAATACATACAGCAAAATACTAGTTAAAAGAATAGTTCGCCCAGAAATCACACTCACGGCGTTTCAAACCTGTATGACTTTCTTATGCGGAACACAATTCATGAATATCACACTGCATCTTCTCAATACAATGGCAGATAATGACTCACTTTAAAGCTTAAAAAAGCACCAAAGGTATCTTAATACATAATAGTCCAATGATAGAAAATGATAGCACTATGATGTGTAACCAGTGTCGGCGCCAAGATGAATTACATAGGGGTGCATTTGAAATTTCACATTCACTTTACCCTAACTGTACTGAGACACGACTAAAATTAGTTGTGTTCATTCGTCTCTGTCTAAAGGACAAAATGACCAGTATGACCCTAAAAACACACCAAACCCCGCTAGAAAATGTAACTAAATTAAGCACAATATCGTTTAAGAATCAGATACATAGAAATACACTGGGCAGAGGTGGAGGCTGATATGCAAATATTAACTATGCGTTTTAATCTTTCCCATCACCAACCCTACACTTGTCAACATAGCAAGAAGAGTAGATCAAATAAGAGTGCATCTACAGACTGACCAATTTAAAAATTAATGGAGGACCCCATTCCAGCTTACATCAACTGACTAAAGAGAAACTCCATCCGCCGCTCCTTTAATGAACATTATATATTTCCTACACTGTTTCACTTGTGAGATTCTTCATTAATTTGGATTTCATTTATATTTGGCTAAACAAGCGCATGTAAAGAGTTATCACTCCTTTTTCTCTGTTTTAATTCGACTGAAAACTGTTTACAAGAATAGTCTATGAGAATGCTGCAAATGATCTCCGATCATCTCATGAGGTGCTGTGAGTTTAGTTTGCTTTATTTCCACGGAGCAGTTTACTCTTACACATTGTGAACGCAACTCTGCAGGTTCAGTAATATATACAGGTATCTTTGTATTAAAGAAACAAAGACGAAAGTGATTAAATCATAAAGTAATACAAGACACGTTCACCTTGAACCTAAAATTGAGTTCTATTTTATTTTCTTTAGGCAGCATTATTTTGGGAACACAAGGGAATTTATTAGGTAATTTATTTATTATGATGATTATTATAATTATTAATAATTATAATTGTTCTTAATTTGTAGGCTATTCGTAATTTTTCACCTGTTGTCGTTGACGGATGCTTGCGTGATAGCAAATGGGGCCGTTGGAGATGGTAAATGTTTGGATTTGGGGAGGTGGTAATAAAAGATTTTTTAATCACTTCGTTATTTTGATTTCTTTTTTCATTTCATTTAAAGTGCAATTTGAATTTAGAAATGTTTTTACATTTTTCATGTTTCAATAAATTAATTACATTTTTAAAGCAAAATCAATAAAGCAAAAATATTCACCAACCCTTGGCAGGGGGGTTGACCATATATTCGAATATTTTTTATATATCGCCCAGCCCAAAAGGGAAGTTACATTTTTCATGAACAATTGTAAAATCAAGTAATTTTATGGAGACCCGCACAAACACGTGTACTCAATTCCATATTGCAACATGTTACCTATTAATTTTAGCAAATTTGTTGTTGTGTTTTTGAGTAGTCTATGGGCAATATAAACATTTTATTTATTGAAAAATTTTGTTTTTGAAAATAGTAAATTATTTTTTTGTGCTATGGCCCTTTCGAAAAAATGCATCAACCAAAAAAAAAAGAAAAAAAAGGCTCCTCAGTGAAAAAAGGTTCCTGACCCCTGCCGTATAGGATATTTGTTTAATTAAATCTCAGCCTTTGTGGTTTAATCATCACACTAGGACATATCACAATTTTAATTTGATTAATTGTGCATTTACACATTCATTTGATCCCAAAATGTGAAATACGTGACATTCCGCATTTAATAGTTAATTCTGTTTTTATGACTGGATTCTGCGATTCCGTCCGCGTTTTCCGCATCGCAGAATTTATAGGGCCCAGCCAATGCTGATGCGTCCTTTGAAAATCCATTTTGATTTGTAAGTTTACGGAGTGGAACTTTGATGCTGTCAGTCACCTCTGACTTTTGTGTGATTAAAACTCGCCCAGCCTACCGCCTATGAAAGAAAAATAAATAAAATACATGCTTTCATATTATATGTATCATAATTCAGCACATTAGTAGTTAAATTGAGCATAACAACTGTTAATGTAACACTTTAGTTGTTATGTTAATTTTGAATACATTTATGTGGAGGTTCAGCTTTCCTTGACTTCCCTGATGGACTGCCAGTGCATAAAATACAATACATTACTACAGTTATCACATGACTGCCTGTTGGAACTCTGTGTGAATGTCGCAAATGATTGAGAAAAGTTACAATCCAGGAGCAGAAAAGAGAACTAAATGGTCCCAAAGGTGCTGCATGTGTCACATGTCTGCAAAGGGAGTGCCCGACCTGTGCAGCCCTAGAGAATGTTGCTTCCCTGTGCCCATAGTGCCAACCATGTGTGCAAGTGTAGGCAACTGTTAGTATTTAAAAAAAAAAAGTGTTTTGGAGAGTCACGTGACGGCATGCAAGGAGCGGACATGTAAATGGCGAGCTCTGCACACTTTGCTACTTTTTAATTATATTCGATACACCCTGCTACATATCTGTTCTTTGAAGTCAACATGGCAAAGAACTCAAAATCCTCGGGCTCTGGAGATATTAAAAGACACTTAACGTGCTCAAGCTGGTGCCTCGGACTGGTCCGCAGACCAGGGACTCGGTTTGGATGGTGCGGCGGGAGAAATCCAGCAGCAACTGGTGAGCATGTCTGTAATGCTGATGAAAGTTGTTGCTGATTTAAGAGGATCTTGCTGTAATACGTCGATCGATTACAGACGCCTCACATGTCCTCAGCTGACAGCTTCATTGAATTCTACCCGCTCAACACCAGTTTCATGTACAACAGTAAAGAGAAGACTCAGGGGTGCAGGACTTATGGGAAGAATTGCAAAGAAAAAGGCACTTTTGAAACAGAAAAACAAAAAGAAAAGGAAACAGACATTGGACAACAGATAATTGGAAAAGAGTGTTATGGATCTTAACCCCATTGAGCTTTTGTGGGATCAGCTAGACTGTAAGGTGCGTGAGAAGTGCCTGACAAGACAGTCACATCTATGGCAAGTGCTACAGGAAGTGTGGGGTGAAATGTCACCTGAGTATCTGGACAAACTGACAGCTAGAATAACAAGGATCTGCAAAGCTGTCATTGCTGCATGTGGAGGATTTTTTGATGAGAACTCTTTGAAGCAGTTTAAGAAGTTCTGAAAATTTTTTTCAAATTGTAATAGTAATTTTCATGTTATTAATGCCCTGACTATACATTGTGATCAGTTGAATGGCATTTTGGTGAATAAAAGCAACAATTTCATTCTATAAGAACAAAATCTCCACATTGTTCCAAACTTTTGGCCACCAGTGTGTGTGCGTGTGTACATATATATATATATACACACACACACACACACACACACACACACACACACACACACACACACACACACACACACACACACACACACACACACACACACACACACACACACACACACACATACACATACACATACACTGCCTGGCCATAAGAAAGTCGCATACACTAATATTTCGCTGGACCACCTTTAGCTTTGATTACGGCACGCAGTTGTCGTGGCATTGTTTCGACAACCTTACGCAACGTAACATTTATTTCCGTGCAGAGTTGCATTAATTTTTGGCGAGATCTCGTATTAATGACGGGAGAGTCAAACCACTCATTAAAGTCTTCTCCAGCACATTCCAAAGACATTCAATGGAGTTTAGGTCAGGACCCTTTGGTGGCCAATTCATGTGTGAAAATGATTCCTAACGCTCCGTAAACCACTCTCACAATTTGAGCCTGATGAATATTGGCATTGTCGTCCTGGAATATGTCTGTGCCGTCAGGGAAGAAAAAATCCATTGATGTGATAACCTAGTCATTCAGTACATTCAGGTAGTCAGCTGACTTCATTTTATTGCCATATAACATTGCTGAGCCAAAACCTGACCAATTGAAGCAACCCCAGATCATAACATTGCCTCCAGAGGCTTGTACAGTGGGCACTATGCATGACCCTTCTTAGCCTGACGCGCCCATCACTTTGGAATAGGGTAAATCTGGACTCATCAGACCACATGACCTTTTTCCATTGCTCAACAGTCCAATCTTTATGCTCCCTAACAAACTGAAGTAGATTTTTTTCCGATTAGCCTCACTATCAAGTGGCATTCTTGTGGCCACACAGATGTTTAGTCCCAAGCCTGTAAGTTCTCGTCACATTGTGCATGTGGAAATGCTCTTACTTTCAGTATTAAACACAGCCATGAGTTCTACTGTCGATTTTTTACTATGTGACTTCAAGCGTTTTAGTGATCTCCGATCACGATCATTCAAGATTTTTTTCCGACCACATTTCTTCTACGAAGCTGACCACTATCCTTCCAGGTTTTAATAATGCGTTGGACAGTTCTTAACCCAATTCCAATGATTTCAGCAATCTCCTTAGTTGTTTTGTTTGCTTGATGCAGGCCAATAATTTGCCCCTTCTGAAACACAGTAACATCTTTTCCACAACCACGAGATACGTCTTCCAACATGGTCGTTTAAGAAATGAGAAGCTACACTGCATCAGTTAGAGTTAACAGAATTGTTGCCAGCTGAAACTTATTAATCACTGGAAAAATGACCCAATCATAGGCTCTTAAGTACCTGCTTATTTAAATCCAAAAACGGCGACTTTTTTTTTTGGCCAGGCAGTGTATATACATACATATACATTGCATACATATATTTACACATACACTTACACACATGCATACGCACAGTGTTTGGAGGGTTACTTTTGAAATGTATTCTACTACAGATTACAGAATACATGCTGTAAAATGTAATTTGTAAAGTAATCCGTTAGATTACTCAAGGTCAGTAATGTATTCTAAATACTTTGGATTACTTCAGCAATAGTAGATTTTTCACTTGTTTTGACTATAAAAACTCTGCCAGTACAGCAAGAAAAAATGCACATGTTAAAAGTACATTATCTGAAAAACCGAAATATCTTATGCAGTGTTGTTTCTAAAACAAGATAAATCAAATTGATCTTGTTTTAAGGATTTTTACAGGAAAACAATACAAAAATTATCAAGAATATGATTTTTGCCATAATATCAAAGGTCTTACTAGAAAAAAAGAAATTATGATCCAACGTGAATTTTCTTGATAAAAAATATGATCGTGCCTGGTAACGTGCATGTAAAATGGCTAGAAATAGCATTTTAGCTTAGCGTAAAGCTGACAATTTACACAAGATTTATTTCTATTTCTTCTTCTCCAAACTTACTTCAAACGTACTTCTCTGTCTGCTCGTATGAATGTAACACATCATAAGAAAGTGTTTCACCGCTGTTCAAATGCACTTTGGATCGCATCATTTATATGTTTAAATGTTTTCCATCTGAAAGGACTAAATATTAAGTGAAACAAATGACAATAAAACGCAAAGTAATCTCTTCAGTAATCAAAATACTTTTTAAATGTAACTGTATTCTAATTACCAATGATTTAAATTGTAACTGTAGTGGAATACAGTTACTTATATTTTGTATTTTAAATACGTAATCCCGTTACATGTATTCCGTTACTCCCCAACCCTGCATATGCACACATATATACATACATATATATAAGGAGATGGAAAGTTCACTTTTTTTTTTTTTTTTTTTTTTTTTTTACAGAGAAAAAAACTTGGTACTCAAGATGGCGCTGAGTATGGCTGCTGCGCTGCAAGCTCCGAAACAACATTGTAGTTTTTTTGTTTGTTTTGTTTACAATTCTTATGTTTTTTGTCTTGGATGTTGTCTGCCTTATTGTCTATGACAGATAAACACTTTTGGAAATTGGTTCTGCAATTACAGGGGAAACAGAGCTGGCGTTCTCATCAGAGTAAGACATCGCGCAAATCGACCCCCGCTACCCAGTATTCTACTGGCACAACAAGCTCTGCGAGCTGAGAGTGCGGATCTATTTCCAACGAGAGACGAGGGACTGCTGCATTACCTGCCTTACAGAAACTTGGATGTCTGCGGAGATTCCAGACACAAACCAAACCCTCGGGGTTCTCCATGCACCAAGCGGACAGAGCGAAAGACCTCTCAGGTAAAAGCAGAGGAGGTGGTGTATGTTTTATGATCAATAAATCCTGGTGTGGTCAGAGGAACGTACATTCTATCAAGTCTTTCTGCTCTCCTGATCTGGAATTTCTCATGATTCTGTGTCGACCATTCTGGCTACCGAGGGAATTCACAGCGGTCATTATCACAGCTGTGTACATTCCCCCACAAGCCGACACAGACCGGGCACTCAAGGAACTGTACGGGATTATAAGCAAGCAGGAAACCGCGCACCCTGAGGCCGCATTCATTGTGACTGGGGACTTTAACAAAGCCAATTTTAAATCAATTGCACCAAAATACCACCAACATATCAGTTTTAACACACGAGGGGACTGGGATTTGGACCACTGCTACTCTCCCTTCCGTGATGGCTACAAATCCCTCCCCCGCCCACCATTAGGCAAATTGGACCACTCTTCCATTCTGCTTCTGCCCGCTTACAGGCAGAAACTGAAACAGTAAGCACCCACTCTCAGAATGATCCAGTGTTGGTCGGACCAATCAGACTCTATACTACAAGACTGTTTTGATCACACGGACTGGGAGATGTTCCGGTCCTCCTCTGATGACGACATCGAGGTTTACGCTGATAGTAACACGTTTCATCAGAAAGTGAGTAGAGGATGTTGTTCTGTCCAAAACAATACGGATCTACCCGAACCAGAAACCTTTGATTAATAGCAATGTTCGCGCGGACCTCCACTTTTAATTCCGGGAACGCGGAGGAGCATAAACAAGCCAGTTATGCCCTCAAAAAATCTATCAGAGCAGCAAAACGCCAGTACAGGAACAAGATTGAAGGACAGTTTAACACCACCAACTCTAGAAGCATGTGGCAGGGAATTCATATCATCATGGACTTTAAAGGGAATAAAAACTCTGCCGTGAACACCGCTGCCTCTCTCCCGGATGAGCTAAATACTTTTTATGCATGGTTCGAGGGAAATAACACAGCCCTAGCAGAGAGAGCTCTCGTGGCCGAACCTACAGAGGTTAGTTCACTCTCCGTCTCTGTAGCGGATGTAACCCGATCCTTCCGACGGGTGAATATCCGTTAAGCCGCGGGTCCAGACGGAATTCCAGGCTGCGTCATCGGAGCTTGCACGAACCAACTGGCTGGTGTTTTTACGAACATTTTCAACCTTTCCCTCTCTTTGTCTGTAGTCCCCACATGCTTTAAAACATCCACCATTGTGCCTGTACCAAAGCATTCCAAAATCACTTACTTAAATGACTGGCGTCCTGTTGCTCTGACCCCCATCATCAGCAAATGCTTTGAGAGACTAATCAGAGATTACATCTGCTCTGTGCTGCCTCTCTCTCGAGACCCATTGCAGTTTGCTTACCGCAACAACCGCTCCACTGATGATGCCATTGCATCTACAATACACACTGCTCTCTCCCACCTGGAAAAAAATGAACACTTATGTGAGAATGCTGTTTGTAGACTACAGCTCAGCATTCAACACCATAGTGCCCTCCAAGCTTGATGAGAAACTCCAGGCTCTGGGCTTAAGCAGCTCGCTGTGTAGCTGGATCCTGAACTTCCTGTCAAGCACACGCCAGGTGGTTAGAATGGGCAGTAACATCTCATCACTGACACTCAACACTGGAGCCCCACAGGGCTGTGTTCTCAGCCCACTCCTGTATTCCCTGTACACACATGACTGTGTGGCAACACATAGCTCCAATGCCATCATTAAGTTTGCTGATAATACGATGGTGGTAGGTCTGATCACTGACAATGATGAAACAGCCTACAGAGAGGAGGTGCACATTCTGACACGCTGGTGTCAGGAGCACAGCCTCTCCCTCAACATCAGTAAGACAAAGGAGCTTGTTGTGGACTTCAGGAGAAGAGAAAGAGAACAAAGCCCCATCAACATCAATGGAGCAACAGTGGAGAGAGTCAGCAGCTTCAAGTTCCTGGGTGTCCACATCACTGAGGAACTCACATGGTCCATCCACACTGAGACTGTTGTGAAGAAGGCTCATCAGCGCCTCTTCTTCCCGAGATGGCTGAGGAAGTTTGGAATGAACCACCACATCCTCATACGGTTCTACACCAGCACTGTAGAGAGCATCCTGACTGGCTGCATCTCCGCCCGGTACGGCAATAGCACCGCCCACAACCGCAAAGCCCTGCAAAAGGTGGTGCGAACTGCCAGACACATCATCGGAGGTGAGCATCCCTCCCTCCAGGACATATACACATGGCGGTGAGTGAAAAAAGCTCAGAGGATCATCAGAGACTCCAGCCACCCGAGCCATGGGCTGCTCTCACTGCTACCATCAGGCAGGCAGTATCGCAGCATCAGGACCCGCACCAGCCGACTTCATGACAGCTTCTTCCCCCAAGCAATCAGACTTTTGAACTCTTGATCTCTCATGATCAATATACATCAGCACTGCACTTTATTAATCTTATTATCTCACACTGGACTGTCATAAATTATATTCTCTTAACAACACACTGGCAACTGACTATCAACCGACAGCCTGAATGTCAATACAGTACAATACAACCTACTGTACATTTTATATATACTATATATATATATATATATATATATATATATATATATATATATATATATATATATACACACTATTTTTTATTGTATAATGTGTATTCTATATTGTGTGTATTGTATAATGTACATTGTATGTTATTATTGTATATTGTGTTGTGTGTAATTATGTGTATATCAGATTTTAAATTGTGTTGTGTAAATTTGATGTTTATTGTAAATTGGTATATGTCTCATCACTGTCACGACTGCTATGTTGCTTGGAACTGCACCCAAGAATTTCACACACTATTGCACTTGTGTATATGGTTGTGTGACAATAAAAGTGATTTGTGATTTGATTTGATGTATTCAGTCCATCTTGACCAATAGTGTCCCCTTTTTTTTTTTTAAATCATAACTTGTATAAAATCTTGGATAGCTGGCATCTTAGAATGTAACAATTTCTTTGTAATTTTCTTTTAATTTTTTTTTTTTTTTTATGCTGCTAACATTAAATAAATATCATTGAGCCACTGACACAACATTTGGGGGTATTTAACCCAGATAAAATACCTGAAATTGATCTGAAACAGTAAAATGTAATACTCCTATAACTTTATGAACATTTCGCCAAACAATTTGATTTCAATACAACTCTTCTTGCAAAAAAATTCCCTCCAGCTCTGAGAAGTTGTCTGCCATGGAATCATACACATATTTTCCCCACTCTGCATCTGTCAAAACAAAATTTCCTTCCGACTCCCATCTTTCTTTTATATATTATGAGTTTGAAAATCTTGCAGCTCACAATTACTCACAATTGTGCAATAAGCAGAGAATCCCTTAGTAGCCCATATCTTAAATCTATTATCTAATACATTTGGAGTAAATTCAGAATCATACGAACCCCATCTTAATTTTTCTTCTGTTTGTATGTTTTTACCACTTCAACCCACACTTTATAGGATAAATTAATTCATGGATTATACTCATCTGACAGATAAACTCGTGAATTATAACTTTTTACCTGCTATCATTGCTTGAATTTGAATATTATCAGTTAATGAGAGCTTTTTCTTTCCATTGTGTAATGTACTTATTGTTACACCAGCATAAAAGGTGTCTTAACTGTGCAGCATTAAAGTAATCCTTAAAAGCAAGGCAAAGCCATTGCTCCTTTGTTCTTTTGCAATTGAAGTGATTTATACCTAATCCTAGGTTTTTTACCCTGCCACAGATACTGTAAAATAAGTCTATCCCATTCAACAAATTATTTTTAGAGATCTCAACAGGTAGTGCCTGAAACTAATAAAAAAATATATTAATATTAATATAGGTAATATATTCATTTTTGCTGATTCAATTCTTGAACCTAGACTTAAGAGGAATTATATTGCATCATAATTAATAGACCTAAGGATTTTTTCATTTTTACATAAATGCACCCAAAGATATTTTATTGATTCTGTATTCCAATCAAAATTATATTAATTTTTAATATGTATTGGTGGATTGTAACTGTGAACCAACAACTGAGTTTGTTTATATTTAATTTATAATCTGAATATTAGGCTATTTTCAGACCAAAGGTCTGAAAAAACATTAACACAGGAAGGGAGTATGAAAGCAAAAAGGGCAATTTTATGTTCTGACTTAATTCCTTTAATGTGGTTGTTTTGTTTAATTGATTGACAAAGTGGTTCAATATATAAAGCAAAAAGAAGTGGTGTTCGCTCAAGAGTAAAGGCTTTTGATATACTCCCATTTACCTTTAGTCTTGCATATGGCTTATTATATAAACATTTTATTGCAACTATACCCTCCTCTCAAAAACACATTGTCTGAGAACATGAAATATTTCCAATTTACCACATCAAAAGCCTTTTCAGCATCTACACTTAAAATAACCCCTTCAGTACTGTGTTCCTGTATATGCCTCATAATATGTAATGTCCACCTTATGTTGTCCTGAGTCTGTCTTTCTTCAATAAAGCCAGTTTAGTCATATGAAATAATTTTGGGCAGTACAATTTATATTCTTCGTGCTATAATAGCTGCATATAATTTATAATCTACATTGAGCACTGATATTGGTCTATATGATGTACATTCAAGTGTATCTTCCTCCTCTGGAATTACAGAAATAATAGCTTCTTGCCATGTATGTGGAATCTCCCTTTTTTCAGTGCCTAATTACATACAGAAAGCAAAATTGGTGTTAGTTGTTTTTTTATATACCTTATACCATTCTGCAGTAAAACCATCTACACCTGGAGACTTATTAACTTTAAAGTCTGCATGTAATCAAAATTTACCCTATTTACTTTGTTAGCGCACATTACTAGTCTTGTGGTGAACAATTCATCTGTGCAAGTTAATTCACAGAAAAAAACAATTTCTCTTCGTAATCTTCAATCAAAATCTGAACATTAGCTTTGCCTCTGGAATGACATTCCCCCTCTGATAACGTCAGTTTGACGGATAGAACATCCTTTAACCACTCCCCTCCAACCACCAGTCTGCGTTGAGCTTTGACAGCGAGTAAAATAGACGCATAAAAAACAGAGATGGCAAGGAGGTGCGTTTTAGGTTGTGGCTCTCTCAAAACCCTTTTCCCAGTCCCCCAAATACCATGGTTGCGGGCCCGATGGCTTGATTTTTTGCATTTCAAAGAAGGAGGGATATCAGTGAGGTCACGGTTGTGTTCAAAGCATTTCACCTGTGAACACTTCAAAAATTGGACAGGACATGAAATGGGGTTTGTGAAATATCTGTCCTTAACGGATACGGCTGTCCCGTCAGTGTACACCGTTGGTACCTCACAAAGTTTGACGGTAAGTAAAACTAGCTAGCAAGCTTGTCAGAAACGGTTTTCATCGCTAGCTGCGTTATCTGCCAGCTATATATTTAGACATAGTTTTAAGCTATTGTTCTAAGCAATGCACTCTATTTAAAACCTTGCCAAAACGCAGTAATTAAACACCAGTTGACGTAATAAAGGTTGCAGCAGTAATAGAAAATAACAATTAGTTTCGAAAAATGTGCGTTATCATTGGGAGACATCGAGATGCTCTCGGGAGTGAACTTGCTCCTGAGTCTCAATATCCAGGTCACCGCTAGTACTCTCAGCAGGTAATGGCTCAAACATATAAGGCCTGATTCCCACGATAAAATTATCCTCTGTGTGCTCCTGCTCCTCGTCCTCCTCAGCCTACTGCAAACAAACTTCTTCCCCATCGAAAGCGATTTTTGGCGGCGTGTGAGGCGGCAAGTAGTCCTCCACAACTGACTGTAAAATTGCTTCAGATCTGCCTCCATTTCTGTATGGAACGCCTACATTTCTAAATCCAGTCAATTCCCAGTGGATAACATCAAGCTCCGCCCTTTATTTTTTCTCATTCAATATTCCGTTTCACTTGGAAATACGTCACGATACCGAAGTCGGTTGCACCTTCCGTTACATGCGGACTTTAAGATTCGATATAGCTGAATGAAATTCCTGCATAGATATTTCTGACCTAAGCTTATTGTTTTGATCTATACTAATAGATGGGAGTATTTAAAGAATGCAAAAAATAATCTATTAAATTATCATCTTGGTCATGTGGTTTAGAAGTTTTTTTATAATAATTTTCAAATATTTTCAGAATATATTGCAGCTTACAATTAATATTTTTTATTTTAGGGTCTTAATTTATAAATTGTACTATCTGCTTCTTGTTTCTTTATATTTCTTGCTAAGACTTTCATATACTTCCCACCTCATAATATTTATAATTTGTAAACTTAACTTAAAATTACAGTCATTAACTCAACAGGAAGTCAGCCATTTTGGATTTAATGTGATTGTTTTTTATTGCAGGCCCTGAACTACTGAATACTCCAAGGGGATTCATGTCATTGTCACTAAATTTAGGTAGCATTATGCCAAGACATTGAAGATGCTAAATTGTGAACAGATTTGGGATATATCAAACTGTTGCCATGGCAAGGAAATAAATTAAGGGCAAAAATGGGAAACAGGAAATGATTCATATCTTCTGTGTGCATTGTTTGATCAAATTTGATCTGTATGTTTGGTCTTGGAGACTGATCGCATGGAAGTCACTATTGTGGGTCACAGTCATAGCGCCACCAACTGGTAGCAGGATGTGTGGCACTCACAACAGACTTTGAAATAATCCTTTTACATTTACCCAAATCACTTCAAAATTGTTTAGAGGAATGTCAGAACACTGCTGATTAAAATATTTTGACGAGATTCAAGATGTTAAATAGTGTTGCAATGGCAAATATTATTCTTTTCTTTGTATATTCTGGCACTTGTCTTGCTTAACCCTGTATTCTCTGTTTATATTTTACTTATATTTTGACCCCAAACACTAACAGTGTGATTGATTGACTGAATGAGAATGACTGAATGAGAATGATTTTTTTTTTTTTTTAACAAATATTACATCACTTTCTTAGGTTATTTAAAAACTCTAAATTTGTGCTGTTTTTTTTTTTTTTTTTTTTTTGCGTTATTTACCTCAAATTTACTAAACTATACAATTAATTTGCATATAAAATAAGAAATTTGTTAAAAATGGTTAAATTCACTTCAGTGAACATCTATATTACTCAACTAAATACAGAAATATTATGCCATGTGTTAGGGGCAGATTACTGCCATCTCCTGGTAAGAAAAAAAAAAGCTTTTTAATGTAAAATTAAGTGAAGTTACAATATATAACCAGCAGGTGGCTGCAGAGGACCATTCATATGTCTGGTTGTGGCAAACAGATTTTTTTTTTTTTTTATCTTACCTCACCTCTTACCTAAGTAATGCATTTGGATGTATATTTAGTTGTATATTTAAATGTTATAATAATGTTTTTATATGTTTTAATAAAATATTTATATATTTTTAGTTATATATTTTTAGCATATATAGTTCTAACCAAGTCGGATAACTTTCATAATTATAGTCATTAGCTCCGCCCAACAGGAAGTCAGCCATTTTGGATTTTCTGAAAATCGCAAGCTCTGAACTTTTTAATATTCTTCCTAGAAGATTCATGTGACTGGCACCAAACTTAAACAACATTATGCCAAGACATTGAAGATGCTAAATTGTGAACGGTTTTTATATACATTGAACGGTGTTCCCATGGTGAGGCAATAAATTAAGGGCAAAAAAGTTAAACAGGCAGTTCCTTATATATTCTGTGTGCATTGTATGATTTTGATGAAAAATCAGCTGTATGTTTGATAATGGGGGCTGATCACATTTATACGGATATTATGGGTCATGTTCATAGCGCCATCAACTGGCAGCAGGAAGTAAGGCAATTTAAACAGACTTTGAAATAGCCCTACTGTTTTAACGTGAATTGCTTCAAAATTCTTAAGAATAATGTCGAGACACTGCTGATGTAAAATTGTAAAGGGATATTTGATATCTTAAATACTGTTGCCATTTGCAGTTTATTGTGCAAGTGAAAGCAGTTTTTAAAGTGAAATAAAAAAAGCTATAGAAGTTTAAGTTTATTGTAATGAAAATGTACTGCACGGACATTTTATATTTATATAAATAAAATATAATAAAAATATCAACTGAAATGTAAAAATACTAGAAAATCAAAGACAATTCTGTTTAAAATTTTAGATCGAGTGCCAAAGTCCTGAGACGCAGTACCAGAAATGTCCAATAGGGACAGCCAAGCTCCACTGGTGAATTATTCCACATTAAGTCCACATCTGCACAATTATCTGAGTAAACTAGGCAGGAATTGGCCTAAAAACACAATATGAATTTGAGAACAATAATACAAAAAGTTCAGTTTATATCAAAGCTTTTTCTAAGGACAGAAGTTTTTAAAAAAATTGTTTTTTTTTTTTAATAAAATGCCATAAAGTTGGGATAGTAGATATAAAGTTTGGGATCTAAACGAAACTAATGTTAGAAATACCACTCACATAAAAACATGGTATTATAGATAAAAAAAAAAAATAGAACATTTTAGAAGATATCGAAACAGTTGTTTAAGCCAATGAGCATTACGCCGTGTCGTCAAGCAAGTCATTTCCTATCGTGTCTGCAGTTCGCACAGCTCAGAAAAAGCAACTGCAGCCGCCTCGCTTTCACGAGAGTATTTTTGGCATCCATCGTCATGGCATCACAGCAAGTCAGACTGATCTGTGTTAAATGAGAGCACTGGCTGTGAATCACAGTTTAAGGTGTGGGTGGGCTCAAAATATGTGGGAAAAGTCCATAGAATAGGGGAGACATTTTGTAAGCATAGAAATTAATTACTATAAATATTTTATTGAAATGAGACATTTTTGATAACATCACATAAAAATAGAGGATCAGTCGGGTTTTTTCCCCATTTACCCCCTATTTTCGATGGTTTGGACAACATGGTTGAGTCCATTTTCATCAGTGGACCCTCATGTTATGCTCGTTTGAGTTGTCAAATGCCTTGCCTTGAAAGTAATAGTGAGGGAAATATCGAAACATTTTACTGACTTGGATCTTTGAATCTAGTTCAGCAAAATATGAATCTTTATTCAAGTAATTTTGTTCATTAGTCAGGTGACAGCTGCATAGAGTCTACAGGAAACAGAACTGATTAGTTCATCTCCTGACAGTATTCAGATCAGATAAGTTTTGTACATTTGTCACGTGACCGCTTGGAAGACAATGTTATATTTTCTCTTAACAGCTTACAGTTCATTGTGTTGCAGTTGTTTGTATTGCGATAAATACAGTTGAAGTCAGAAGTTTACAAACACTGTAGCCAATTTCATTTAAACTCAGTTTTTCACAATTCCTGACATTTAATCATACAAAACATTCCCTGTCTAACGTCAATTAGGATCACTAATTTAAGAATGTGAAATGTTAGAATAATAGTAGAGAATTATTTATTTTAGCTTTTATTTCTTTCATCACATTCCCAGTGGGTCAGAAGTTTACATACACTTTGTTAGTATTTCATAGAATTGCCTTTAAATTGTTTAACTTGGGTCAAATATTTTGGGTATCCTTCCACAAGCTCCTCACAATAAGTTGCTGGAATTTTGGCCCATTCCTCCAGACAGAACTGGTGTAACTGAGTCAGGTTTGTAGGCCTCCTTGCTCACACACGCTTTTTCAGTTCTGCCCACAAATGTTCTATCGGATTGAGGTCAGGGCTTTGTGATGGACACTCCAATACCTTGACTTTGTTGTCCTTAAGCCATTTTGCCACAGCTTTGGAGGTATTCTTGGGGTTATTGTCCATTTGGAAGACCCATTTGCGACGGAGCTTTAACTTCCTGGCTGATGTCTTGAGATGTTGCTTCAATATATCCACATAATTTTCCTTCCTCATGATGCCATCTATTTTGTGAAGTGCACCAGTCTCTCCTGCAGCAAAGCACCCCCACAACATGATGCTGCCACCTCCATGCTTCACGGTTGGGATGGTGTTCTTCGGCTTGCAAGCCTCACCCTTTTTCCTCCAAACATAACGACGGTCATTATGGCCAAACAGTTCAAATTTTGTTTCATCAGACCAGAGGACATTTCTCCAAAAAGTAAGATCTTTGTCCCCATGTGCATTTGCAAACTGTAGTCTGGCTTTTTTATGGCAGTTTTGGAGCAGTGGCTTCTTCCTTATTGAGCAGCCTTTCAGGTTATGTCGATATAGGATTCGTTTTACTGTGGAAATAGATACTTGTCTACCTGTTTTCTCCAGCATCTTCACAAGGATCTTTGCTGTTGTTCTGGGATTGATTTGCACTTTTTGTATCAGCCTACGTTCATTTCTAGGAGACAGAATGTGTCTCCTTCCTGAGCGGTATGATGGCTGCGTGGACCCATGGTGTTTATACTTGTGTACTATTGTTTGTACAGATGAACGTGGTACCTTCAGGTGTTTGGAAATTGCTCTCAAGGATGAACTAGACTTGTGGAGGTCCAAAAATTTTTTTCTGAGGTCTTGGCTGATTTCTTTTTATTTTCCCATGATGTCAAGCAAAGAGGCACTGAGTTTGAAGGTAGGCCTTAAAATACATCAACAGGTACACCTCCAATTCAGCACACCTCCTTTCAGAAGCTAATTGGCTAATTGTCTAAAGACTTGACATCATTTTCTGGAATTTTCCAAGCTGCTTAAAGGCACAGTTAACTTAGTGAATGTAAACATTAGTTTGTACCATTGCACGTAGTGAGGTTCGTGTAAACTTGACAAACAATCATCATCTCCAATTTAGTTTTGTCCAAGTCATTGTTGTTGTTGTCCTTTCAGTTTCCCTCTTGTTTTCATCTTGGCCCCTGTTCTTAAAAGTATTATTTAAAAAAAATGTACAATGTCTGGGGCCTGGGTAGATCAATGAGTATTGACGGTAGTATTGACTACCACCCCTGGAGTCGTGAGTTCGAATCCAGGGTGTGCTGAGTGACTCCAGCCAGGTCTCCTAAGCAATCAAATTGGTCCGGTTGCTAGGGAGGGAAGAGTCACATGGGTAACCTCTTCGTGGTTGCAATTAGTGGTTCTCGCTCTCAATGGGGCGCGTGGTAAGTTGTGCGTGGATCGCGGCGAGTAACGTGAGCCTCCATATGCGGAGTCTCCGCAGTGTCACGCACAACGAGCCATGTGATAAAATGCGTGGATTGACGGTCTCAGAAGCAGAGGCAACTGAGACTTGTCCTCCGCCACCCGGATTGAGGTGAGTAACCGTGTCACCACGAAGACCTACTAAGTAGTGGGAATTGGGCATTCCAAATTGTCAGAAAAAAGGGATAAAAAAAAAGAAGAAAAATGTACAATGTCCTTTTATTTAATTTTGCGGCTTTATCTAAGGAAATGTTGGGAGAGCATTCTCTCTATCCTGCCATTTTCTGCTCAACGCAAACCGGAAGTCTGATTTGATTAATTTAATCCATGAGTGAAAGTGTCACATAACAGTGTGGTTACTGACAATAAGCAAGTAGTATTTGGCTGGTCATATGATCCTAACATGGCTGCCTCCATTAGGAGACCCTCTCTGTGTATATTCAAAAAAGCTTTTATAAGGTTACTGATATGACTGGAGACTTCATCTCAATTACTATTCATTTCTTTAGTAGTAAAAATTTTTTAATACGGGAAAAATTACTTGTGCACCAAAGTAATTTATTCATTTTTAACTTTTACATGATTTCCTTTAAGGCTTTAAAAACATATGAATGACATTAAAAATAATATTTGAAATAAAAAAATTCAAAATACTCAAAATATCTGTTTCTCTTTTTTGGTCAACGTTTGTCTTTGTCCATTTTGCATTTACACTGTTGTTTTTGGAACCCAGCTAACCTGAATAGATATTATATTATAAATATAGTATGCAATAGTAAAATATTTCTGTCCAAAATTCTTCATTTTCACACGTTACTTTAAGGCTTTCCGATTCAACCAATGAGCCCTTATTTCATTTGAAGGATAATCTTTGAAATTTTGTGTTTTTCATTCTAGAGTAAGCGGGTGTGACACAGGGCTCCTATGTCCTAAATGATTGTTAAATTAAAGTGAAAATGGAGTGCTTTGCTTTTACTAAAATCCTTGTTTATATTTTCATGAGAGTTTGGCATGAACCTCCACAGATGGCCCGTGAATCACAGTGCTTCATGTCCCATTTAGAAGTGGTTAATCTTCATGTGATCTTCAGAGTCCACGATGTGGTTCAGTTAGACGTTCAGAGTTCAATCGAATGAGACACTCAAATGCGCCATTCATTCCCTTATTTGGACTGTAAAATGTGATTGGAATTTAAAGTGCACGATAATCACAGTCATCTCAGATAACCACGGTTAGTTTAAATAACCACGATCAGACGATTATTTAATAATCACGAAAGGCCTACTCAGCAACTTAAATTGTTGCTGTGATTTTTGTTCATTGGTACTTAATACAAACTTATAATTTAAGTTTATCAAAACATGCAATAAGTAATTAAAAAGTAATCACATGAGATTACCTAAAAATTTAATTTAAAAGACAGTTACTGATTACTATTTTAGTTGTGTAATTTGTAATCAGTACCAGATTACATTTCAGATGTAAAATTACTAGCAATCAGTAACCTAGTCATTTAGATTACCCAACAATGATAAGGTGTTCATATGACCAAGTATTCCAATAAATACAGCCATATGATAGTCTTTGTCAGATTTCTAGAAACAGAAATATTGTCTTACTCTGGTTACGGCAATCTTGCAAAATCAGAATGAGACCATATTCCCATATTAATCAGAATTTTCTTGTGCATGTAAACAGTCATTGCTGCAACTTGCAAAGTTCAAATTTACTTGTGTAACATTTAAAGTGCTGCATGCATAATTTGAGGTTCTTTGGGTAGTTTAATTAAAAACACTGGTATTGGGCATTAAATATTTATAATGCAGTACCCTCAAATGTCAGGGTATTCCAGTAAACAAGGTTAACTTACCATGACACAAACCCTGTACTCTCGGTTGATTAACCTAATCATTGCTTACTCGTGGTTATTTGTTCCAGAATGCCAGTTCTGGGTTAGTTCACTCAATCCTGAGTTTGAAACTAAGAGTTTGTGCGGCATTCTCAGAGGAGTGCCAAATCCATGATTCACCATGGAAACAGATGCTACAAAAAATGTGCGCCATATTGCAGTGACGTAGAACTTGATGTTTTAATGACTGTAAACGAGAATTATAAAAATGTCTTCACTCGTAATAGCGATGGGGGATGCATTGGTTTAGGACTGAGAGTTTTCTTGACGGAAAGTATACTGAATCAATGCGTGAATTTTTTTTTATTAATTGGTAACACTTTACAATAAGGTTGCATTTGTTAACATTACTTAATGACTTAGTTAACATAAGTTAATGCATTAGTTAACATGAACTAACAATGAACAGCACTTTACAGCATTTATTAATCTTAATGTTCATTTATACATATACTAACACATTTCTTTACATTAAAAGTGTGTACAAGTAAACATTACTTTATGCATTAGCTAATGTCAACTAACAATGTGCAACACCCTTTTACAGCATTTATTAATCTTGGTTTATTTTAATTTATAGATAATAGCTAATGTGACCTAACAAGCAACAGCGCCTCTTTAAAGTGTTTATTAATGTTAGTTTATACGAAAGCCTATAAAAATAAATTTCCTATCATTTAAAAGGTGTTTAAGGTAACATTACAAAATGCATTAGTTAACGTCAACTAACATTTAAAAATAACACATCTTTACAGTATTTGTCTTGTGCAATGTTAATAATATACGTTATATAACGTATATTATTAACATTGCACAAGACATAAATACTGTAAAGACGTGTTATTTTTAAGTGTTAGTTGTTAGTAGTATTGTCAAAAGTACCGGTACTTCGGTACCAAGTCGGTACTAAAATAAAAAAGATGTAACGATACCAGTGGTTCTACAGTAGTACCGAGAACCGAATTAATTCGGTACCCGCACACAGTCTAACTGACACACTACTGCTTTCAAATGCTCACACGCTTATTATTCGCTGTATTTTCCCGTTGATGTTCTCAGGAGGGCGTATGCAAACGCGTTCTGCAGGAGACACTGATGTAAACATAGAGAGGGTGCGCAACGGCTAAACCTGTCCGTGTAGCCTATGATCATCGAGTGAAAACGTCCCCCCCCCCCGACAACTGACAGGGGCCCAGCGAAACGATAAGCCTAGGGGCCCAGGACAACATTAATGCGGCCCTGACTGACTCCACAGACTATGAGAATCATTTGCGTTGTATGAGAGATGACAGAGCTGCGCACTAATCCACTCTGAAGCATTATTTTTATATAATTTATATAATTCACAGCATTTGCGCTTTAATGATCACACTGGGCCATATAGCGAACTGTTTGTCTGGAGAAGTTAAACTTCCCTCACAAATACACATCAAAATAAAAGCACGATTCATAATAAAAGATAAACACCTGAAATTGAACAAATTGCAACAAATATATTATAACTGTATAGTCAAATGTAATCCTCACTGTAGAAAAAATAATAATAATAATAATTATTATTATTATTATTATTATTATTAAGTAATGATTAATGAATAATGATTGTAATAATAAAAATTAAGCAATATAGCACAAGCAAGAGTGCTTTCATACTGAATAAAAGTTTGTTAAAAAAAAATGCAATGGTATGTTGATAAGTAATTGTTCTATTTTTTACTTTTAAAAGTTTTTAAAAGTTTAAGGAAATGATAATGAAATTAAATTAAACTTTAAAACATGGAATTCTGGAAATAAAAATAATAAATAAATTAAAAAAAAGGAAAAAAGGATTTGGATATCGGTACCTTCTACTGAAATTTTGGTACCGTGACAACACTAATATATATATATATATATATATATATATATATATAAAATGTAAAGCATGTAAACGGTTTAAGCTTGTTGTTCACAATAGAGGGGCTCAAGCGGGGCTTTTCCCTTTGATATACAGTAGCAACTTGGAAACAGCTGGTTCCATGGTCCAGCTGTCGATTTCATGGTGAAGAACTACATTACCCACAATGCTGAAGAGTGTTACCATGGGAGACTCGCAGGAGACTCCCGGAAACTCCCATTCAGCACTGACTGCTCTGACTGAAGGATCACTTCGGAAATCTGGATTTCTGTCGAAAGCACTATGAATGGACTCAACGTGGAAGAAATGATACGGTTGAAAATTAAGGACTAAACTTTGACAATTTTGTCATTCTTGTGTATGTTGCTAAGATTTTATTTTTTTTTTTTTAAATTAATTTTCTGTTCTCAGAACTATATATGTGGTATTGATTGTTGATTTGATTAATGAATGTTACCTTTGCTATGTAATGCCAAAAAAATGTCCTGCAAATGTTTGTATCATGTGAATTGCTTTCACTTTACAATAAGGTCTGTCATTACCCATAATTAATGATTTTTTATTGTTAAATAATGTTAGTGAAGATCCTACAAACATTAATACCACATTAGGTAAAGTTGAAATGTTACACTTTACATTAAGGTTCACAAATATGCATAATAAATACATTATCATTGTTTATCATTAATTAAGAGTCAACAAACATCAGTAATGCATTAATTGATGTTCAAATGGTTTTTACTTTACAATAAGTTTCACAAAACTCCATAATCTATGTATTTATTTTTTTAACAATACGGTAAAATATCACACAGGAAAATAACTGAATGACAATTCTTTCAATATCCCATATTTATATATTTATATATATATATATATATATATATATATATATATATATATATATATATACACACACACACACACACACACACACACACACACACACACACTATACTGTATACAGTATATTATTAAGGCCATCGTATAAATTAATAATAAAACACTGTAAAGAGTTGCTGTTCCTTGTTAGTTCACATTAAATATAGATCTATAAATTAACATTAACAAAGTTTAATAAATGTTGTAAATAAGTGGTTTATCGTTAGTTCATGTTAACTAAGGCATTAAAGAGCCCATATTATGCTAATATACAGATTCATGACTTTATTTTGAGGGTCTAATAGAATAGGTTTACATGCTTTATGTGAAAAAAAAAACATTATTACATACTGGACATTGCTGCAGCACCTCTTTTCACCTTCTAGCTGAAACGCTCTGATTTAGGTCCTGTCTCTTTAAAGCCCCCCTTTCCGAAAAGCCCAGTCTGCTCTGATTGGTCAGCTGGCCCAGTCTGTTATGATTGGTCAACCGCGTATCAGTTTCAGGCTTCCTTAACAGCTGTAAACACTACTGTAACTACGGTAACAGTGGCGTTGGTTTTTGCCGTACCAGTTTGAGTCCAAAAATCAAAGTTTGGAAGAACAGGCTGATCGACCTGAACCACCTTCGCAAGCACGACTTGAGCAGGACGTTTCACAGTGCTAAGTTTTAATTTTGTAGCTTTCTTACAAGTACACTGTTGATTATTGTGAACCTAACAAAGCTTCAAGTAAAAGACATGTAGTGCATCTAAGTTTGTCATCTTTTGCTGGAATGGGTGTAGCCAAACTTTTTTCACCTGAGATATAAATGGAGAACAGAGGCTTACTCCCTCATTACCGGGTTTATTAGAGAGTTAGTGAGCAAGTTAGCCGTGGACTACCGTGGATAGATTACAGCTTGTATAATTATATAAGACTCTTGAGATTGACCATTTTGTTACACAGTTTTAGGTAAAAGCCAGCCCACAGCTGAATAGTAAACCCTTACCAAAACTATAATATTACATAGCAAGTTAGCCGAGCACTACTGTGGATTGCAGACGTAAAATGACGGTATGCAAAAATAAATCCATCTCCACACTTGATCACTATTTATGATAGTAAGAACAACAAACAATCTGTATCTACACAATTGTAGGTAAAAGTGGGCCCGCAGCTGATTAGCAAAACTATTTCAACACAATAACATTATGTAGCAGGTTAGCAGAGGCCTAAAGTTGTGCACTGGGTGTACACTAGGGGTGTAACGGTTCTCGGTAAAAAAACGTACGGTTCACCAGCCACGGTTCGGGAAGCACTGGCACCGCAGTCGGTTCACATCACATTTAATGACGCATCTGGAGCACAAGTTTTGGTCAAGAAAACAAAGCGTCAAACAGACAGGCACAGTTACAACCTCCGCTAATGCTGAATGGATACGCTCCACCTGTGTTTCATGTGGGTCAACTTGATGGCATCACTGTTCTGCAAGTGTTGAGAGTAGTTGAAAATGGCAAGTGGAGAAAACGAAACGCTGATAGAGAACCCCCCTGCGTTTCTCCTTTCTGGGAACATTTTCTTTTTGCAGTCAATAACAACAGTGATGGTCAAAAAACGTTTACAAAACAGGCACTGTTTGCAGACATCTCTCGACACGAATGCTGTATACTGGTAATCTATGTCAATAATGCACATAAGGGTTCATTTAAAACATGCACGCAAGTTCTTCCTGTTTCCTTACGTGGCTGTAATCGATCATTAGCGTCAATAATGCGCTTTGATTAATGCCATTAAGGTGCCGTTATAGTAATACATTGATACATGATTAAACATTTACGCCAACATCACCTAGGGAAAGAGCCGCAGGTGAGCCGAAACTGCACACACTCCCTTCCATTTTTAAGCAGGCACTCAGTGCTAATTCAGACAGACGTGAAACAATAACTAAAGCACTTGGGGTGTTCATGTGGGATTTCCATGTATGATTAAAATACGCAAGCAGCATTATCACAACATCCCTTCTCGTATGCATTCTAATAGCAAGGTTATTCCTTTAATAGTAAAGTACAGCTTCTGAATATTGGATATGTTGAGATGAGTTTGAAGTGCAATTTATGTTGATGCATGTAGCGTATTAGTGCAGGTATTAAGTTAAAATGTTTATTTAGTAATTAGAGAAAATGTTTTTTTTTTTTTTTAGTTAAGGACCCTGACAAAAATTAACCATAGTTTTACTATAGTAATATTGTAGTAACCATGACTGCTGTCACCATGGTTTTCTGAGCAGAAATCATGGTTTTGATTAAATTAACAATGGTTGTATGCTGTAGTAATTCTGTAGTATTTATATAGTAACCATGATTTTACTATATATTGTAACCACAACAGTAACCATGTTTATATTGTGGTTACTATGATTTTACTACAAATGCCATGGTTAAACTATGGTTAGTGTTGTAATACAATGATTGTTATTTAAGGGCAAACTTATTAAAGTGTTTTCCAAATAGATTATTCTTTGAATTTGGCAGTAATATATATTTTTTTTTTTTACAAAGCAAACACTGAGCCGCATCGAAACCGTGACCCTTAAACCGTGATACGTGAGAAATTCTAACCATTACACCCCTAGTGTACACCATAGCTACAACACAAAACTCATTTGAACTCTCGGTAGCAGGTAAATCCACAAATAATCAAGCATACTTACAGGTTGTGATCCTAAAGTGCCAGATTGTCCCAACAAAGTGGGAACTGCACCATCTTTCAGGAGTAACAGTCTTGAAAATCCCGCATTGGTTGTGGTTGTACTGCCAGATAGTTAAAATAAATTTTAACCACTGATTCTTCAATTCGTCTGCCTTTGGAAGTCCAAAAAAAAGAGGTTGTGGTTTCCCAGTGAAGAAAACAGCGTCTTCTCGACATGGCGACAACACTAACCCAACTCATCCTGGCAGGCAAGTATTATGCAAGTGTGTTACATTATGACGTAGATACTTTACTGAAGAAATGGCTGGACTACAATACCGTTTCTTGTAGTTCTTTAGCAGTGTTGTCTGTGGGAGAGAATAACTCCCTTTTGCTTTGTAACTTTGCAGACCTTTTACATGCACAAACAGCTATATTACACACTGAAGGATAGGTAAAATCCCAAAAAGCATAATAGGGCCTCTTTAACTAATGTTAACAAATGCAACCTTATTGTAGTGTTACCAACTAATTTAAATATAACATTTTACCATACTTGTAAAAGCTTAATTCAACATTTATATTAGACTTCTCTCACCAACATTCATTTTCAATAGGTCCACCAATACGTTTTTTGTTTGCACTATTAAAATGCATACTCTATTCATATTATAATAATAGGCTATTCCAATATTTTTTATTTTAAGGTTAATTTGACTGGTATTTACCATGTACTGTGCATGCAAATTTTATTTTACAGTATGTCATGTGAACTTTTATTTTTAATACAATTTGATGTAGGCTACCCAGTTTAACATTGGGGTTTCTGAAACTATCTTTGAATTAGCATAATTTCATCTTCTATTTCCCACAGTTGCTGATTGTTCCATTGTATTAATAGACCCTTTTTCAACTGTAGGATCTCCCAAAGTTGCCATCATTTTCCACAGATTTAATGTAATGCTTATCATTAGGCCACACATGATTATTCATATGCATTATAAGATGAAGATCTGCTGTAACAGAGGTGGGGAATGATGGGAGGCCCAAAGAGTTATATGTCCTTTGCTTATTTGTTGTGGCATTAAAACTTGCTTGTTGTATGTCTCCTAAAATGCCATGGCTGGGCAGTCTCGTGTAGGATCCATCTGCCTCCAGCAACTTGGTACTGAATGAAATTATGTTGTTTTTAAATGAATATAATATGTCTGATTATACATTATATATCTATTCATGATCTCAACATTAGGGAAAGTAACTCATCTCTTCCTAGTTGTAAAGGAAAATGTAAAAGGTAGATATTAAAAGGCAGAAAAAAAAAATAATTTAGAGAAGGACCATCTACTTCTAATGGAGAAGAGGAGGCTGAGCATCAGAAAGATACATCTTTTCATTGAATCACCTGACCACCAGCTAAGGGAGGACACTGTGGGTTACTCTAAATGACAGCATGTCTCATTTAAGTTTTCAAAAAATAGAGTACAATGAACAAGTCTGAAAATGTGTGCATTTCTTTATGTACATGAATTAAAGTGATGAGAAATCAAATCTCTAACATCTATACTATAGAGGTGGCCATGAAATTACCACATATTTATTATCTAGTTAGTGAAGAAAAATGATGGATTATTGCTTAAGCTTTGAATTGGTAGACATTACCTGCATATTGATACTATGGAATGTAATTTGATAAAATATTAACATTTATTGACTGAAGGAATTGTAAAAAGAATATGGGTTCTATAATTTCCTTATATGATATTTATAGATATATTAATATTAATTTCATGAAATAATTTATTTGAATGGCTAAACATAGTACATAAAGCCCTCTCTTTACAGTGTGTGGTGGCCTTTCCAATGTGTTTCCGTATTACAATATTAAACATTTCCCATAAAAAATTAAAAAAAAGCACAATTTGTTCACCTTTGAACCAGCGGTGTGTGTGAAACTGGAAATGCAGAGCAGAAGATTTGTGAGGTAAAGTACAGATTGCTGAATATCATAATAATGCTTTAAAAGTATAATACTGTGCGTAATCTGAGCTTCCATGCCCACTGTGTCACTATCAAAAGGTCACGCATGTGCCGACAATCTCTGAACCGTACTGACATTTACCTGAAATAAACTAACTCTGGAGCATAACCTGGTCTGGGGCAGGTTATGTTCAGAGAGTAAGTTGCTATGGCTACTAACATACCCTAAAAGTTACTTTTATTTTTGGAACCAAAAGCTGAGGTTATCCAGTAAATTTACCCAGGTAGTCACTAAATCTGCTTTCTGGAATACCCCCCTGCTCACCTTAATTTAAGAGTGTTTTCAAAGCTGAAGTGTGTAACATTTTCTGAGTTAAAATACTTTCTCCTATCGCAGCTTAATATGCAGAGACAAATACTGCAAAGTAAGCCTAAAGTTAGGTTGATTTTCTCGAAAACGTAACAGTGCGTCTTCATGGTGCTATAAGAATTCCTCTGTCGGCATGAAACGGAAGTTGCGACCGACTTCACTTCCGTATTGACGTATTTCCGAGTGAAACAGCTTATTGAACAGAAAAAAAATGTAGGGTAGGGATTTGAGTTTATCCATTGGTTGTTGATCGGATTGTGAAAATATGGGCGTTGCATAGCGGAACAGAGGCAGATCTGAATGCCAGTTTGCAGTGGACACACACACCCCTACCACTGTGCTGCTAGAGTCAGAGTCAGTTATCTGTAAAACTGAGCAGCGATCTCAACACATTTATGATCAAACTGACAACAAACACACAAGCACATCGCGGTCTTTGCTTACGAAGAGGCTGTAGCCGTTGAAAAATGAGTGAGTAAAAGATAACCATATTTTAACG
This sequence comes from Myxocyprinus asiaticus, assembly GCF_019703515.2. Classification (NCBI taxonomy): domain Eukaryota; kingdom Metazoa; phylum Chordata; class Actinopteri; order Cypriniformes; family Catostomidae; genus Myxocyprinus; species Myxocyprinus asiaticus. Next base: position 2,567,159 of record NC_059388.1, read on the forward strand.
TTTTGAATCACAATACACTAAATATAAAGGAAAAAAAACACATACTGGTGCTGTGCATCCCAAGATAACTGCATTCGAAAATATATATAAACTCCAGAGGCATCCGAAGCACTGTATTCGTTAGTGATCACCTCAGCAATTCAGGCGTGAAATGTCTCGAACACAACCACGAATTCGCCATTATTCCTGCTCATTCGAAATGTAAATTCAAGCCAGCTGACCCGTAACCAAGGAAGTTTGGGTTAAGGAACAAAAGTTTTGAAGGAAAACAGATGAAAATACACCTTGCCATCTTCACCAACATGCGATTGATGCTTCGTTCAACTCTACGTAAGGTTTAGGGGTGTAATGGTTCAAATTTCTCACGGTTCGGTTTGTATCACGGTTTTAGGGTCACGGATTCGGTACGGTTCAGTATTTGTTATGTTAAGAGAAAACAAATATTACTGCCAAATCCAAAGTAAAAATATTCTATTTGGTAACAGACACTTCAAGAGATTTCCCCTCACTACAAATCACCATGGTTTTACTACAGTAACCATAGTTTAAACATTGTATTTGTAGTAAAATCATAGTAACCACAAAATTAACATGGTTACTGTCATGGTTACAATACTATAGTAAAATCAAGGTTACTATATGGAAACTACAGTATTACTGTTGTAAAACAATGGTTTATTGTATCAAAACTATGATTTCTGCCAAGAAAACAATGGTGACAGCAGTCATTGTTACTTAAGTCATGGCTACTACAATATTACTATAGTAAAACCATGGTTACAATATGGCTACTACAGAATTACTACATAAAACCATGGTTAATTCTATCAAAACCATGATTTCTGCTAAGAAAACCATGGAGACAACAATCCTTGTTATTACAGTCATGGTTACTACAATATTACTATATAAAACCCTGGTTAATTTTCGTTAGGGTCCTTTACTAAAAAATAAAAATGTTCTCTAATTACTAACTCAACATTTTAAATTAATACCTGCATTATTACGTGACATGCATCAATATAAAGTGCATTTCAAACTCAACGTATATTCAACGTTCAGAATCTGTACATCACTATAGAAGAAATAAACTTGCTATTAAATGAATACGAGAATGGATGTCGTAACGCGACTCGAGTATTTTAATCATACACGGAAATCCCAAATCTTCATCAATGGAGTAAGGGCAACATAACTTTGGCTATGAACCCAAGCTCTTTAGTTCTTGTTTCATGTCTGTCCGAACTAGCACAGAGTGCCTGCTTAAAGACGGAAGGAAGTGTGTTTGTGTGCAGTTTCGGGCTCACCACGTGCTATACTGTATATCCTCGGGTGATGTCGGAGTAAATAGCTAATCAAATATCGATGTATTACCAGTATTACGGCACTCACATCGAGCAATGTCTGCAAACAGTGCCTGTTTTGTAAATGTTTTTTTGATCATCGCTGTTTTGATTGATTGCGAAAAAAATAAAAATTCCCAGACAGGAGACTTGAATGACGAGGAGGCTTGTTTCCTCCGCTTGCCATTTTGCCAACTAACACGTGCAGAACTGTGATATCATCAACTGATTTAACATACTAACAGTTAATAGGACAGCTTCTCTCTGTAGAAAGTTGGCCCACGTGAAACACAGGCAAAGTGTGTCCATCTACAGAGCCATAAAGGTGCATTAGCGGAGGTTACAATTGCACGTCTATTTAGCGCTTTATTTTCTTCGCCAAACTGTATGATCCAGATGCGTTATTAAACTAGAGATGAACCGGAGCAAACGTTTTTTTTGTTTGTTTTTGTTTTTACAGAGAACCGTTAAACCCCTTGTAAGGCTGTGGTATTTATAAGAAAGGGGCAGGGTTTAAGCAGACTAAATGATTGGAGAAGTCCTGAATACGTCACCAGAGAGAAGTCTGTCATTTCACCGGAAGATCGAGTTATTACATTGGATTAAAGATTACGAGGTAAAAAAATACAAATAATGCATGGATGAATCGTTCACAATATGATCAATAACATGCATTTAGAAAACAGATAGGGTGAATTTTCATTTCATACTGGCTTTAAGCGACCCGTTTTATGAGACACAACAACACGGACTCAACCAATGGCATGAGTTGCGGGTGGGTCTATCTGTTTGTTTGATCAATGGAAGATAGCAACAGCAGCGTATTCAGAAAGCTGTTTTGAAAATGTTAATTTTTGCAATTTCATTTGGTGGCACAGAAATTAAAAACTTCAGCTTTAAAAAAAGACTATATAGAAAACACATCATCCAAGCTTTGCATACCTTTAATAAATCAGTGGTCTGAATGCGGTGAATGTGTGATTTGACGGTCTGAAGGTCTGCTGGAAGTTCACCTCGACACATCTCAAGAATCATCTAGAAAAAGATTCATTACAGTCAGTACAGTCTCAAGAGGTTTGTTTTATTAAATGTTTTCATGTGGTGCAGCTGACACAAAATGGCCATTTTGTGACTTTATTTTTGAAAAGTGCTTAAGGACCAGAAGTCCAGCATTCAAAAAGACCTCTGGGTACATGTTGAAAGTCATTTCCACTCTTTATTTTTTGGAAAATAATCAACTTTTAAACTGCTGGTGTGTTTTTTTTCTCCAAATTGAACATCATGTGGTATGACCTCAAAAAGATACTGACATTTTTATTTTTTTTTAAATCTATAATTTGATTAATTTCATAATGTCCTTGTGTGGGAATAATGTCTGTTTTGCTTAGGTGGCCAACTCTTTTGGCAGTACATTTGACTGATTTGGAAAAACAATGTGGTGCAACCATTGCTGAACATTGTCTATGATGGAAATATGTCCTGGTTTTCAACTTTTCAAATCATCTATATATCTATCTATTAGACACTTAAGATGCGTCACAAAAACATTTGTCTTAAGATGGTTATTTACTGTATATCTTCAGCATTAGTGTGTCAATAGGAAAAATACATTTTAGACTCCCAAACATTACTTTTGCAAATAGAAAAGAATAGAATAGAAGAACAGGGCACTCCCACAGAGATGGCATTGCCCCCACAGAGCCCCCCACTGAACATCAAGTCAGTCTGGGAGTACATGAAGAGACAGAAGCAATTGAGACAGCCAAAATAGATAACAGCCGAAAAACTGTGTCCAGGTGTACCTTTTGGGGCTGTTTTAAAGGCAAAGGTGGCCACACCAAATATTGATTTAGCTTTTTTATGTTTACTGGACTTTGTATGATGTTAATTGATCAATGAAAACTATTTATTGCATTAAGACATCCTCACTATGCAACATTTTTCACAAGTGCCTAAAACTTTTGCACAGTACTAATATATACAGTATATATATATATATATATATATATATATATATATATATATATATATATATATATATATATATATACACACACACACTAAAAAGTTTTGAAACACTTATTCTTTATAATTTTTTTTTCTTCACATTTTAGAATAATAGTAAAGTCATCAAAACTATGGAAGAACAGAAATGGAACTATGGGAATTATGTTGTGACTAAACAAAATCCAAAATAAATCAAAACTGTGTTATATTTTAGCATCTTCAAAGTAGTCACCCTTTGCCTAGAATTTGCAGACATGTACTCTTGACATTTTCTCAACCAACTTCTTGAGGTATCACACTGGGATGCTTTTTAAACAGTATTGAAGGAGTTCCCATCTATGTTGGGCACTTATTGGCTGCTTTTCTTTATTATTCGGTCCAAGTCATCAATTTCAAAAAATGTTTTTAGTTTTATAATGAAATAAATTAATATGGTGGCACAATTATATTTTTGTCTACAAAACTAATTTCAAACATTTAAGCATACACCTTCAGATCAAAAGATTTTTAAGATCATGAGAAACATTTCAGTCAAGTGTTTCAAAACTTTTGATTGGTAGTGTACATATATACACATATATATACACACACACACACACACACACACACACACACACACATATACACACACATATACATATATATAAAAAAATGATTTTTAATTTTATTTATCTGACTTGGTGTCTATGGCAGCCCCTAGAACTGTATGAAGGAAATACATTTTTAAGACTGAAAGAGGCTCTGAAATGTCCCCAGACCAAGCATGGAGTGTCACTCAAACTTAATAGTGCCACCATCAGTTCAAATTTCCACTATCCTTTTGCCTAGAACTTTTGGACCATATGGCTTAGGAATATAATTCACAGAACATCTGATTCCACTACTAACGATCAATTCAACATTCCCACTTAATCCAAGCCTGTTATCTGAGAGCCCAAACCAAAAGGTCTACACTTCTCTAACAGCCCAGGCTGGGCAAAGTTCATGAATGCCTGGGTTCGAAAAATGACTCCACTGCCTTACTCTTATTTTCACAGTTGATCAACCTTCAACTTAGTTCGCCCAAAAACTAAAATTGTCATTACTGACCACATTTACGTGCACTTAAGAAAACGGTTTATTCCAGGGTTTTTGCAAAAAGCTGCGATTTCCTTGCGGCATTTAAGGGATTAAGAGAAAGTAGTTTAACAAACCAAGTTTTCTCCTGGAGAACGCAGCTTATCTGGCCATGTAAACACAGAAACGCCTTTCTTACAGTTTTTTGAGTGCGCGTGTGCGTGAACAGACCGGATAACAAACGTCACAGGAAGGATCCCACAAGTCAGCAATGGAAATAATTCAACATTTCTGGGAGTACAGTGGGAAAAGCACACACTACAAATAGTGTTTACCCATTTATGCACACCAATGTAAAATATCACTTGCAAATATGGGTAGTCGCGAGTTGCGTGGGCTTATTTTCAGCATTCACTCTGCGTTTTTTGAGCTTACTAGGGCTTATTAACTCTTGGCACAATACGACCCACCACTAGTAGCAGCTGTCAAATATCCCCATCTGCTTTTCAAGCCGCACTCTACATCAGGCGTGTCAATCATACGGTGAGTAGAAGAGTCGAAACAGAAACGCGCAGCACTCGCGCATATTCATGCTTCACACCGGAAAATTTAAATAATGAAACTGTCACAAGGCAACCCACAATGACAACATGATACATGAAAAAAATTCAGGTAAAAAGTGAGTTTCTCCATCATTTCCAAGTCTTCAACAGTATCATTTCAAATAATCATCCAGTGGAGTTTGACTGAGAGACATGTAATTAAAATTATCCATACAAATTATTTTTATTTAGGCCTTAGTTTGTGCTAATGTTCGCTTAGATGGCCTATCCTCCTCTGGCTTTACATCACGAACTTATGCCAATATTATTTACAGTTGAAGTCAGGAGTTTACTGTGACGAGGAGGAGAGCGTGGCCGGGCTGTGATGAATCAGCTGATCAGCGGGAGAGCGAGATAAGGGGCAGCCGGAGAAGCCGGTTCGAGAGAGACGCATGCGGCCACGTTGCATGCGTGTCTGTGTTCGCTTATGTTTTATGTTGTTTTAAGTTCATTGTTTAAGTTCATTTATGCATTAAAAGTTTGTTATTGTTCCGCCAGTTCCTGCCTCCTCCTTGCCCATCCTTTACCTGTTACATTTACATACACTTAGGTTGAAGTCATTAAAACTCATTTTTTAACCACTCCACAGATTTCATATTAACAAACTATAGTTTTGGCAAGTCGTTTAGGACATCTACTTTGTGCATGACATGAGTAATTTTTCCAACAATTGTTTACAGACAGATTGTTTCACTTTTAATTGACTATATCACAATTCCAGTGGGTCAGAATAAATTAACTGTACCTTTAAGCAGCTTGGAAAATTCCAGAAAATGATGTCAAGCCTAATTTAGCTTCTGATAGGCTAATTGGAGTAAATTGGAGGTGTACCTGTGGATGTATTCTAAGGTCTATCTTCAAACTCAGTGCCTCTTTGCTTGACATCATGGGAAAATCAAAAGAAATCAGCCAAGACCTCAGAAAAAAAATTGTGGACCTCCACAAGTCTGGTTCATCCTTGGGAGCAATTTCCAAATGCCTGAAGGTACCACATTCATCAGTACAAACAATAGTATGCAAGTATAAACACCATGGGCCATGCAGCCATCATATCGCTCAGGAAGGAGACGCATTCTGTCTCCTAGAGATGAATGTTGTTTGGTGCGAAAAGTGCAAATCAATCCCAGAACAACAGCAAAGGACCTTGTGAAGATGCTGGAAGAGGAAACAGGTAGGAAACAGGAAGATGAAACAGGTAGACAAGTATCTATATCCACAGTAAAGCAAGTCGTATATCGACATAACCTGAAAGGCTTCTCAGCAAGGAAGCCGCCACTGCTCCAAAACTGCCATAAAAAAGCCAAACTACAGTTTGCAAGTGCACATAGGGACAAAACTCGTACTTTTTGGAGAAATGTCCTCTGGTCTGATGAAACAAAATTTGAACTGTTTGGCCATAATGACCATCGTTATGTTTAAAGGAAAAAGGGTGAGGCTTGCAAGCCGAAGAACACCATCCCAACCGTGAAGCATGGAGGTGGCAGCATCATGTTGTGGGGGTGCTTTGCTGCAGGAGGGACTGGTGCACTTTACAAAATAGATGGCATCATGAGGAAGGAAAATTATGTGGATATATTGAAGCAACATCTCAAGACATCAGCCATGAAGTTAAAGCTCCGTCGCAAATGGGTCTTCCAAATGGACAATAACCCCAAGAATACCTCCAAAGCTGTGGCAAAATGGCTTAAGGACAACAAAGTCAAGGTATTGGAGTGGCCATCACAAAGCCCTGACCTCAATATGATAGAATATTTGTGGGCAGAACTGAAAAAGCGTGTGCGAGCAAGGAGGCCTACAAACCTGACTCTTTCAGTTCTTTCTGAAGGAATGGGCCAAAATTCCAGCAACTTATTGTGAGAAGCTTGTGGAAGGCTACCCAAAACTTTTGACCCATGTTAAACAATTTAAAGGCAATGCTACCAAATACTAACAAAGTGTATGTAAACTTCTGACCCACTGGGAATGTGATGAAAGAAATAAAAGCTGAAATAAATAACTCACATAAGACAATTTTTTGCAAATTCCAAGCTTCATCTCCACACATGATCTCTGGAGCTCAACCAGAGTGACCATCGGGCTCTTGAACACCTCTCTTACCAAGGCCCTTCTCCCCGATTGCTCAGTTTAGCCAGGCGGCCAGCTTTAGGAAGAGTCCTCATTGCTCCAAACTTCTTCCATTAAAGAATTATGGAGGCCACTGTGCTCTTGGGGACCTTCAATGCAGCTGATATTTTTTGTAGCCTTCCCTAGATCTGTGCCACAACACAATCTGGTCTCTGAGCTCTGCAGGCAGTTCCTTTGACCTCATGGCTTGGTTTTTGCTCTGATTTGCATTTTCAGCTGTGAGACCTTATAAAGACAGGTGTGTGTCTTTACAAATCATGTCCAATCAATTGAATTTTCCACAGGTGGACTCCAAACAAAGTGTAGAAACATCTCAAAGATGATCCAGAGAAATGGGATGCACCTGAGCTAAATTTCAAGTGTCACAGCAAAGGGTCTGAATACTTATGTCAATGTGATTTTTCAGTTTTTTCTTTTTAATAAGTTTGCAAAGTTATCAAAACTCTGGTTTTGCTTTGGAGTGTAGACTGATGTGAAAATGTTTTTATTTAAAGCATTTTTGCATAAGGCTACAACATAACAAAATGTGAAAAAAAATGAAGGGTCTGAATACTTTCTGAATGCACTGTATATACTATTATTATATATATATATATATATATATATATATATATATATATATATATATAAAATAAATATAGGTATATCTATCTATATATCTATCTATATATATATATTGTGGCAGGGTGAGCAAGAGACAGACACAGTGGGTGTGGCGTCAAGCCTCGGAGAGGCATTTATTGGAAATAATAATAAACGTAAAATGTCCAAAAGCAGTAATTAAGTGTCCAAGGGGGAATAGTGTTCATAATAAAGGGGGAATCTGGCATCCTCGCAGTGAAACGGGGCTCCGTGAAGGGCGGAGTAGAGTCCATAGGATGGTCCAGACATGAGCTGGGTCAATCGGCCGCTCACACTCCCCTCCAAAGTGTGTCGTCACTGGCGGCCTGTCTTCCCAGGCCCACGGCAAGCTTGAGGGGAAGGCGGCCCAGCATCTAGCCCGTCGGCGGTAACGTGAGCTGTTCACCCCCAGTGACTCAATGCGTCCGGTGGTCCAAGGAACGGGTCCGGCAGCACACCATCTCGTCCAGCTCCGAACCCTCCCAGCTCTGGTCCTGGGAGTACGAGGATGCCAGTGTGCACACATGGAGATTTGAAGCCGGCTCCCCGAGAAGAGGTGCGAACTGTGTTTTAAAGACAGCGGTGATGAAGCATTATCCCCATCAGGTGTGCTTCATTCACCACTGACCAAACGAGGCTTATTAATTATGCACCTCTTCTCGCTCTCCCGCCCAACTCCCATCGTGAGCCTGGCTGAAGGGTGGCCCTAAGAGGTGACGATGACGAGCCGGAGGGGCGGATCATTCCGCCACAATAAATATAAATATATATATCAGTTGTGTGAACACAATAAATCATACTAGCATCCATTTAGGCAGCAGTGCAATGCATAAAATGAAAAAAAAAATTTTTATCTCAGTGATTTCAACCGTGGCATGATTTTTGGTGTCAGACAGGCTGGTTTGAGTATTTCTGTAACTACTGTTCTGGGATTTTCACGCACAACAGTCTCTAGAGTTTACTCAGAATGGTGCAAAAAACATCTCAGAATGCACAACATGTCAGACCTTGAGATGAATGGGCTACAACAGCAGAAGACCATGACGGGTTCCACTTCTGTCAGCCAAGATCAGTATGCTGAGGTTGCAGTGGGCACAGGCTCACCAAAACTGGACAGTTAAAGACTGGAAAAAAATAGCCTGGTCTGGTGAGTCTCGATTTCTGCTGAGGTACAATGATGGTAGCCCCACTGAAGCCTCAGCTTTCTGTTCTTGGCTGACAGAAGTGGAAAGGGACGTAGTCTTCTGCTGTTGTAGCCCATCCACCTCAAGGTTCGACATGTTGTGCATTCTGAGATGCTATTCTGCTCACTGTACAGAGAGGCTATATGAGTTACTGTAGCCTCTCTGTCAGCTTGAACAAGTCTTGCCATTCGCCATTGACCTCTCTCAGTAACAAGACATTTCCGTCCGTAGAACGGCAGCTCACTGGATGTTTTTTGTTTTTGCCGTCATTCCGAGCACAGCATGTTTGCGGAGCATGGAGCGGAGTGGTGATAATTCCACCTGAGCAGACAGCGCCTTTTTGAAGATTCCACTCCACTCGCTCAGTTTGCTCAGTGCTGCTCGCTCAACCCAGAACGCGCTTCATGATATGCTGGTTTGGGAATCTGCGAAATAAGCAATAGACTTGAGGTTATGGAGCTCAAACATTATTTTAGTGAAGTTGCAAACCTTATACATAAATGCAAAGTAAAAATCAAAGCTAAGAATGCGGAAGGAGAAGAAATCAAAAGGTTGTGGAGAGACTGTGAGAGTTAGCAAAGATTCCCTTTGGAATCTTAAGCGTCACATTGCCTGAGAGCACAAGGATATTTTACGCGAACATGGTAGCACAGCAAAAGGTGAGCTAGTAGGCTACACTACCATTCGATAATAAATTAACAGATAAGTAGTAAGGCATCTTGTTATTTTGCAATCACGTGAGTGCAGCTGCCAGCTAGATGCAAGCCCGGTTCTGCGGTGGTGTGAACGTTAGAGCACCCTCAATTAAATATGTAAGATTATTAATACTGTACATTGGCAAAGCATATTTCCTTGAATCCCGGCGAACACACACAAAAAAATCCCTGCATCAAAACTAATAAACATGTATGATCTTGCGGATCAGTGTGTCCTAACTTGTAGGTGGAGCATTCTGCTTTCATGCCTCCATTGTACAACTGAGCATTTGATTGGTAAAGTTTCTGCTCTCGCACACAGAATTTCATAGCGGAATTATCTCACTTAATAGTCCGCCTGTTGCTTTCAATTTCTGCTTCAGGATAAAATGGCACATACCTGCTGGTCAGTTTCCCAAAGCCAAATCCACACCTTAACGATTAGTGAAACGTAAAAAACTGACTCTAGATTAGTGGCTGCGGATAACATCTGCCAACATCGCTATAGCCTACATTAGAAAAAAAAATTTTCTTAAACGAAGGCAGTGTAATTTGTGGATTAAATATTTTTTATTTGTTTTGGGATCATTAAACATGATTTCATATCGGTGTATACACCGATCAGCCACAACATTAAAACCACCTGCCTAATATTGTGTAGGTCCCCCTCGTGCTGCCAAAATGCTATTCTTCTCATCACAATTGTACAGGGCAGATATCTGAGTTACTGTTGACTTTGTCAGTTTGAACCAGTATGGCCATTCTCTGTTGACCCCTCTCATCAGCAATCCGATAAATCTTCTTATTTTGTGTATACTGTCTATTGTGTATATTGTATATTGTGTTGTGTACAAGATGTGTAAACTGTGTTATGTGTAAATCAGATGTTTATTGTAATTGTCATACTGCTCTGTTGCTTGGAACCACACCCAAGACTTTCACCCACTGTTGCACTTGTGTATATGGTTGTGTGACAATATAGGGATTTGATTTGATTTGATTGATTTGATATTTAGTGAGAGCTGGCACGGGCAACTGACAGATTGCTCGCCCCACTCTCTCTCACCTTCCCTGCCCTGCCCCACCCACTAAGGCCCTTGTTCTCACAGCTGTCCACGCCCAATTGAGTTACATTTTTAAAAACTGTTGTGAGGCCGACTTGAGCTGAAAGAGGAATGTTTCAGGACCCTTTAAATTGAAATTAATTTAGTATAAAAATGTTGATTCTTTAGATATTTTGTGAGTTAGCACCTTCATAAGATATCTTAACTTATTTTTGTTACTTTTTGTAGGATTACATTTAAATTTCTCATAAAAATTTTATTTGTTAATTGTCTGTGTACTTCACAGTCATTTTTAAGTTTATCCATGACAACAATTGCACCCGTGTCTGCTGCTTTAATCAAAATTTCACTATTATGTTCAAGTTCAAAAAATTCATTCTGTTGTTCTACCAGTGTTTCCCCTATTTGCATTATGATCACCGCAGTTGAGATTTCACTGGGTTAATTTAATATTCTTGATGTAACAATGCTTGCCAGCTCCAGTAAGCTGTGCGCTTTCTACACTGCGAAAGAGACCCCACCACATACATACACAAATACACCCACATACTCACAGTGACATCACTGCATAACTCACGTGTCAGACTCACTTCATTTTATGTGGCCCACGAGCTAATTTCTAAAACGTAGGATGCATGGGATCGGAACATCTCACTGACCAATCAGTTAGCGCTTTCCTCATGAAGATTAATGAGCCTTCCCCTGTCATCTTAACCGTATGTTTTGGAGCGCATTTTGCTCGCTTCAAAAGTGGAATGTAACAGCGCTACCAAGACCATTTATCGACACAGCTACACAGAACAGGTGTGGTCATTCGTGGTGTGGTCTCAATCAAACAGACTATTTTAAATGCGCTTGTAAACCAGTGAGATGCGTGCCGGGGATTGCGAAATGCAATACAGAATTATCAGTTGCAAAACTCCAAATGTCTCTCAGTGATGAAACTAGTTTAAAACAAACAGCCACCACATTCTAAATGGCACTGACAAAGAAAAGAGAAAACATAAATTAGAAGGCTTTTCAATTCTGAGATCACAACGCATACAAACATTTACCATGGATTTATAGCACAAACTGTATTAACTATGGCATTTGTGTCAGAAAAAGTTTTTACATTTAGAATGCTGTTTATAATTACAACAAAAGTGCCAAAGTTCTTTAAATCATAGTTACTAACATGGTAGTGAGGAGCCATGCATGGTTTTACCTATGGTTACCATGGTCTTATTACAAATATTATTGTTAAAACTATGGATATTATGGAAGAACTATGGCACATTTTTACAATTATTATGGACTAAGCTATCAGTTTTCCATCGGTATAAAATGTGTTATTTTGTAATGCTCTCTGAATGTAGGAAAATGTACGTTGTTTTGCTTGCCTTCAGAAATTACAAGAGATGACTGGAATCTGTAAGGAATCTGTAAAGGAGACCCAACTTAAGTCACACTGTCAGAATAATTCAGTGTAAACCTATAAACTTTAGGTGTTCATTTTTCCCCACAGACTGACTGTTGATAATATCATAATTTTCATCTGCATCCCAACCTCAAAATCAATGCTATATTGTCAAATATGCATTTCTTTTCACATAATATGTAATATTATTGGTAACTGCATGAGTGCTACCAAAGCAGGTGCTGGTGTTACATTTTTAACCGGCCCTTTGAGGGCACAAATAAACTGAAATTGAGTTTGACACCCTCGTTTTAAGCTATTCCTCCACCAATGTGCGTTAATACGGGTCTGGCGTTGCTGGCTCGTGGACACCCGCACAACAGCACCGCTGCTGGGGAAAACACTGTCTACTAATATGTTTTCATGGACAAACCTCCTTTTCTTTAAATATTTATCAAGTTCCAATTCTGTTAGTCTCAAATGACTGATTTGTTTTTTGATGGGATAAATTTACTTTTTATTAGGGATGTGCACGACTAATTGACTACTCGTTCTGCACCATTGAGTATTAAAAACACTAACTCGAATATCGCAAATTAATTTCCCTTTACGCATTTGCCTGCCGTGAGCAGCGCTGAATTACACTGTTTTCCCTCTAAATCGCTCACTAAATCTCCCAGATACAATTGAGTCCACTGGGGGGGAAGCGGTGGATGTGTGTTATCAAAGTGTTGGATGAGAGATGATGATATAATGGGGTCTGAGCTTTTGAAAGCAAAGTGTGACAACACTTGTAATATTTTGATTCTTACTAAATTTTACTCTATTTATATTCGGTTGTTGTTGGAGTCATGCAGATGAGGGTCAGCTTTTATTGGTGGAAAGAAAATGCAAAGGGAACTTGGAAGGTGATTAGACCAGTATGTGTTAAATTTCTGAACACCGGCAGAGCACATTTTATAAAAAGCAAACTTTCAGCAGTTGTTTTTCTGAATAATAACATGTGAAATGATAAAAATGTGATAGCCTTTATGTAGACTCAGAGTTTATATATACAGTGGTGGCCAAAAATATTGGCACCCTTGGTAAATATGAGCAAAGAAGGCTGTGAAAAAAAAAAATCTGCATTTTTTATCCTTTTGATCTTTCATAAAAATAAAAAAACAATTCACAAAAACCTAACCTTTAATTGAAGTAAAACAATTGAAAGAGGGGAAATATCTCGTTGGCCACAATTACTGGCACCCCTAGAAATTCTTATGAGCTAAATATATCTGAAGTACATTCCCCTTCATATTTTACATTTTTTTAGTGCACCTGGGTGACAAGGAACATGAAATTGTTCAGCCATGACTTTCTGTTTCACAGGGGTATAAATATGAGGTAACACCCAGGCCAAATTCCTTTAGTCATCAATCACAGTGGGTTAGACTAAAGAATATAGTTCTGATGTGTGGCAAAAGGTTGTTGAGCTTCACCAAATGGGAAGTGGCAATAAGAAAATAGCCAAAGCATTGAAAATGGCCATTTCCACCATCAGGGCAATAATTCACATGTTCCAATCAACTGAAGATCTTAAGAATCGGCCTGGAAAAGGATGTGTGTCTATATTGTCTCCACGCACAGTGAGGAGGATGGTTCAAGTGGCCAAAGAATCTCCAAGGATCACAGCTGGAGAATTGCAGAAATTAGTTGGTTCTTGGGGTCAGAAAGTTTAAAAAAAATATATATATATATATCAGACATCACCTACAGCTCACATCCACACTCAAGCATCTTCAGTTTGCCAGACACAACTGGAACTTCAAATGCGACCAGGTTCTATAGTCTGATGAAACAAAAAAAGAGCTTTTTGGCAGCAAACACCAGAGATGGTTTTGGTTAAATGTGGTGATGGATCTTTAACGTTGTGGGGCTGTTTTTATGCCAGAGTTCCTGGACATCTTGTTCAGTTACATGGCATCACAGACTCTATCAAATACCAACAGATAAAAAATCAAAACCTGGCTGCCTCTTCCAGAAAGCTTACAATGGGCCCTGGTTGGATCTTCCAGCAGGACAATGATCCAAAACAAACATCAAAATCAACACAAAAATGGTTCACTGCCCACAAAATCAAGGTCTGCCATGGTCATCCCAGTCCCCTGACCTGAACTCCATAGAAAACCTGTGGAGTGAACTGAAGAGGAGAGTCCACCAACATGGACCTCTGTATTTGAAGGATCTGGAGAGATTCTGTATGGAGGAATGGTCTCAGATCCCTTGCCAGGTGTTCTCCAACCTCATTAGACATTATAAGAGAAGACTCAGAGCTGTTATCTTGGCAAAGTGAGGTTGGAAAAAGTAATGAATAAAAGGGTGCCAATAATTATGGCCAATGCGATTTGGAGAAAAATATTTAATGAGATATTTCAATTGTTTTTCTTCAATTAAAGGTTAGATTTTTGTCATTTTTTTGAATGAAAGATCAAAAGGATAAACCATGCAAAAAAATTTCACAGCCTTCTTTGCTCATATTTACCAAGGGTGCCAACATTTTTGGCCACCACTGTATGTGCACTACATTCATGCCGTCAGTGCTGGTTTCTATGTAATCTTCAGGTGAGTGCAAATGTTTTTTCCATTTATATTTAAATCCTTTTTTTCCATTTTTATAAATGGATATTGTGCATTAATTCTTTTTCCAAAAGAAAAGCATAGTTTGTTGAAATTCTTATTTTTAAACCGTTCTACGTAACGTTTGTGAATAAAACAAAATAAAAGATTCGTGTACATGTCATAGTGTTATTTTTTTATGTGCATTGAGTACTTGTTTTATGTGGGGTACAGTACTACAAGATTACTCAAATAAATTACTTCCTTCGAATATTCCTAAAAAAAAGTATCTGTAAATCTAAAATAAATATGAGATATACACAAAAATAGAAGAAATCAGGATGGGGGCTAGGGCTGCACGATATATCAAATTTATTGAAATAATCGCAAATGTACATATCATGATATGCATATCGCAAGGGCTTGTGACAACAGAATGATTTTAATACAGTAACATTCAAGGCGACGCAGACAGCAGAGAATACAGTGGGTGCTTATCACTTGGTATGTGTGCATTCAGTGTACATAGGCGCTGATCCTGTGAGCTCTGTTCCAGGACTCAAGATATTCCCCTTTAATTTTCGGCATTGTCATTTCAACATTAACGGACTGGGCGATTACATGAGAGAAGACACATTTCAGTAAGTTATACTGTACATGTTTTTGTTTTGTTTTTTTGAGAGAGAGAGAGAGAGAGAGAGAGAGAGAGAGAGAGAGAGAGAGAGAGAGAGAGCATTGTGCTCTGCTCTGTTTGAATGGCCAGCTACCACAATCTCACATGCACCATTGAAGAGCATTAATACAACATTTATTGTTTGAAAAAAACTAAATCTGACTTAAAGGTGCACTCAGTCATTTTTTCCGCATTAAAGAAGTTTAACTCCTAAAGACATGAATTGCAATTTTACAATATATGTATAAAATCATGAGCACTCACGTTAAAATGAAGACTCCAGTCATATCAGTAACCTTATAAAAGCTGTTTTATTCTACATGGAGAGGTTCCGCTCATGTGGGCTGCCATTTTAGAATCACATGACCAGCAGAATACTACTCACTTATTCTCAGTAACAGTCCTGTTATTTGACACTTTCACTCATTGATTAAAGTAATCATGGCTGACTGTGAATACTACATTTCTACATGGCATCTGAAACTGAGAACTATTGATTTTAAATGATGCTCTATCCAAGCCACTAGGTGTCAGTGTAAGTCCAAGATGACACAAAGAAAAAAGATACTGAGTGCACCTTTAAATGATGGAGTGTGTCAAAATTTGTGCATATGTCGTTGTAACCAACACTGTCCTGTGCTTTCACTCTGTGCTGTGTGTAGTACAGGTCTTCACAGGTCCACTTGGATACAAAAACCCAAGGTCCGATCCAAGACCTGCGTGGGTTCGGGTCCAAAACTTTCACGAGTGCCTTGGACATGGGTCGGGACTGATATTAGTAGCCTCGGGTCTCTGGTCATTTTAAATAAATGTGCTTTTACCGAATAGACCCGAAAAGACCTGAATTCTTTTAAATATGCCAACTTTCCATTATGCGTTTTGGGTGTTTAACAATTTTATTTATAACAAATAGGCTACATATTAATTAATTCTATGACAACGTTATTATCTCACTTTTTCCACGCTGCTATGTGCAGTTTACCAAACCCCTGCATATGCCAGGAACTCTTGCACTACTAAGTGATTGTAAAAACAAAGCGATTGCACTTCAGTAGGGTTTACCAGTCATTTTAATACAACATCCCAAACGTAATTATACCCCTTCTTCTATGTTCTCTGTCAATCCGCGCTTCTATGTGTAAATTACCAAACCGTCCTGGATAGTGGTGCGTGCAGGCTGTGCAGACGCTGCCTTTTCCACTATGGTCCAGTCGGTTCGAAAAAAGTTGCCGCAGGGTCGGACTCAGGTCTAATTTTATCAGGTCTGTCTCGGGTCGGGTTTTTCTTTTTTTTTAAAATGAATTTATGTATGTCGGATTCGGGTAAGACGTGATTCGGGTCGGGTACAGATTTTAGGACACAAGAAGACCTCTAGTGCGTAGCTAATAATAGCCGCATTTCCACTATTGGGCAAAATGAGTGTGTGCTAGTGCGTGCCAGGGCCAGTTGCATTCCCACTGTCACTTTCGGGGCTTCATCGTGCCACAAGCGCACAACAGTACAGGTTGGGAAAAAATAAAAATAAAAAACAAATTACGGCACAGTACAAATCCGTTTAGATGGACAATAGACAAAGCGTTGCCCAAAGGAAGAACTTTCCATGGTTCAAGATCATGGACGGTGTGCTGGGACATCATCCCGCTTTTAGTGGAGAGACCACCTGGGACCATGGCAGTTACAGTAGGTGAGTTGTCAACATTAATTATCTTGCTAGCTAATGTTTACACACGATATAAACTCTATAATCTTGATTACTAGATAACACGATACCTCAGCTTGAGTTTCCCTCTTGCTTGTGAAATGGGCAGGGTGTGTGACGTTGCCTATTGGCCCGATGGTGGGAAAGTGGCTATTATAAGATGAGACTAGCGCTTCTGGAAATCATTTAAAAAAAACAGTCCCACATTGAATGAACTAAGTTTGAAATTAACACAAACATGAATTACAGCAAAAATATTACATATTTTACAACACTGATTATTTTAGGATATACCACAATATGGTGCAATTAACTTCATATTCATATGCTTTTTACCAAAAAATTACAAATAATTATAGATGAATTTTAATATCTTCTGCAAAGCTAATGGTAAAACTTTACACATTATATGCTTTATGCAATTTGGAATAAAAGACAAATAAGTTTGTGATATCTGGGAAAGATGGTCCTTTTTCATTCCAAGAAACTTCAGTTTATTTGGGCGTGGGTACAGGTGTGACTCTTCACTGGCCTCATGATTCGATTTAATTACAATTCAAAGGGAAATGATCTGATGCATCACGATTTATTTTAGCAATAGGTGATGCAAGTTTATTTATATAGCATATTTCAATGGTAATTCAAAGTGCTTTACACTTTAAAAAACAACTTTAAACCAATTAAGGAATAAGAATAAAAAGTAATAAAATAAATATTTGTTTTGAAATTATTAAAATAAGAAAAGTAAAAGAAAGCCGTCAAGTAATTCACATTCACTCCGATAGATCTGAACTTTTTTTTTCCCCTTTTAGATTTTTATTTAACAGCTATTTTCAAAAAAATCTGAATGAGTCACATTACACAAACACATTGTTAATCATTTTTATTTAATAGTGTTTAATTGTTAAAGGTAATCTATGCTATGCCTAAGTTGTTGGTCTAAGATGAGCTATCTGCTTCTCTCCACATCAGCACAGGTGATAGTAAAGCGGTTTAAATAGCGGGGTTGTTGCCTTAGACATTTATCAAGCATTTCATATGCGCTCTTCCATCTGTTTGCTCTGCGACTATAAAGTCTCAGGTGTCATGACCCCGTCGCAAACACTATGATGTATTTTAAACCCGAGTTATCAGACGTGCGCACTGTCCCAACGACCGAGAGACCAGCAATGAGCAACAGCCTAAGAAATGGAGAGAACACAAGAGGGAAACGGCACTGGGAAGCAGGAGACTAAACATTATTTGAAGATAAAATTATCACCCATGTCTCCAGAACCGCAGTGTCATCATTATTTTCAGCTGTTTTATCCCATTCTGTGCAAATCACGGTCACGAGCATGTGCATGGTTTTGTGAATGAATGTCAGGATCGTAGTTTCATTCAGGTGGTTGATACACCGTCTCAAACAATTAGTGAGACTTTTGTTAGTCTTCAAACAGCTGTGTTTGTGCATCTAACAGGCGTATGTTTCTAGCATCTCTCTATGTCTCTGGTGCGCGCCACTGCACTGCCGTGGTTTAAACTGAACTCTGAATCGATTCTTCGTTGAAGAACTGCGATGCATCGCTGAAGCAATTTTTTTTCTCCCACTATTAGCGTTGGGGGTTCCAATGCTCTGCGTGCCCTGATGACGTCATCATAAGATTATCGTATCGCACATCATAGTTTACCTCCATATCGTGCAGCCCTAATGGGGGCAAATACTTTTTCACAGCACTGCAGGTATTGGCCATAACAGCAAATGATTATCAGTTCACTGTATCTGCCAAGAAATTCCATATTGTCAGGATTGTAAACCACACTGAATGCAGCAAGAAATACAGCCCATGAATGAATGTTACCTTTGCTCGCAGCCCTACTATAAGAGTTGCCCTCTGCCGTTTACTCAACAGTTCTGGCACCAGGTTTGTCATCACAGAAACAAATTCCTCCAGTTTTCCATACTGCTCCACATTCTGATCCTGAACAATTTGCCACATGAGTGCAGATGTGAGACGCAGAGGAGGAACCAGAAGACGTAGAGAAGAGAGTGGCGGGACAGATTCTATACAGACATGAGCAAACACACACACACACACACACACACAATTTAAATTATGGATGCAAGAAGAAATCTTGGAAAAATTAAACTGCTTTAACTGTTTCATTGTTAAAAACCTTATCACATGTCCTATAATAAAGTTCTGATCATGGCCTTGATCAACATTCAAGTGGACTTTAAGGCTTAAGCCCAAAGTATACTTCGGTTTTGATGTGACCATTTAGCATATGCGTACAGTCAAACACTTTCAAAGTATACTCCATTTGAAGGTGCGTGCATACACAGGTGGTTGGTGCGTGTGTGCTACGACTGCTACGAGATACTGGACTATTTCTCTTCAGGAGTTTAGAACTTTATAGTCCTTCAGCATCGAGTTATACACATGCAGGCACCTCCTGACCTCCTCACACTCGCGCTCTTGACGTGCACATGCAAGGGCCCTAAGATTTCCGCAGAAAACACAGAAGGGCAAATCCAGTCATAAAAACGGAATTAACTTTAAAACACGGAATAATAATAATAATACAAATTTAAAAAACTAAAAAGTCAAATTTAGGGTTTTAGATTGTGCTGTGAGTTTTTCATTTCATAAAAAATAATGCAATGTATGTTGAAAAGTAATCGTTCGTTTTCATTTTATTAAAATTCTATTAATTAACATGATAGGACAGTTTTGTTAAATGATAATATACAACAGAAACATGGAATTTGGGAAAA